>NW_028327804.1:2920398-3230398 GCF_031878675.1 Megascapheus bottae | reverse complement strand
ACGACTAAGCCACATTGGCAGCTCTTATAGAGGTTTCTGACAAAGGTTTTCCTATCTTGTATTTATTTCTTCTGTGAGTGCTCTTAATGCTTGCTGAAGGTTGACTTCTGAAGACTTCCTCTCATGCTTACATATAGAGATACTGTATATAGCTAAATGTTGTCCATTACTCAGACTTGCTCTCCTGTATACGTTCTGAAATGTACTGAAGACTGACTTCTGATTAAAAGTCATTGCACACTTGTTATATTCATTAGTTTTCTTTTCTTCTATGTGAATCAGGTTTGTGATGAACACAGAGGTTTGCCTTCCCCGTCAAACTTCCCACATTTGTAATGTTCATGAGGTTTTTTTCCCCCTATGTGCATTCTACACTCTGCCATGCCTTTGTGATGGATTTTCCACATTCATTACATTTGTAGGGTTTCTATCTTTTGTGTGTTGTCTGAAACAATCTCAAGTATGACTTGTTGAAAAACTTTCCCTTTTATTTCAATCATAGGATTTTCTCCTGTGGGTGTTTAGTGATAAATCCCTGAGTTGTGCCTGGGTTTAAGACTGAACATTTGCTACGTTTATTAAGGGTTTTATCTTGTGTACATTCTGTGATGCAAGCTGAATTTTGTTCCAAAGACTAAAAAGTCTTTCCCATTTATTACATTGCTAAGTTTTCTCATGTGCATGAATACTCTTATGCTTGCAGAGGTGTGAGTTCTCCCTGAAGATCTTTCCACATTGTTGGTTTCTGTTATGCCTCCTGAGATGTGACTTCCACTTGCAGGTATTTCCACATTTGTTGCACTCATAGGGTTTCACTACTGTGTTATTCTCATGAACACAGGGTTGTGCCTTCCAGTTGAAAGACTTTCCAGATTCACTATATTCATAAGGTTTCTCTCCTGTGTGAACTGTATTATGTGTGTTGAGATGTGACTTCCTTGTGAAGTACTTTCCACATTTGTCACACTCATAAAGTTTCTCTCCTGTGTGATGAACACAGAGTTGTGCCTTCCAGTGGAAAGACGTTCCACATTCACTACATTCATAAAGTTTCTCCCCTGTGTGAACTATATTATGTGTGTTGAGATGTGACTTCTGTGTGAAGGAATTTTCCACATTTGTCACAATCATAAGGTTTCTCTCCTGTGTGTGTTCTGTGATGCAAATTGAGGGAAGAGTTCTCTCTGAAAGATTTCCCACATTCACTACATTCATAAGGTTTCCCTCCTGTGTGAATTGTATTATGTCTGTTGAGATGTGACATCCTTGTGAAGGACTTTCCACATTTGTCACACCCATAAGGTTTCTCTCCTGTGTGTGTATTCTGATGATCACGGAGTTGTCCCATCCAGTTGAAAGACTTTCCACATTCACTACATTCATAAAGTTTCTCTCCTGTGTGAATTTTCATATGTATGTTGAGGTTTGACTTCTGTGTGAAGGACTTTCCACATTTGTCACACTCATAAGGTTTCTCTCCTGTGTGTGTTCTCCGATGCCAACTGAGGGAAGACTTCTGTCTGAAAGACTTTCCATATTCACTACATTCATAAGGTTTCTCTCCTCTATGAATTGTATTATGTCTGTTGAGATATGACTTCTGTGTGAAGGACTTCCCACATTTATCCCATTCATAAGATTTCTCTTCTGTGTGAGGTCTCTGATGCCTGCTGAGAGCTGAATTTTGGGCTGAAATTTTCTTACGTTCCTCATATCTGTAAGGTTCTCTTCTGTTGGAGATCGAGGTTGGAACATAAGTTCTGACTTCTCAAAAATTGAATTTTCACACTTGATATACTCATCGGAAACTCAGGAGATTTGCTCTGAAGCATTGTAAGGCGTAATTCATTACTGAAAGATTTCTCACATTCACTACATGTATGAGGAATCTCTTCTTTTTTGCCAGTCCTGGGCTTGAGCTCAGGGCCTGAGCACTGTCCTTGGACTTTCTCAAGGTTAGAGCTCTACCACTTGAGCCTCAGCACAACTTCCAGTTTTTTTCTATGTATGTGATACTGAGGAATCAAACCTGTGTCTTTGTGCATGCTAGGCAAGCACTCTACCAGTAGGCAAAACTCCTGTGGGCCAGGAAACTCCTGTGGGCCAGGAGTTTAGCTTAGTGCAAGCTGGGATAGATTCCTCAGTACCACATACATTAAAATAAAAACACTAGTTAAGCCTGGCGTGGTGACTCACTCCTATAATCCTAACTACTCAAGATGCTGAGATCTGAAGATGGAGGTTCAAAAGACCAGGCACTAAAGACCCTGAGACTCTTACCTTCAATTAACCACTAGAAAACCAGAAGTGGCATTGTGGCTTAGGAGGTAGGATGGTATCTTTGAGGTGAAGAGCTTAGGGACAGCATCCAGGCCCAGAGTTCAAGCCTCATGACTCTCTCTCTCTCTCTCTCTCTCTCTCTCTCTCTCTCTCTCTCTCTCTCTCTCTCTCTCTCTCTCTCTCACACACACACACACACACACACACACACACACACACACACACACAATCCTAAGAGGTGCTGTGGTTCAAATGGTAGAACTCTAATCTTGAAAAAGTCCAAGGACAGTGCTCAGGCCCTGTGTTCAAGTCCCAGGTCTGCCAAAAAAAAAAGATGCCTGGGCAGAAAAGTCAGTGAGACTTCTTCCAGTGAGTGGCAGTGGTAGGCTTGAACTTGCTATGTTGGCTAAAGGCTAGAGCTCTACTACTTCCTGCTTGCTACTGGTTCATTGGAAATAAGTCTCATTTCCATGAGACTCTATCTCTTATTAACCATTCTCCCTCTCAAAAAGAATCTCGGAAAGAGAGTGATTTCTTAAATTGTCAAAGCTGTAAAAGAAACAGAAGACAGAAGACAGAGAGAGACATAGAGACAGACAGAGAGAGAGAGAGAGAGAGAGAGAGAGAGAGAGAGAGAGAGAGAGAGAGAGAGAGAAACAGAGAGAGAGAGGACAAAAATGAAAGAAATAATTTTATGTCCGGGCATGGGGCTCACGCCGGTAAACCTAGCTACTCAGAAGGCTGAGATATGAGGATCAAGGTTTGAAGCCAGCCCAGGTACTAAAGGACTTGAGACTCTTATCTCCAGTTACCCTCTAGAAAATGGGAAGTGGGGCTTGGCTCCAGGTTAGGGTGATAGGCTTGAGGTGAAGAGCTCAGGGACAGTACCCTGGCCAAGTTCAAGGCCCATGGCTCACACAAAATAGAAAAGAAATAATTATAATTTTTAAAAGAATTCAAGTAGTAGGACCAGCCCAGGAAAAGCAAAACAAAACCAAAGCCAAACTTGACATATGTTGCAAGTAATAGCAACCAGTAGACTTAAGAAAATAAAGAAAAACTTTAGATAGAAGCACCAGCCCTTGGGTTTAAGGCATAGTACTAGCACCAAAATCTTAAAAATAAACATGAGCAATTAAGGGTTGGCTCAAATTCTACAGCCTGCTAGCTCTGAAGAAAAACTTTCAATGAGAATATACTAGGCCTTGATTTAAAACCCTAGGTAAATAACCAAGGGGCAAAACAAAACAGAAAAATCAATGTTACCTTGTACCTAAAGAATTCTAGCTGCCTAGCTCACTGAAATCTTAGGATCACAGTTCTAAGCCAGCCTTGACAGGAAAGTCCATGAGACTTTGGGCATTGTATGCCAGTCCTGGGGCTTGAACTTGTGGTGTTTTGTTGATGGCTAGAGCTGGCGGGAGCCAGCAGGAAAGGAAATACCTTCTCAGCCATCCATATAGTTTCTGTTAGTCAACCGGTTCTCAGAAGTTAGGTGATACCTCTTGCGGCTTGACATTACCACAACTGAATAATCGTTGCATTTTTGTTTTTGATCTCCCCCTACCCTGAAAAGTCCCCACCAGCTATACTAGTATAAAACCTGTACTGCAACCTTCAATAAATAAGAGCTTGATCAAAGCTTCCAACTTGTTCTCCTTTTGCGTGTCTCCTGCACCTCCATTCATCTGCCCTTCTCTTCCCAGGTCCTAGTTCAACAAACCCTGGTGGGCCGGGGCACCAGGTGCCCAACGTGGGGTCTGGGACATGAGGAAAGATTGAGATCATCGCAGGACCGCCTGCCTTTGAGCTCGATCTGTGTAAGGTAAGAGGCGAGTTGCGCAAATATGGGGCAGGCATTCATCACTCATGATCTCTTTCTTAAGGGTCTCAAGGACTCTCTCAAGGCATGAGGAATTCGGGTTAAGAAAAAAGATTTAAAAAGATTCTTTGATCTTGTCACTGACATATGTTCCTGGTTTTTGCAGGAAGGTATCACTAATGAAAAAAGATGGGGTAGAGTGGGAGATTGCTTGCAGGACTATTATAAAACCAGCCCCAGACTTGCAGGAGGTAATTCAAAATGGAGAGCATCTTCTGCAACGACACTCTCGGCTCTCCTCTGTATGCCAATTTACTTCTATCCCTATCCCAGGCAGTCAGGAAAACATTAAAACCACCTAATGTCTCTCGGCCCATCTCCCCTACCAAGCTTCTTTATTCCTCTTTTACCCAGTTTGATAATGACAAGCCTAATGGAAAACTCCCTACAGCAAACATGATCTCTTCGAAAAAAGAGGCTACAAAATACCATAAGCCTGATTGGCCACCCACTTACGTTACTGCACCACCCCGCTGTGCCCTGTCCTTGACACGGATGATGTTTCTAGCACCATTACTAGAGCCAAACTTAAACTCTCTCAGGATGCCACTTCCCTTAAAGAAATTTTACAGCAAAAAGGGAATATTTACAACTTATTAACGAATTGAGAGCCCTTGAATAGAACTGCAAAACCTTCCCCTTTCCTTTTTCTCTCCACCTAACTCACAAACTCCAAAACAAAATTCAAAAAAACTCAGGCCCCCTCGACCCTCCAGATATTCACCATCACTCAAACAGCAACTCAATTTCAAAAACTCGGGGCTCTGAGGCCACTCCCCTAAATGAGGAGGAAATAGCCTCCCAAAATGAAGACTCTGATCAGGAAGAGGAACCTTCAGGAGACTAGATCATGACCCTGACGAGGTCCCCGACCAAACATACCGCCATTTAGGACTAAAGCGTCTTAAGGAATTAAAAGTTGCTGCTTCAAATTATGGCCCAATCATTCCCTTTACTTTAGCTCTTTTAGAAAATCTGAATGACCGATGGCTGATTCCGAAAGATTGGTATCTCTTGGCACACACCATGTTGTCTGGGGTGATTTCTTTCTATGGAAGGCTGAATTTGTTGAAAATTGCAGAGAAATAGCTCAACATACCTCAGAGAGATATGTTGACCTCCAAGAATTGGATACGTGATAAATTACTGGACAAAAGTCCTTATGACTCTAATGAAAAAGAGGCTCGTTTTCCCCCTGGCCTTTTGGCCCAAATACAACATGTGGGTTCAAAAACCTGGAAACGGCTCTCCCTAAGGGATCCACAACCACCTCCCTTGCCAAACTTCAACAAGGGCCCAATGAGCCTTACAGCAATTTCATTAGCCACCTTACCGAAGCACATGAACGGCTTGTGGGAAATAAAGAGAACGAAAGCGCTTTCATTAAACATCTTGCTTTGAAAATGCTAATCCCGCCTGCCAAGCAGTCATTCGCCCACACCGTGCAGGCAATGATATATCTGACTATATCCGTCTACGTACCTGCATCACCTCTGCACACACCATGGTTTTAGCCATTGGAGCAGCCTTAAAAGACTTTCCTAATGTCTGTCACTCAAAAAACTGCTTTAATTGTAAAGAATCTGGCTATTTTTCTAGAGATTGTGTAGCCACTCTGGCAGAACACCCTCATCCAACAACTGTCTGCCCCTGATGTAAAAGAGGCAAGCACTGGTCTTCAGAATGTCATTCAAAAACAGACATTGAAGGAAAGCCCCTCCCCCAAAAGCAGGGAAACTTCCAGCAGGACCAGCCCTGGGCACCATCCTTGAGACAAACCCCAGGGGCTGTCAGATTTGTCCCACAAAGAAAACCTCTCTTACTCAGATGTCTCCTCCTTCCAACGAGCCACCCCAGGAAGCGCTGGACTGGACCTCTGTTCCTCCTCTGATACAATATTTACTCCTAATATGGGAACTCAGATTCTGTCCACTGGAGTGCATGGTCCCTTACCACCCGATACCTTTGGACTCCTACTAGGTCATGCCAGTACTGTTCTAAAAGGACTTCATATAATTCCCAGGGTCATTGATAATGATTACAAGGAGAAATAAAAATGTTGGCTTTCTCCACTTCTGGACCCCTTAATATACGAGCTGGCCAAAGAATAGTCCAATTTCTTTTCCTTCCCCTGGTTTCCTGTCCCCACTCATTACACTCAAAAATTAGAAGAACCAATGGTCTTGGCTCATCAGATGCCTACTGGGTACAGCAAATCACATCTGATCGACCCCTTTTAAAATTAAAATTAGATGGAAAGAGCTTCCAGAGCCTTATAGACACTGGGGCGGATGCCACCATTATTTCTAGCCAATATTGGCCATCCTAATGGCCCCTTATTGCCTCCTATACACACCTAAAAGGCATTGGAGAAACCTCTAATCCATAAGAAAGTGCAAAAATACTAACCTGGGTCGATGAGGAGGGCAATTGTGGCATGGTCCAGCCCTACATTGTCCCTAACTTTCCAGTAAATCTTTGGGGATGGAACATCTTTTCTCAACTAAATCTCAGTAAGTGTTCCCCCAATGAGACTATCACCCATCAAATGCTAAAACAGGGTTTCCTCCCAGGTCAGGGTTTAGGAAAAGATTCCCAAGGCATAAGAGACCCCATCTCTCCGGTTATCAAAACCGATTGCCTAGGATTAGGAGCAACACATTTTTTATAGAGGCTGTTGACATTCCTGCACCCCATGCGGATAGGATTTCCTGGAGGTCTGATGATCCTGTATTGGTTGATCAATGGCACCTCCCCTCAGAGAAGCTGGCAGAAGCTACAGTGCTGGTGCAGCAGCAACTCGCCACTGGCCACATTGTACCCACTACCTCCCCTTTTAATACCCCTATCTTTGTTATTAAGAAAAAGTCTGGCAAATGGAGGCTTTTACAAGAGGGCCATCAATATAACTATGATTACTATGGGAGTTCTCCAGCCTGGTTTGCCCACTCTCATAGCCATAACACAAGGATATCACAAAATCATCATTGATCTTAAAGACTGTTGTTTTTTTTTTTTTTTTTTTTTTACTATTCCCCTACATCCTCTGGACAGCCAGTGATTTGCCTTTAGTTTGCCCACCATTAACTTCAAAGGACCCATGCTCGCGTTATTAGTGGCGGGTTCTCCCTCAAGGTATGGCCAACAGCCCCACCTTGTGTCAATAGTTTGTAGCACAGGCCGTTGACCCCTCCGGGATTACTGGCCATCCATTTACATCAGATATTATATGGATGACATCCTTTTGGCGGGTCCTGGTAACTTACAATTACTACATTGCTGTAAATACCTGACTCAGAGACTAACTGATTTGGGGTTACAAATAGCTCCTGACAAATCCAACTAGAAGACCCATATTTTTATTTAGGCTTTGAGCTTTTTCCTCATAAAATAACCACCCAGAAATTCCATTTAAAGATAGATCACTTAACAACATTAAATGACTTTCAAAAATTGCCTGGTGATATAAATTGCATTCGAACTTATCTTAAACTCACCACAGCTAACCTTCAGCCTGTCTTTGATACACTTAAAGAAAACCCGGACCCCACTTTCCCCTGTTTTCTTACAATACAAGCCCTTGACGCCTTACATTTAGTTGAAAGGGTGATCCAAGAACAGGGCATCACATTCATTTCCTATGACAAGCCTTTCCTCTTTATTATCTGTGCAATGACTGATATGCCCATTGGGGTCTTCTGGCAGGATGGACAACTCCACTGGGTTCACCTCCCTTCTTCCCCCTCTAAGGTCCTAATGACCTATCCCTCCCTAGTTGTTAAGCTCATCCTTCTAGGAAGAGAACAAAGCCACCAACATTTTGGCTGGGACCCGAACAAAATCATCTAGCCCTACACAAAAGAAGAGATAAATTGGGTACTCCAGTTTACAGATGAATGGCCCCTGGCATGCTTATCCTTTTCTGGCACAATTGATAATTATTACCCTGAAGATAAACTTCTTCATTTTGCCAGACAACATCCCTTTATGTTCCCTAAGCTATCCTCTCTTCATCCCCTCCTCAATGCCTTGACTATATTCACTGATGGATCTTACAATGGCACTGCCTCTTTCCTTGCTGAAAAACAAACCTCACTTGTACAAACCTCCTATAATTCTGCACAATTAGTGGAATTTTATGCTATTTTACAAGTATTCTCTACATACTCCCACCACCCTTTCAACCTTTATACCAATAGCGCCTATACTGTCCAATCAGTACCTCTCTTAGAGACTGTCCCTTATATTAAGCCTTCCACTAATGCAGCTTCGCTTTTCCTCCAACTACAACAACTTATTCTTGCTAGACAAGCACCGTTTTTTTGCCACTCCTTGGCTTCAGCGCAGGGCCTGAGCACAGTCCTTGGATTTTTCTCAAGGCTAGAGCTCTATGACTTGAGCCTCAGCACCACTTCCGGCTTTTTCTAAGTATGTGGTCCCAAGGATTCAAACCCAGGTGTTCTTGCATGCTAGGCAAGCACTCTACCACTAGGCCAAACTCCTGGCCCACAAGCACCCTTTTTTATTGGTCACCTATGGGCCCACACTGATCTGCCTGGACCTCTTTCTAAAGGAAATGCTTGTGATGATACTGCGACTAAGATTTCTCTCCCTGTATTTCTTGGCTCAGTCGATCAGGCAGTCAAAGCTCATTCCTTGCATCACCTTAATGCTCATACCCTGCATCTTATGTACAGGAGAACAGGCCAGACAGATTGCCAAACAATGCTCAGCCTGTGTCAACTTTTTGCCTACCCCCCACCTCGGAGTAAAACCTCGAGGGCTGACCCCTAATGAGATCTGGCAGGTGGATGTCACCCATTTGCCTGAGTTTGGAAAACTCAAATACATCCATATAACAATTGACACCTTCAGTGGATACATCTTTGCCTCCCTACATATGGGTGAAGCCTTTAAGGATGTCATTGCACATGTCTTACAATGCCTCTCTACTAGAGGAAAACCAAAATCTATCAAGAAAAATAATGGACCAGGTTACACTGGCCAAAATTTCCAACACTTTTGCTCACAGCTACAAGTAAAACACATTATTGGTATCCCTTACATCTACAAGGACAGGGCATTATTGAACATGCCCACCAAACTGTTAAAAATACTATTCTCAAACTACAGAATGGGGAATTGCCTATGGTTAAAGAGTCTCCAAAATATCTTCTCAATCATGCTATGTTTGTTATTAACTTCCTTACCTTGGACAAAGATAGGAAAACAGCTGCCGACCATCTTTGGCACCCAGAAACTAATAAAAAAATTGCCACAGTCCTATGGAAGTATCCTCTCACATGTAAGTGGAGTGGATCCGACCCTGTACCAATAATGAGGTCAGGGGTCACTCTGCATCATCGATAACAAAGAAGGTGCTGCTAGATGGTTCCCAGAAGGACTGGTCAAGCAGGTTGATTCATCTGCAGCCATCCAAGGGGACACTCGCCCTTGAGAAAGTTTTCTTTTTCTCTCCACAGGACAATGCCATTCAATGTGCTGCTGCTGCTCCTCGGCATGACAACCCCCTCAACAACATAGCTCCTCCAATTTAATCCCCACTAACCCTTCTAAGGTCACCTGGTTTGTGAGCAGTGGACAAGGAGTTGTCGTCTGGTCCTCCTCTCGAGTCACCTCTGATAAGTACTGGTGCTCCCATTTTTTCCCAATATATGTACCTTAGACATTGGGACACCTTCATTCTGGAAATCTCTGGTTTATCTTTCTGAAGTGGTACTACAAAATCGCAGAGGACTAGACCTTCTATTCCTCCAGCAAGGTGGCCTCTGTGCAGCCCTAAGGGAAGAATGCTGTTTCTACACAAACCATACTGGGGTGGTTCAAGATAGCATGGCTAAGGTCAAGGAAGGTCTAGAAAAGCGCAAAAAACAGAGCAAGAAGAAGGATGGTTTCAGAGTTGGTTTTTGACTTCCCCATGGCTTACCACTCTCCACCCTTCTATATTAGGGATCCTTGTGAGACTCCTATTGTTACTAGCCTTTGGACCTTGTGCTTTCCACTGAATCACAAGATTTATAGGACAACAAATTGATGCTCTAGTAGCCAAGCCTATTCAGGTTCACTACCATCGATTGGACCCGACAGACCAGGGGCTAGATGAGTCTACAAATGAAGTAATCTCTTCGGAGACAGCATGACACCCAGAATCATGCTCGCCTAATGGCATGGGTACCAGTGAAAGGGTGCGGAGCAAAGCATAGCAGGGGAGAAACCACCGTACCTCTGGGCACCATGAGAAGCATTCCTGATTTCATAGAGCTTGGTGACAAACATCCTCTCCCCCAAAAAGGAGTCACCCATAAAGCAGGGGGATCAGGCCTATGTTTCCCTCTCCTGGTTAATGCCCACTGTCCCCCTATGGACAGAACTACTCTTCACCATGCCTGGTCAATAATAAAAGAAAAAGAGAGGAGATGACAGGACCGGTAGGAAAGGAAATACCTTCTCAGCCATCCAAATAGGTTCTGTTTTCTAGTTAGTCAACTCAGCCATGTATAGAGTTTCTGTTAGTCAACGGGTTTCAGAAGTCAGGCAATACTTCCTGCGGTTTGACATTACCACAACTGAATAATCGTTGACTTCATTGCCACAACTGAACAATTGTTGCCATGGCTTCATAGCCATGAATTCCTCATTTTTGTTTTTGATCTCCCCCTAGCCCGGAAAGTCCCCACCTCCTAAACTATTATAAAAACTGTACTGCAACCTTCAGTAAATGAGAGCTTAATCAAACCTTCTGACTTCCTCTCCTTCTTTGTGTCTCCTTCCCCTCCATTTGTCTGCCCTTCTCTTCCCCAGGTCCTAGTTGAACAAACCCCATGGGCCAGGACACTTTCTTCTGTTTTGTTATTATTATTATTATTATTATTATTGTTGTTGTTGTTGTTGTTGTTGTCATTAAAGATAAGAGTCTTATGAACATTCCTGCCCAGGCTGTCTTTGAACCATGGTCCACAGATCTCTGTGTCCTGAATAGTTGGGATGACAGGCAGGAGCCACTGGCATCCAATCCAATGGTGTAATTTCTTAGGAAAAGATAACTCATAGTCCAAAAAATAAATACCAGAAAGCTGACACAAGAAAGGTGTGGGTGGAGCCAGGTGTCAGTGACTCATGCCTGTGCTTAGTGACACACACACAAACACACACACACACACCACACAAAGATTGGTAAAATACCTTGTGAAGGAGCTATTTCCCCCATGGGTTTCAGACCCCATAAAACCCTAAATTCATATCTGAACCCTCCCCCAGGCCTCTCCAATATGTTTGGGTTTTTTGTTACTGCTGTTTTACTTTTGCTTGTCCTGGGCTTGAGCTCAGGGCCTGAGCACTGTCCGTGGATTTTCTCAAGGGCTAGAGCTCTATCACTTGAGCCTCAACACCACTTCCAGCTTTTTTCTATGTATGTTGTACCAAGAAATTCAACCCGGGTCTCCATGCCCACTAGGCAAGCCCTCTTTCACTAGGCCAAACTCTTGGCCCTATGTTCAGTTATTTAAAATATGGAAATCTGATAAATATGCTCATTAAAAGATAAAAAAGCCTGTGTATGTCAAAACCACAGCTAGCATTATACTTAATGGCAAAAGGCTAAAGCCATTCCCTATAAAATCAGGAAGAAGAAAAGGATGCCCACTCTCTCCACGCCTCTTTAACATAGCAGGAGAATTCTTAGCCAGAGCAATAAGGCAAGAAGGAAGAATAAATGGGATCCAAATAGGAAAAGAAGTGAAACTTTCCCTATTTGCAAATTAAATGATTCTGTATTTAAAGAACCCTATAGGCTCTACTAGAAAGCTCCCTAAGCTGATTCAAAACTTTGACAAGGTAGCAGAGTATAAAATTAACACTCAAAAGTCAACTGCCTTCCTATATGCCAACAGTGAGAGGAACGAGGCAACAATCGGGAAAGCAACTCCATTTGCAATAGCCTCAAAGAAAATAAAGTACCTAGGAATTAGCTTAACTAAGAATGTAAAGGACCTTTTTGGTGAAAACTTTAAAAACCTGAAAAAGGAAATTAAAGCAGAACTGAGGAAATGGAAAAACCTCCCAGCTATTGTATTGAAAGAATCAACATAGTGAAAATGGCAATCTGGCCAATGGCTATCTACAAATTCCATGCAATACTCATCAATATCCCAATGTCATTCTTTAAAGAAATAGAAGAGGCAATCCAAAATTTCATATGGAATAATAAAAGACCCCATATAGCAAAAACACTTCTTAGCAAAAAGAACAGTGCAGGAAGAAATTCAATAGCAAATTTTAGACACTATTACAGAGCTATAGTGACCAAAATAGCTTGGTACTGCACAAGAACAGGCCTAAAGACCAATGGAATAGAACTGAAGTCCCAGATGTTAAACCACAGACCTATGGCCACGTAATCTTTGATAAGGGAGCAAAAAAAATAGAATGGGAGAAAGGCAGCCTCTACAACAAATGTTGCTGGCAGAACTGGTTAAGTACCTGCAGAAAAGTAAAGTTGGATCCTTCTTTGTCACCCTTCATTAGGATTAACTCCAAATGGATCAAAGACCTAGAGGTAAAAGCTGAAACACTGAAAACTTTACAAGAAGGAATAGGAGATACAATAGATCTCCTTGGCACAGGTCGAAATTACTTAAGAAGGATCAAGAAACACAACAAATCAGAGAGACTGCATTAAACTGCAGTGCTTCTGTATGGCAAAGGACATAGCTAGCAACTTTACCAGAAAGCCTACAGAATGGGAGAATATCTTCACTAACCATACAACTGACAAAGGTCTCATATCTAAAATATATCAACAGCTCCAAAAAATGGAATCACTCCAAAACTAATCTCCAAAGAAACAACCATCCTATTAAAAGATGGGCCAAAGACATAAAGAGTCTTCATGATGAAGAAAAAAAATGCTTATAGACCCATGAAGAAATGCTCCACATCTCTGGCCATAAAAGAAATGCAAATCAAAACAATTCTAAGATTCCACCTCACTCCAGTTAGAATGGCCAGGATCAAGAAATCTAATAACAATAGATGCTGGAGGGGATGTGGCCAGTAGGGACCACTACTACACTGTTGGTGGGAGTGCAAACTCGTTCAACGACTATGGAAAGCAGTATGGCAGTTCCTCAAAAGACTAAACATAGAACTTCCCTATGATTCAGCAGTTCTATTACTTGGCATTTACACAATCATCCAGAAAAAAGGACATACTAAATCCACTAGCACAGCGATGTACATTGCAGTACTATTTACCATAGCAAAGATATGGAACCAACCCAGATGTCCCTCAGTTGATGAGTGGATCAACAAAATGTGGTATTTATACACAATTGAATTCTATGCTGCTGTCAGAAAAAATGGCATTGCCTCCTTCGTAAGGAAATGGAAAGGCTTAGAAAAAAATCATATTAAGTGAAGTAAGCCAGACTCAAAGGAGCATAGGCTCAATGGTTTCCCTCATTTGCATAATCAGTAGAAACCTTGGGATCTCCTAGCAGAGATTCACAATAGAAGAAAATCTAGATACATAAGGCCATATAGTATGATGCTAAATGTAAGGACCACCAGGATAAGGAAACAAAAGTCACATAATGAGTGATTGTTGGCCTTACTGTACTATGTTATCTCTCATCTCTTTTGCTGTCCCTTGGTTATCTCATATTGTTACAATATTTTACCTTGGGAGTGGCACAATCCTAAAAAAACATCCTCAGCCAGAGTACCAGAAGATTAAAATTTTATGTGGCTTCAATAATCTTGGCCAGGAGTTTGACCTAGCGGTACAGTGCTTGCCCATATGCACGAAGACCAGGTTCGATTCCTTGCTATCACATACACAGATAAGCCAGAAGTGCTGCTGTGGCTCAAGTGGCAGAGCTCTAGCCTTAAGAAAGTCCAAGGACAGTGCTGAGGCACTGAGTTCAAGCCCAGGACTGGCAAAAAGAATCTTAACACAAAAAAATACCAAGCTGAGGACACCCCAAAATGTAGATCCATAAAATTTAAAAAACAAAAATTAAGAAGGGATATCAAGGTTTGTTTGCTTGTACTCTGTAGACTTCAGTTAGATGATGTTGGGAAACCCAATAGGAATCCTTTTAAAACAAGGTTAACATATTAATTGTGGGTTTTTGTACATCACAAGAATGGTTTCTGCCAAGTGCTAAAGGCTCATCTCTGGAATCCTAGCTACTCAGGAGGCTGAGATCAGAGGATCATGGTTCAATGCCAGCCTGGGTAAAGTCCATGAGACTCTTTATCTTCTATAAAAAACTAAAATACCAGATGTGGTGCTATGGCTCAAATTGGTGGAGCACTAGTCTTGAGCTGACGAGCTCAGGGATAGTACCCAGGCCAAAAGTTCACTAGCACAAGGATGTTCATTGCAGCACTATTTACTAGAGCAAAGATATGAAATCAACCCAGATGACCCTCCGTCGATGAGTAGATAAAAAATATATGGTATTTTACAAAATGGAATTTTATGCTGCTATCAGAAAGACTGACATCACCCCATTTGTAAAGAAATGGAAAGACTTAGAAAAAATCATATTAAGTGAAGTAAGCTAAACTCAAAGGAACATAGGTTCAGTGGTTTCGCTCATTTGTCCTAATCAGGAGAAGCCTTGGGCTCTCCTAGAAGAGATTTACAACAGAACAAAACCTAGATACATAAGGCCATATAGAATGAAAGGACCTCCAGGATATAGAAACAAAAGCCACATAATGATTGATGGTTGGTTTTTTTTGCTTTTGATAATTATTTATTTTTATACATTTTAAATAATCACAGTTTTCAGAATATACAAGAAAATTTAAGAAAAATATTTGTCTTCTACTGAAGTGAATATTTCTTTGGTATAGAAATTATATCATAGAGTTGGGGGACAGAAGATGGCGCAGAGACAATAGAGATGCTGCCAAGCTCTCATAAAAAGAGAGAACCAGAGAGTCCCACAAGCCAATTACTTTAAGAAATCCACAACAACAAACTCAAAAGGCAACGGAGAAGGACTCCAACAGGAAATGAAATCCGGATAAAGCTCACATCCAACTTTCTCAAAGAATTCGGAACGCAGAAACCAGCACAGGACCAGGCCAGCGAGCCTCAGAAGCAGCAGAACCCAGAAGCAGAACCAGAACAGCAGGCAGCAGAACCCAGACACAGAACACAAGCTGTGAAATAGAAATGGCAGTTACAGAACTTCTGCCTAAGAAAAGCCCAGGGCCAGATGAATTCACAGCTGATTTCTACAAGGTCTTCAAAGCAGAGCTCAAACCAATACTCTGCAAGCTCTTCAACGAAATTGAAAAGGAAGGTTCTTTACCAAACGCATTCTATGAAGCCAGTATAACCCTCATACCCAAACCAGACAGAGATTCATCAAAGAAAGGGAACTATAGACCTATTTCTTTGATGAACATCAATGCAAAACTTCTCAACCAAATACTGGCCTACAACAACTCATCAAAAAAATCATACACTATGATCAAACAGGATTCATCACATGGAGGCAAAGCTAGTTCAACATATGCAAATCAATTAATATATTTCAACACATCAACAGGAGCAAGGACAAAAATCACAAGATTGTCTGAATAGATGCGGAAAAGGCATTTGACAAGATCCAACACCCCTTTATGTTAAAAGCTCTGGAGAAACTAGGAATCCATGGAACATTCCTCAGTATAATAAAGGCTGTGTATGAAAAACCCACAGCTAGTATTATAATTAATTGCGAAAAACTAAAGCCATTTCCTCTAAAATCAGGAATGAGACAAGGATGCCCACTATCTCCACTCCTCTTTAACATAGTATTAGAATTCCTAGCCAGTGCAATAAGGCAAGAAGCAAGCATAAAGGGGATCCAAGTAGGGAAAGAGGAAGTAAAACTATCCCTCTTTGCAGATGACATGATTCTGTATTTAAAGAATTCTATAGACTCTCCTCCCAACCTCCTTGAGCTGATTCAAAGCTTTGGAAGTGTAGCAGGCTATAAAATTAACCCTCAAAAATCAACTGCCTTCCTTTACGCAAACAGTGAGAGAAACAAGGCAATAATCAGGAGAGAAACTCCTTTCGCAATAGCCTCAAAGAAAATAAAGTAGCTAGGAATTAGCTTAACTAAGAATAAAAAGGAGCTTTTTGACGAAAACTTTAAAACCCTAAAAAAGAAATTAAAGCAGAACTAAGGAAATGGAAAAACTTCCCATGCTCCTGGATTGGAAGAATCAACATTGTGAAAATGACAATCTTGCCAAGCGCTATCTACAAATTCAACGCAATACCCATCAATATCCCAATGTCATTCTTTAAAGAAATAGAAGAGGCAATTCAAAATTTTATATGGAATAATAAAAGACCCCGTATAGCAAAAACACTTCTTAGCAGAAAGAACAGCGCTGGAGGAATTTCAATTCCAAACTTTCGACTCTCCTACAGGGCTATAATTATCAAAACAGTTTGGTACTGTCACAAGAACAGGCCTGAAGACCAATGGAATAGAACTGAGGACCCAGCTATTAAACCACAGACCTAAGGCCATCTAATGTTTGACAAGGGAACCAAAAAAATAGATTGGAAGAAAGACAGCCTCTTCAACAAGTTGTGCTGGCAGAACTGGTTAAGCACCTTCAAAAAACTAAAGTTGGATCCTGCTTTGTCACACTGCACTAGAATTAACTTCAAATGGATCAAATATCTGGAGGTAAAAGCTGACACACTGAAAACTTTACAAGAAGGAATAGGAGATACACAAGACCTCCTTGGCACAGGTCGAAGCTTTCTTAATAAGGACCAAGAATCACAACAAATCAGAGAAAGGCTGGATAAGTGGGACTGCATTAAATTGCAGAGCTTTTGCTTGGCAAAGGACATAGCTATTAAATTAATTAGGAAGCCTACAGAGTGGGAGAAGATCTTCACCAACCCAACAACGGACAAAGGCCTCATATCTAAAATATATCAACAACTCAAAAAATTGAATCACTCCAAAACTAACCTCCAAAGTAACAACCATCCCATTAAAAAATGGGCCAAAGACTTAAAGAGAGTCTTCTCTGAAGAAGAAACAAAAATGGCCCATAGACACATGAAGAAATGCTCAACATCTCTGGTCATAAAAGAAATGCAAATCAAAACAACTCTAAGATTGCACCTCACTCCAGTCAGAATGGCCAGGATTAGGAAAATGAATAATAATAGATGCTGGAGGGGATGTGGCCAGGAGGGATCACTAGTACACTGTTGGTGGGAGTGCAAACTCGTTCAGTCACAATGGAAAGCAGTGTGGCAGTGCCTCAAAAGGCTAAACATAGAACTCCCCTATGACCCAGCAATTCCACTACTTGGCATTTACCCTACCATCCAGAAACAAGGGCATACTAAACTGACTAGCACAACAATGTTCATTGCAGCACTATTCACCATAGCAAAGATATGGAACCAACCTTGATGTCCCTCAGTTGATGAGTGGATCAACAACTTGTGGTATTTGTTCACAATGGAATTCTATGCTGCTGCCAGAAAGAATGACATCACCCCATTTGTTAGGAAATGGAAAGACTTAGAAAAAATCATATTAATTGAAGTAAGCCAGACTCAAAGGAACTTAGGCTCAATGGTTTCCCTCATTTGTCATAATCAGTAGAAACCTTGGGCTCTATTAGCAGAAATCTACAATAGAGTAAAATCTTGATACGTAAGGCCATATAGCATGAATCTAATTGAAAGGACCTCCAGGATATTGAAACAAAAGCCATATAATGAATGATTGTTGTCCTTACTGTACTCTGTTGTCTCATCTCCTTTGCTGTCCCTTGGTTATCTCATTGTTATAGTATCTCACTTTGTTATCTGATATATTGAATTTATTTGTATTTGGTTATTTGAAATTTGATAGGGAAGGGGGTAAAACCAAGACGGGTGTGGGGTGTTGGGGGGTCGGGAAATGGGTACCAAGACATGTGAAAGGGTATCAATGTAGATGAATTAATGCACCTTCTATCTGGCAAATATCATGTAACCCTTTTACTAATTACAATAAAAAATGCAAAAAAATAAAAATTCAAAAAAAAAGAAATGCAAATCAAAACAACTCTAAGATTCTGCCTCACTCCAGTCAGAATGGCCAGGATCAGGAAAACGAATAATAACAGATGCTGGAGGGGATGTGGCCAGGAGGGATCACTACTACACTGTTGATTTGAGTGCAAACTTAATCAACCACTATGGAAAGGAGTATGGCAGTGCCTCAAAAGGCTAAACATAGAGCTCCCCTATGACCCAGCAATTCCACTACTTGGCATTTACCCTACCATCCAGAAACAAGGGCATACTAAACTGACTAGCACAACAATGTTCATTGCAGCACTATTCACCATAGCAAAGATATGGAACCAACCTTGATGTCCCTCAGTTGATGAGTGGATCAACAAGTTGTGGTATTTGTACACAATGGAATTCTATGCTGCTCTCAGAAGTAATGACATCGACCCATTTGTTAGGAAATGGAAAGACTTAGAAAAGATCATGTTAGGTGAAGTAAACCAGACTCAAAGGAACTTAGGCTCAATGGTTTCCCTCATTTGTCATAATCAGTAGAAACCTTGGGCTCTACTAACAGAGATCTGCAACAGAGAAAAACCTTGATACATACGGCCTTATAGTATGAATATAATTGATAGGACCTGCAGGATATTGAAACAAAAGCCATATAATGAATGATTGTTGTCCTTAATGTACTATGTTATCTCTCATCTCCTTTGCTGTCCCTTGGTTATCTCATATTGTTATAGTATGTCACTTTGTTATCTGATATATTGAATTCTTTTGTATTTGGTTTTTTGAAATTTGATAGGGAAGAGGGGAAAATAAAGTGGGGGGTGGGGGGAAGGTAATGGGTACCAAGACATGTGAAAGGGTATCAATGTATATGAATTAATGCACCTTCTATCTGGCAAATATCATGTAACCCTTGTATTAATTACAATAAAAAAGATTTAAAAAGTACTGTAAGCGTAGCTACTCAAGATAAGCTGAGATCTGAGGATTCCAGTTCAAAATCAGCCATGCAATAAATTCTGTAAGACTCTTACCTCAATTACCCAGCAAAAAAACAGAGCGTTGGGTTGTGGTTAAAATACCAGCGGCCTAAGCTTTGCATAAAAGTGCTAAGGGGTCACATTCAGGCCCTGAATCAAGCCCTTGCACTGGCTCACACACACAAAAACTAACCCTGAGGCCAACACAGTACATGCACAGGTTTGGGAGGGATGCAGTTGGATGGGATGCTGATTTCATTTACGTAACATTTAATCTCAACGGTCTGTACAAAGCAGACCTCTCTGTGAAAAGTCCCAGATAAAAAAGAGTCCTCAAGATCAGCACATACATACTTATTTCCCAGTGCACATTTAAAATACAAACACAGGCCCAGGAATTTAGCCTAGTGTTAGAGTGCTTTCCTAGCCTTCACGAAGACTCAGATTCAATTCTTCCATACTGCATACAAAAAGCCAGAAATGGTACTGTGGTTCAAGTGGTAGAGCTCTAGCCTTGAGAAAGCCAAGGACAATGCCAAGTACTGGCAAAAAACAAAACAAAAATAGTCTGTCAATGGGACTGATGTGGCTTAGTGGTAAAGTGCTTAGCATGCAGGAGGCCCTGGGTTTGATTCCTCAGTACCACATGAACATACTCACACACTACCACAATATCACTCTATCACTAGGCCAACTCCAGTCCCATTGACAGTCTTGAACAAAAAATAACTAATCTAGCGCTCTAGGCCCTGAGTTCAAACCCTAGTCCTGGTCCATTAAGACCCCAGAAGCCAAAACTGCAAAAATACCAAAACAAATATGTGAAAATACTATAACTTTTCAACAAAATCCAATAAGACAACATAGTGTATAGTTTGTTAAAGATTTGGTAGAAAAATGGTGGTAAAGAAAAAAAAACCCACCCAAATTCAACATGAGCTTATCTGATGCAAGAAACAGGCCACCAAAAGAATTTTCCCTTGCAGGGTAGGGTGGTGCAACTCTATAATCCTAGCTACTCAGGAGGCTTTGATCTGAGGATTGTGGTTCAAGCCAGTCCGAGTAATACTTTCAGTAAGAGTTTCCTAGACTTTGTGAGACCATGAGCCACCAGAAAATGGAAGTGGTGTATGTGGCTCAATGAGTAAGGCGGTATTCTGGAAGTGAAGAGCTCAGGAACAACTCCCAGGTGCAGAGTTCGAGTCCCAAGACTGTCAAAAAAATTCCCCATTAAAGAATTTTCCTTGGGCCGGAGTTTGGCCTCCTGGTATAGTGCTTGCCTAGCATGCAGGAAGACCTGGGTTGGATTCCTCAATACCACATTCATAGAAAATGAAGGAAATGGTGTTGTGGCACAAGTGGTAGAGCACTAGCCTTGAGAAAATGCAAGAAGAATGCTAAGGCCCTGAGTTCAAGCCCCATGTTACCTCCTTAGTGTCATTGAAAGACATCGCTAGTGTGACAGATATTTCTCTCATCAGAAAAAGTAGAAACAACATGCAGCAAATCTCTACTCAACTTAAACAGACTGTAATATTCAGTAATCTGCTAAAACTTCAAATCATCTTTATCTAATTTAGAAACATATTCCTAAACTCAATGTGTATTGCTTTTAAGTCATGGATACCATTAGGTTCAAAACATGGAAATGTAAAACCAAAGGAGAAATAAAAAGCAACTTACCAGCTTTTTTCTTTTTTTCTTTTTCTTTTTTTTCCTTTGCGGTTGACTGTGAACAGAAGATTCTGAAAGTATGGCAGCAAGAGAAGGTAAATGAAGTAGTCAGAACCAGATTTTGCCCCAAATTTTCCTACTTTAAACATTATACATAGGCTGGAAAAGCATAAAGCCTTCTCTTTTTTATTTAGTTTTTTTAATTTAATTTAATTTTATTTTTTTTATTGTAATTAGTAAAAGGGTTACATGATATTTGCCAGACAGAAGGTGCATTAATTCACATACATTGATACCCTTTCACATGTCTTGGTACCCATTTCCCTCCCCCCCCACAACACCCACCCATCTTGATTTTCCCGCCTTCCCTATCAAATTTCAAATATCCAAATACAAATAAATTCACTATATCAGATAACAAAGTGAGACACTATACCAATATGGGATAACCAAGGGGCAGCAAAGGAGATGAGAGACAACATAGTACATTAAGGACAACAATCATTCATTATATGGCTTTTGTTTCAATATCCTGGAGGTCCTTTCAATTAGCTTCACATTATATATCCTTATGTATCAAGATTTTGCTCTATTGCAAGTATCTGCTAGTAGAGCCCAAGGTTTCTACTGATTATGACGAAGGAGGGAAACCACTGAGCCTAAGTTCCTTTGAGTCTGGCTTACTTCACTTAATACGATTTGTTCTAAGTCTTTCCATTTCCTAACAAATGGGGCGATGTCATTCTTTCTGACAGCAGCATAGAATTCCATTGTGTACAAATACAACAACTTGATGATACACTCATCAACTGAGGGACATCTGGGTTGGTTCCATATCTTTGCTATGGTGAATAGTGCTGCAATGAACATTGTTGTGCTAGTGGGTTTAGTATGTCCTTGTTTCTGGATGGTTGGGCAAATGCCAAATAGTGGAATTGCTGGGTCATAGGGGAGTTCTATGTTTAGCCTTTTGAGGCACTGCCACACTGCTTTCCATAGTGGTTGAACGAGTTTGCACTCCCACCAAAAGTGTAGTAGTGATCCCTCCTGGCCACATCCCCTCTAGCATCTGTTGCCATTCGTTTTCCTGAACCTGGCCATTCTAACTGGAGTGAGGTGAAATCTTAGAATTGTTTTGATTTGCATTTCTTTTATGACCAGAGATGTTGAGCATTTCTTCATGTGTCTATAGGCCATTTTTGTTTCTTCTTCAGAGAAGACTCTCTTTAAGTCTTTGGCCCATTTTTTAATGGGATGGTTGTTACTTTAGAGGTTAGTTTTGGAGTGATTCAATTTTTTGAATTGTTGATATATTTTAGATATGAGGCCTTTGTCCGTTGTTGGGTTGGTGAAGATCTTCTCCCACTCTGTAGGCTTCCTGATTAGTTTACTAGCTATGTCCTTTGCCATACAAAAGCTCTGCAATTTAATGCAGTCCCACTTATCCAGCCTTTCTCTGATTCCTTGTGATTCTTGGTCCATATTAAGAAAGCTTCGACTTGTGCCAAGGAGGCCTAGTGTATCTCCTATTCCTTCCTGTAAAGTTTTCAGTGTGTCAGATTTTACCTCCAGGTCTTTGATCCATTTGGAGTTAATTCTAGTGCAGAGTGACAAAGAAGGATCCAACTTTAGTTTTCTGAAGGTGCTTAACCAGTTCTGCCAGCACAACTTGTTGAAGAGGCTGTCTTTCTTCAATTCTATTTTTTTGGCTCCCTTGTCAAAGATTAGGTGGCCATAGGTCTGTGGTTTAATAGCTGGGTCCTCAGTTCTATTCCATTGGTCTTCAGGCCTGTTCTTGTGCCAGTACCAAGCTGTTTTGAGAATTATAGCCCTGTAATAGAGTCTAAAGTTTGGAATTGAAACTCTTCCAGCGCTGTTGTTTCTGCTAAGAAGTGTTTTTGCTATATGGGGTCTTTTATTATTCCATATGAAATTTTGGATTGCCTCTTCTATTTCTTTAAAGAATGACTTCGGGATGTTGATGGGTATTGCATTGAATTTGTAGATAGCTCTTGGCAAGATTGTCATTTTCACAATGTTGATTCTTCCAATCCAGGAGAATGGGAGGTTTTTCCATTTCCTTAGTTCTGCTTTAATTTCCTTTTTTTAGGGTTTTAAATTTTTCGTCAAAAAGGTCCTTTACATTCTTAGTTAAGCTAATTCCTAGGTACTTTATTTTCTTTGAGGCTATTGTGAAAGGAGTTTCTTTCCTGATTATTGCCTCGTTCCTCTCACTGTTGGCGTAAAGGAAGGCAGTTGATTTTTGAGGGTTGATTTTATAGCCTGCTACACTTCCAAAGCTTTGAATCAGCTCAAGGTGGTTGGGAGGATAGTCTATAGGATTCTTTAAATACAGAATCATGTCATCTGCAAAGAGGGATAGTTTTATTTCCTCTTTCCCTACTTGGATCCCCTTTATGCTTGCTTCTTGCCTTATTGCACTGGCTAGGAATTCTAGTTCTATGTTAAAAAGTAGTGGAGAGAGTAGGCATCCTTGTCTCGTTCCTGATTTTAGTGGGAATGGCTTTAGATTTTCACCATTAAGTGTAATAGTAGCAGTAGGTTTCTCATACACAGCCTTTATTACATTGAGGAATGTTCCATGGATTCCTAGTTTCTCCAGAGCTTTTAACATAAAGGGGTTTTGGATCTTGTCAAATGCCTTTTCCGTGTCTATTGAAACAATCATGTGATTTTTGTCCTTGCTCCTGTTGATGTGTTGAGTTATATTAACTGATTTGGGTATGTTGAACCAGCTTTTCCTCCCCGTGATGAATCCAGTTTGATCATAGTGTATAATTTTTTTGATGAGTTGTTGTAGACAGTTGGCCAGTATTTTGTTGAGAAGTTTTGCATCGATGTTCATCAAGGATATAGGTCTATAGTTCTCTTTCTTTGATGAATCTCTGTCTGGTTTGGGGATGAGGGTTATACTGGCTTCATAGAATGAGTTTGGTAAGGAACCTTCATTTTCAATTTCGTTGACGAGCTTGAGGAGTATTGGTGTGAGCTCTGCTTTGAAGACCTTATAGAATTCAGCTGTGAATCCATCTGGCCCTGGGCTTTTCTTAGGTGGAAGTTCTCTAATTGCCATTTCTATTTCAGAGCTTGAAATAGGCCTTTGAGTTGGCTTAGTTCTTCTTGGTTCAGTATGGGTATGTTAATATTGCCTAGGAATTCATCCATTTCATCTAGATTCTCAAATTTGTTGGCATAAAGTTTTGAGAAGTATTCCCTCCTGATATTCTGGATCTTGGTAATTTCTGTCGTGATATTACCATTTTCATCTGCGATTTTCTTTATTTCTATATGCTCTCTTCTTTTTTTGGTAAGATTTGCTAAGGGCTTGTCAGTTTTGTTAATTCTTTCAAAGAACCAACTTCTTATTTTTTGATTCTTTCTTTAGTTTTTTGGATTCCAAATCATTTAATTCTGCTTTGATTTTAATAATTTGCTTTCTTCTACTGGGATTAGAGTTGGTTTGTTGCTCTTTTTCCAGGAGCTTAAGGTGAGACATTACCTTGTTGGTTTGCAATTTTTCCAACTTGTTGTAGGCACTCAGCGCTATAAATTTTCCTCTGAGTACTGCCTTTGCTGTGTCCCAAAGGAGTTGGTATTTTGTGTGCTCCTTACTGTTAAATTTCGTAAACTGTTGGATTTCTGTTCTGACCTCTTCGATGACCCATTGGTGATTCAACAATGTGTTGTTCAGTCTCCATGAGTTACAGGGTTTTCGTTGGTGGAGATGGTGTTCAGTTCCAGTTTGATGCCTTTGTGGTCTGAGAGTGTGCATGGAATAATTTCTGTGTTTCTGAATCTGTCCAGATTTTTTATGGCCTAAGATGTGATCTATTTTGGAAAAAGTTCCATGTGCTGCTGAGAAAAACGTATATTGTGTTGTTGCTGGGTGGAATATTCTGCAGATGTCTGTTAGATCTAGTTGGTCTATATAGTTGTTCAGTTCTAAGGCTCTCTTTTGAGTTTTTCCCTTGTTGATCTGTCCATAGGTGAGAGTGGTGTGTTAAAGTCACCGACAATCACTGTATTTCGATCTATGTATGGTTTCAGTGTAAGTAAAGTTTGCTTGATGAAGTTTGGAGCTCCGGCATTGGGTGTGTAAATATTTAGGATCGTTATATCTTCCTGGAGGAAAGATCCCTTTAGTAGTATGTAGTAACCTTCTCTGTCTTTTCTTACTAATTTTAGTTTGAAGTCTATTTTATCTGATATGAGGATGGCAACTCCAGCCTGTTTATGGGGACTGTTAGCTTGATAGAATTTATGCCAACCTCTCACTTTCAAAAGATGATTGTTTTTGGGGGTAAGATGTGTCTCTTGAAGACAGCAGAATGATGGCTCTTGCTTTTTGATCCAACTAGACAGCCTATGCCGTTTAATTGTAGAGTTAAGTCCATTGATATTGAGAGTTAGGATTGAGAGATATTTATTAGCTCCTACCATTTTTAAAAGCTTTTATTTGGACCTGTGTCTTGACAGTTCTTGTAGTCCTTAGATGGTATGCTGTTTAGGTGCCATTTCTTTCCCTATATTGCATTTATTTTGGTTTTCTATGTATAGAACATCTTTCAGAATTCTCCGTAGTGTTGGTTTTGTTGTGACATATTGTTGCAGCTTTTCCCTGGAATGGAATGTTTTTGTTTTTCCCTCAGTTATGAATGAGAGCTTAGCTGGGTACAGTATTCTTAGTTGGTAGTTATTTGACTTAAGGGCGTGACATATATGCTTCCAGTCACTTCTTGCCAGCATGGTCTCTGCTGAGTAATCTGGGGTTATTCTCATTGGTTTTCCTTTATAGGTTACTGAACCCTTTTCCCTGGCTGCCTTTAGGATCCTTTTTTTGGTTTCTATTGATCCAGTTCGGGTTACTATGTGGCAGTGGGGTGTTCTTTTCTGGTCAGGTCTGTTTGGGGTTCTAAAAGCTTCTTGTATCTGGATGGGTCTGCCCTTCTGGATATTTGGGAAATTCTCTGAGATGATTCACTGAAGTATATTTCCAATACCATTGACCTTTTTCTCCACGCCCTCCTCAATACCAATTAGCCTTAAATTAGGCTTCCTGATTGTGTCTTGGACCTCCTGGAGCGCTCTCTCTTTTTTCCTAGATTTGGATTGACTCATTTTCTGTTCTTTCTCTATAATAACTAAATTATCTTCAGCCCCGGAAATTCTCTCCTCTGCATTGTCTAACGTGCTATCAAAGCTATCTATTTTATTTTTCATCTCCCTTGCTACTAATTGCTCATTTTTGATGCCTTGCATCTCTTCTTTTAGATCATGTATGGATTTCTTTAGCTCCTTGATTTCCATTTGAGTGGTTAGCTCAGTAGCTTTATTTTCTTTGAACATTTGCTGGAGTTCGGTCACCTTTTTATTTGTGGATTCTATGAATTCATCCATCTTTCTTTGAAAAACCTTTATTATGGCCTCCTTTATGGGTTCTTCTTTTTCACTTATCACCTTGTTTATGCTTTCCTCTTGTTCAGCTATGGCTTCCTCCCTTATGTCTTTCTTTATATTTTCACATTTTTCATTAATGATGTTTATCAATTGCATTTGTACAGCACTTGGAAGACTCTCCTCTAGGTTTGCCAGTGACTGTTCCATTGGCTGTTTACATTGGGTGGGGGGGTGGGGGTTGTTGTTTCTTGATTTGACATTTTTCTTGAGTTTCTTGTTCTGCCCATTTGAAAATGGGAGCAAGATTAATATTAAACACCATTATAGTTTTTCATATATAACCAACCTAGACCTCTGTAGCTGTCAGACTCTAGATCTTCACAAGTTTTGATTGGTGTTATCACTCTTTCTTTTTTTGCAGTTATTGACTAGTCTAATTATTCACTGATAAGCGACTTATATCCAAAACAATAAGCCTCTCAATCCATTCTCTATTGTCTTTAAGTCCCTCTGAGCCTAGAGAATAATTAAACACCTAGATATACAGTGTTGCACAACAGCCATAAAGTGTAGATCCATGCAGTATAAGGGTTGAAAGAGGAGCAGAGGTCCAGAGATAGAAAAATAGAATGAGAGAGGTCAGTGGGTAAATAGGTCGCGTATTTGAGTACAAAGTTTGGAAAGTATTAGAATAAACCTTATGTGTTGCCGCACGACTAGCTCTTAGCCCAACCAGTGGCCTCACAGTGGACCATGGGATGGGTCTGCGAGCTTCTGTCTGAGCGTAGTTGGCGGACGTTTTCCTGTGCTGCTTCGAGGGGCGGCCCCAAGCCAAGGGTCTGGGGATTGAGAGTTTCAGGGGCTCTCAGCAGGACCAGCAGGAGACCCCTCTGTTCCCAGGGGCGGGGCCCAGCTGGGGACGTGGGCTCCAAGGGCGGAGCCACGCCTTTTTGGTTCTCAGAAGGGGAGCTTGGCTGCTGGTTGGCCCTTCAGATCCCTGCTGTGTTTCCACTGCTTTGTCAGAGTCTGTGACTGTGGGGGGCCCCTCGGTGGTGTCTTGCTCAGGATTCCCAGCTGGAGGATGCTTCGCTCAGGAATTGAGTGAGTGCAGATGCTGGCTCCTATTTTCCCGCACCCCCTACCCACTGTTGTAAGGCAAGGTCCCAACAACCTCCACTCTCCAGCTCCAGTGGCCTGGGAGAGGAGCCTGGTGGGTGGGTGGGAGGTGGGACAGCTCAGCCTCCCCTGGTGGGGTGCTGAGTCTTATCGTCTGCCTGCTTGTCAGTCTCCAGTCAGAGGGCTGGGGGTTGAGCCCGTTGGGCGGGTGGGAGTTGGGACAGCCCCACCTCCCTTGGTGGGGTGCTGGGTCTTATGGGTAGCATGCCTGTCAATCTCCAGTCAATGGCCTGAGGGAGGGGGCTGTTGAAGGAAGGGACAGGATTCTAAATTCCTTGCCCCCCTGCTCCCACCAGTCTTTCTTGGGCGGGGTGTTGGGGTCTGCGTTAAGTTCTATTGCTTGGCACCCGCTCAGCTTTCCCGATGTGTTTGGGGACACGCTGTATTACTCACGCCTCTGCATCTGTCTGCGGGTGCTCCACAGTAGTGGGGAGTCTTTCACTCCCCTCGGTTCTCTGCCGCCGCCGCCTGTGTTCTGTGTCTGGGCTCCCCTGCTTGCTGTTCTGGTTCCACATCTGGGTTCAGCTGCTTCCGCCGTTCACTGGCCCGGTTTTGTGCTGGTTTCTGCAGCCCTTGGGCTCCCCGCCTGGTGCCCTCCACTGTCGCCGCTTTTCGTGCATTAGAGCCAGTGCCCGCTGCCGGTTTCCCCGCGTGGAGCCGGCACCCGCTCAAGCCGCTTTTTGTGGCTTGTTCAGGCGCCAGCAGCTGCTTTCTGTGGCTTTCCATGGCTTTGGGCGAGAGGTGGGGGAGGGGTCCTCGCGTTCCGAATTCTTTGAGAAAGTTGGATTTGAGCTTTATCTGGATTTCTTTTCCGGTTTGAGTCCTTCTTCGTTGCTTTTGGAGTTTGTTGTTGTGGATTTCTTTAGGTAGTTGGCTCGTGGGACTCCCTGGTTCTCTCTTTTTGTCAGAGAAAGCTAGGCAGCGTCCCTATTGTCTTGGCGCCATCTTCCTTCCTCTGCATAAAGCCTTCTTATGAGAGAATAATCTTTTATGTCTCAAATAGAGCATTAACCTCTCCACCAAAGATCAATCCACAGTCCATTAGATAAATACTATAAAGGCAATTCATTTCAAGGTTAATATACAAACAGAATTAATTTAAAAATACTTTTCCAGAAAAATAATTGACAAAATTCCCCGCATCTTTAGTAAAAGTAGTTATGACTGAAAAAAATCTTAGGGATGTATGAACTATTTTTCTATTAATGTAAAGGTATCGTAGGGTTGCATTGAGCATTTGTACTCTACTTCATTCTTTTACATATTTCTCACCCAATGTTAATGCAGGAAAAAATAATAAAAGTTCTCAAGTGGCACATTTCACAGTATTCAAATATTCAGTATTCTCTTGTGCAATGACTTGCAATCTATCATTTAACCTGCATAGCCCAAAGGTACATCAATAAAGAGGATGTAAACCTGGTTTGCAAATTCCTTAATGCTCACATTCTTAAACATTCATGTGAAGAATTTGACCATAATGCTAGAGATACAGGACCTAATAAAGATGTAACATTAAAAAAAAACTGCTCATAGGAGTGGCACAATCCTAACAAACCATCCTCAGCCAAGGCAGCAGAAGATTAAAATTTTATTTAATTTCAATAATCTTGGCCAGGAGTTTGACCTAGCGGTAAAGTGCTTGCCCATATGCACGAAGACCCAGGTTCGATTCCTTGGTATCACATACATAGGAAAGCCAGAAGTGGTGCTGTGGCTCAACTGGTAGAGCTCTAGCCTTGAGAAAGTCCAAGGACTGTGCTCAGGCCCTGAGTTCCAGCCCAGGACTGGCAAAAAATATCTTAACACAAAAAATGCCAAGCTGAGGACACCCCAAAATGTAGATCAATGAAATTTAAAAAACAAAAATTAAGAAGGGATATCAAGGTTTGTGAAGTAATGCACCTTCTCTCTGGCAAATATAATGTAACACTTTCATTAATTATAATAAGAAAGAAGTAAAAAATTAAATGGCTATGTGTGTTTGCTTGTACTCTTTAGACTTTTGTTAGATTGTGTTGGGAAACACAATAGGAATCATTTTAAAAAAAGGTTTCCATATTTGTTGTGGGTTCTTGTACATCACAAGAATATTTTCTGCCAAGTGCTGAAGGCTCATCTCTGGAATCCTAGATACTCAGGAGGCTGAGATCAGACGATCAGGATTCAAAGCCAGCTTGGGCAAAGTCCATGAGAATCTTTATGCTCTATTATCCATTAACTTACCAGAACTGGTGCTATGGTTTAAATTGGAAGAGAACTAGGCTTGAGCTGACGAGCTCAGGGATAGCACCCAGGTCAAGAGTTCACTGCCACAGGATGTTCATTGCAGCACTATTTACCTGAGCAAAGATATGAAACCAACCCAGATGCTCCTCATTTGAGCAGATCAACAAAACGTGGTATTTTTACACAATCGAATTCTATGCTGCTGTCAGAAAGAATGTCATTGCCCCATTTGTTAGGAAATGGAAGGAATTAGAAAAAGTCAGATTAAGTGAAGGAAGCCAAACTGAAAGGAACATAGGCTCAAAGGTTTCCCTCATTTGTCCTAATCAGTAGAAACATTGGGCTCTCCTAGCAGAGATTTACAATAGAACAAAACATAGATACATAAGGCCATATAGAATTATGCTAAATGAAAAGACGTCCAGGATATAGAAACAAAAGCCATATAATGAGTTATGGTGGGGTTTTTTTGCTTTTGATAATTATATATTTTTATGCATTTTTAAAAATCACAGATTTCAGACTATACAAGAAAATTTAAGAAAAATATTTGTCTGATACTGAAGCAAACATCTCTTTGGTATAGAAATTAAATCATATATGGCTTTTAGCCAAAAACAAAACAAAACAAACAAACAAACAAACAAAAGAAGAATTAAGGCCTAACATACTAAATGAAACCATTCTTTCTATGCTTTGGCCATCCATTTGGACCCTATTGCAGCTCCACTGTCTGGATTTTGAATATAGTTTTTTGTATATCAATAGATCTACAAAGACTTAAAATATCACATCAAAGATGCTCAAAAGTCATAAACATATGATGTCACTCTTGACATGATAGATAGCTAAAAGGAAACATGGTTAGTAAGGTCAAATCATACAAAACATTATATCACTTAACACATTAGAAACAAAGTCTCTTCTGAAGTTATTAAAAAGCAATAACACAGATAATGTAATTCAAACATGAAAACATCAAATGTGAGAAATATTAACTGTGAAGTCAATAAACCTTTAAATTAAGTTGGGAGCTGGGCATTGGTTGTTCATCCCTGTATTCTTAGCAATTCAGGAGGCTGAGATCTCAAGATCTCTATTGAAGGCCAGCCCAGGTAGGAAAGTCCAAGAGAATCTTATCTTACCAAAAAGGTGGAGCTATGGCTGAAATAGTTGAGCTCTAGCCTTGAGCAAAAAAGCTCACGGATTATAAGTATGGCCAAGTTTAAGTCCCATGATTATCAGGAAAATAAAATGGGGATAAATGGCATATTTTCTCTAGACATACTTTTATTCTCTGAAGTAAACACTTTTTCAAAAAGCATCACACAATAGGAAAATTTACTTACCTATTTCAAAAAGTTATCATTAACCAGCGCAGTGGCTTATGCCTGTAATCCTACCTACTCAGGAGACTGAGATCTGAGGATCACAGTTCAAAGCCAGCCTGGACATGAAAGTCTAAGAGACTTATCTCCAATTAACCACCAGAAATGCAGAAGTAGTGCTGTGGCTACAGGGGTAGGGCGGAAGCCTTGAACTGAAGAGCTCAGCGACATCCCCCAAGCGCAGACTTCAAGTCCCTCAACAACAACAACAACAACAACAACAACAACAACAACAAAAAGTTATCAAAATTCAATTTACCCTGCTGGGGATGGTGGTATACATCTGCAGTCCCAGCACTCATGAAGGCTAAGGCTAGAGAACCTACAGTATGAGGCTAGCCTTGTCTCGATAGTGAGATTCTGTCTCAAAACACACACACACACACACAGACACACACACACACACACCAAGTTTCATTGGGAGAATTTTTTCCCTTTAGTTCAGATTCACACATCTATTTTAAGGAAAATGATCTTAACCTTCATGCCAAAAAAAGAGGGGGGAAGCTTTTAATCATGTTTGCCAATTGTTTTACTCAACAAAAAATTGCGAGTGACAGTGTCAGGTGCTGTAGGTCTGGAAGTCATAAACTTGTCTCTGCTTTCAAAGAACTGGGAGCTGATTAACATGGGCAAATTTAGTCCTATAGCTTGAGTTGTAACATGACCTTTTTTTCTTTTTTTCATATATTTTTATTGTAAGTATTAGAAGGGTTACATTATATTCACCAAATAGAAGGTGCATTACTTCACAAACATTGATACCTTTTCTCATGTCTTGGTCTCCATTTCCCTCACCACACCTATGCTCCTCATCTTGTTTTCCCCCATTCCCTATCCGATTTCAAATAACCAAACACCCATATATACAATATATCAGATAACAAGGTAAAATACTGTAAGAATGAGAGACAATCAAGGGACAGCAAAAGAGATGAGAGATAACATAATACATTAAGGACAACAACCACTCATTATATGGCTTTTGTCTCTATATCCTGGAGGTCCTTTCATTTATTTTTTTCATATATTTTTATTGTAATTAATAGAAGGGTTACATAACATGATCTTCTGACATGCACCATCTTTCAAAACAATTACCTGGTCATACTAAGGCACTGTTAAAATTATCTGTTGAGAGAAATCACTTTTGTAAAGGAATCTCAAATGTTTAAAGAAAAGAAAGTAAGGACAAACACATCTGTGTTAATATAAAAAAATCATAGCAGGGCCGGGAGTTTGGCCTAGTGGTAGAGTGCTTGTCTAGCATGCATGAAGACCCGGGTTCGATTCCTCGGTACCATATACATAGAGAAAAAAAAACCGAGAGTGGTGCTGAGGCTCAAGTGGTAGAGCTCTAGACTTGAGAAAGTCCAAGGACAGTGCTCAGGCCCTAAGCTCAAGCCCAGCACTGGCAAAAAAAAATATATATATATATCACATCAATATTATGCTTTCTCAAAGGTCTAGAAAAAGAAGAAAAAATTTTATTCTGAGTACACAGAAATGCTGAAGATTGTCCTATACATGTGGTACATGTGCAAATCCATATGAGAAGGTGAATTATACAGTCATAGTCAGTTGTCGGGTTTCAGAGAATCATACCATCTTTCAAGAGGTCTCTCCACATCTTAAGGAAGCTTGCATTTTCTGTACATTTAAGGGCAATCTCTTCCACTTGAGCTGATACTGCAGATGCGGCCTCAAGAAGTTTGGTTAATGAAAATGATGGATTTCCGATCTGCTGTGCCACCACCTCCAGGGAGTCCACCACTCCAACTCGGAGCCCTCCAGCCCACACTCACGCAGGAGGAAAACGCATCCAAAGACAAAGGAGAAGAAGGATGTGACAGAGGCGGTGAGCAAACGTAAAGCTCCTCAGCTGATGCCATGGGGAAAGGGCTGGCACCAAGGAGTGGGACCCAAGCAGTCAAACCACCACTGACTGTCTTTCCAATGATTGTCTTTAACCTACTATGTTATCTCTCATCTCTTTTGCTGTCCCTTTGTTATCTCATATTGTGACAGTATTTCACTTGGTAATCTGACATATTGTATATATGCATATTTGGTTATTTGAAGTCAGAAAGGGAAGAGAGGAAAACAAGATGAAGGGCAGGGGTGAAGGAGGGAAATGGGGACCAAGACATGAGAAAGGGTATCAATGTTTGTGAAGTAATGCACCTTCTATCTGGTGATTATAATGTAACCCTAACATATGAAAAAAAGACACCCTGCAGATTGAGTGGAGGCTTTTGCACTTTTAGATAAGTAAAATACCTAGTATCCGGATTGTACAAAGAAATCAAGAAATTAAAGAGGCTAAGAGTTAACTACCCAGTTAACAAAGCCAAGTAGAGACTACTTTGTGTGTGTGTGTGTGTGTGTGTGTGTGTGTGTGTGTGTGTGTGTGTGTGTGTGTGTGTGTGTGTCGCTCATGGGGCTTGAACTCTGGGCTTGGGAGCTGTCCCATCAAAAGCAGCACTTTGCTCACTTGAGCACAGCTAGCACCCATTGACTCCCAATAACCCTACCAGGGTACTTTCTCACCTGGGGTCAGCTGGGGAGGAGTGGGATGCACTATTGCCTCCCAGGAGGTGGGAGATCTGATGTTTGCAGTCCCCAAGTCACACCCAGATAGACTGGAACATTCCACAAGAAGGTAGACATACAACTTACTCTGTGGAGAAGAAAGAATTAACGGTGCCCAACATTGGCGCTGGCCACGGTGATTCCGCATTCCTCCCCTCCTGTCCCCCTAGATAGTTGGTGGTAGCTTCCAATTCACGGGAAGTGAGCAGCAGAAGTGCAGTGAAAGTGGCGGGAGTCGGGGCTTAGCTTCTGCTACTATCATCATTCCCCTGGGCCCACATGTGGACCTGCTCCACCCTGGCTCGACTGGGATTGGGAGCCTTGCTGGATTCTGCGGTTGCTCAGGTGAGTGACTTGGGGCCTTGGGGCCAGGGACTCTGCATTCCCCCCCCACCCGGAGCAATGCTTTTACTTCAAACCTGCATCTCATTCTTCTTCTCATGTCTGTGTCCTGAGAGACGACTCTGGAAGGGTCAGCACTTCTTCCTATTATTATGATTTTTTGTTGTTGTTGTTGTTGTTTTGCTGTTATTATTCATGCCAGATGGGGTTAATTGAGGCACCTAGGACAGAGATTTATCCACTGGACAGAGTTAGAATTAGAACCCAGGGCCCTTGATAACCAATCCAGAACTGTTGCTTCAAATTTCCAGATTTTAGTCTTCTTTTTTCTGTTGCCCATTCCTGTCCCCTGACCTCAAGCATTCTTATTCTGGGAATAACCCTGTCTGCATGTCTTTATCCAGGGTGTGATGCCTTGGGTAGGACTAGTTCCCTCTTTAATTCTGCTCCCCACCATCACCTCCACCTACTGATTCAGGTATTTCTTCTCAGGCAAACTCTTTTACAATTTACCTGCTCCCCCCACCCTGTGTATCTTTCCCCTTACTATGTCTTTGTCAAGTCCTGTGGATTCCTTGGGGGAGTGAGTTCTATGATTTTCTTGGATCTTCAGGTCCCTAGCATGGAGTGAAAGATGAATTTTTGGTTCCTGAGGAACCACTTTTGACGCTCCAGGAATAGAGGTGTCCCAGTGGAGGGATCCCCCAAAATGTTCCAGAGTTTCAGTTCCCTGAGGGTAGAAGGCCCCATGCCTTGCTTCCCTCCTCTGAACTGATGGGACACGGTTGGTTTTGTTTGTTTTGATGCCACATCTGGGCAATGAACTGAGGGCCTGAACACTGTCCTTTGGCTTTCTCAAGGCTAGAGCTCTACCACCTGAGACACAGCACCACTGCAAGGTTTTTTATTTATGTGGTAGTGAGGAATTGGAGTACTCTCCCAAACTCCTGGCCCCAGGACATGGTATTTCTTGTACTACAAACTGATCGTGATCACATGATCATAGTCAGAATTGTACCTCTTTGAAACTCACTCATGAACCTGCACATGTGTACATGCATTTTTACTAAATTACCATTTTTTCCCTTTACGTGTGTATGAGTATTCAGATCCTGGGTCATGAGCTTAGGACCTGTGCACTGCCCTTTAGAAATTTTCACTCCTGGCTGGCACCCAACTTCTGGCTTTTTGGTGGTTCATTGGAGATAAAAGTCTTACAGCATTAATTTTCTGGGCATGCTTAGAACCAGGATTCTCAGATTTCCGTCCCTTGTGAACCACTGGCACCTGGCTTGGACTAGCATTTTCCTGCTCCATCACATCACTCCAAATCTCTCATATTCTGGCGAGTATATGGCATGCTGGAATTGCTTTGTATAGTGGGACATTTCAGATTTGTTTATGGGGTTATGTATCAGGGTCAAACTTGACTGAGTATTGGCTGTCCTGAAAGGAAGAGGCTGACTTTGAGGTTGATGGTTTTCTTTTCTCCTCAGTATCTGACTGTTATCTGTTTTGGTATCTTGAGCACTGAGGGTTCTTTGTCTCAGAGCTAATCAGTGGGGGGTAGCAATTCTTCCTAGTTGTTGCAAACTGTCAGGAGGAGTCAGCTTGATCTTTATGCATAATTTTGTGATTCATGGGGCTTAAGCTCTGGGCCTGGGCACTGTCCCTGGGCTCTTGAGCTCAAGGCTACCACCCTATCCCTTAGCCTGGGGTTGTTCCTGAGCTCTTCAACTCAAGGCTACCACCTTACCTCTGGAGCCACAGTCCCACTTCCTGTTTTCTAGTGCTTAATTAGAGATGAGTCTCATAGTCTGTGCCCTAGGCTGACAGAGATCTCAACCTCCTGAGTATCTAGGATTACAGGCATGAACCCCCACACTCAACTTTATGGTAGATCTTTACTGTTCAGAAACTGAAGAACATTACAACACTTCTTTCCTAAACCCAAGGTTCAGATCCTTATAGCCAGCCCGACCTTTCTCCCCCCTATATCTTGTGTGTGTTTCGATCTTGAAATCTCTTTCCTCAAGGGGTCTGGATGCCAGGACTGTATCCTCAGCTCTGCTGTTGATTTGCTGCGTATGTTCATCATCAACCATCTCTGTCTCTGGATGTGAATTTCTCTATCTGTAGACTCTGATTAATGGAGAGAAGAGCCATTAGTGCCCAGGCTGGCTTTGATCCTTGATCCTCAGATCTTAGCCTCCTGAGTAGCAAGGATTATGGGTGCAAGTGTTCTTTCCCAACTCCAATTCATATTTTTTTGCCATTCCTGGGCCTTGAATTTGAGGCCTGAGCACTGTCCTTGGACTTTCTCAATGTCAAGAGCTCTATCACTTGAGCCTCAGCACCAATTCCAGCTTTTTTCTATGTAAGTGGTACCGAGGAATTGAACCTTGGTCTTCGTGCATGCTAGGCAAGCACACTTCCACTAAGGCAGACTCCCGGCCCTCTAGTTCATATTTTTGATTGGCTTTTTTGGCTTACAGTTGGAACCATGTGAGCCACATTTTCTGTTTTAGGTTCTCTGTGGTTTTATTTTTTGTGTTAATTAGAGACGAGTTATAGACTGGGCTGGGGATGTGGTTTAGTGATAGAGTGCTTGCGTAGCATGCATGAAGCCCTGGGTTCAGTTTCCCAATACCACATAAACAGAAAAGGCTGGAAGTGACACTGTGACCGAAGAGCCCGACCCTGAGTTCAAGATCCAGGAATGGCTCATGCCTGTAATCCTAGCTACCCAGGTAGCTAAGAGGTGAGGATCACTGTTCACAGCCAGCCTGAGTAGGAAAGTCTATGAGACTGTTGTGTCTAATTAGCTACCAAAAATCCAGAAGTGGAGCTGTGGCTCAAGTGGTAAAGCACTAGCATTGAGTAAAAATACCTAGGTTCAAGTCACTGAGTCATCAGTCCTGAGTTCAAGTCCTATTGTCCACCATCAGCACAAAAATTAAAAAAAAAGAAAAAGAGACCAAGTGACTACTTATCTGTGGGCCTACAACACTTGTGAGCATATTAACATTTGTGAGTATGTTTACGTACATGCCTGCCTTATTTTCCAGAACATGGTAGACTTATGCTTTTCTGTTCTTTCCCAGGTTCAGCACAGTAATGTGATTACAACACCTTAGCTGAATATGCCATGGGTCAATGTGAAAGTCACTGTGTTCCTTTCCCTGCTACAGTGATCTTGGAAGAGTGTCAGAGTGGAGACTCCACCTTGTGGCCTCTGTTCCTCACAGGAAGAACAGAATCACCTACTAAGTCACCTTGAACACATGTTGTGAGTAGAAATAAGATGATGCTGTTTGTTGCTGTAGTATTCCTTGACTGGTACTGACTCATCCTGGCAGAACCCTTCTCTGATGGTACTTTAGGGGTCTCAGAGTCTGTCAGCACAGAATAGGTACTGAAAATCTCACCAGCTGTGCTTCACTAAAACCTTACTACAAGCACCCAGAGTATGAGTCAGTGGCTCATGCCTGTGACCTTAGGTACTTAGTAGGTTAGCAGTTTGAGGATTAGGGATCAATGACATTCCAAGGTAGGATAATTGTTCAGACTCTTATCTCCTAAAGCTAGATGCTAGGCAGACCAGTGTTTCATGCCTGTAACTATTCAGGAGGCTGAGATCTGAGCATCCAAGTTCAAAGCAATCTTGGGTATAAAAGCAGCTGATAACTCTTATCTCCAACTAACCTCCAGAAAAGAGAAGCACTCTTGGCTCAAGGTTAGGGCAGTAGCCTGCAGCTGAAGTGATCAGGGACAATGCCCAGGCCCAGGAGTAGGGCAGTAGCCTTAAACTGAAGAGCCTAGGCACAACACCTTGCATGAGTTCAAACCCCATAACCCATAAAAAAAAGATGCAGATCTGATCTGTGGCTCATGTGGTAGATTGCCAGCCTTGAACAAAAAACCTCAGTGACAGTACCCAGGCTCTAAGTTCAAGTTCTAGCACTGGGGCACACACAGACACTAGTGGCCTAGGACCTGAGTTCTTTCCTTTGTCCATGTATCATGCAACACATGATGCCCAAGAGACAAACAGGCTAGAGGGATTCTGGGTGTGTGTCTGTATGTCTGTGTCTGTGTTATGTGTTGTTGACATGGGAGGGCTTGTACTCATAGTCTGGGTACTGTCCTTAAGCTTTCATTCTCAAGGTTGGGACACTCTACCATTTCTGGCTCCTTAGTAGTTTATTAGAATCTACCTGATCTTTCTGTCGAGGCTGGCTTTGAACTCCAGTCCTTAAATCTCAGCTTTTTCTCTAGCTAAGATTATAATCATTGTCACTAAGGCATAGATTCTCAACCCTTGTAGGTAAATCTGTTTTATGTGAAACTTAGTTTACTCAGTGTGAACTGGTTTTAATTACCTTAGGGCAGATGAGGCATCTATTCCTTCTTCACAGTGCCTGGCTGGTGCTTCACTACAGCATTAGCTACCTCTGCCTGTGATACAAGTTTTTTGGGGTTTTTTGGCCAGTCCTGGGGCTTGAACTCAGGGCCCGACCACTGTCCTTGGGCTTTCTCAAGGCTAGAGCTCTAGCCCTTGAGCCACTGAACCAGTTCTGGCTTTTTCTATGTATGTGGTACTGAGGAATTGAACCCAGGTCTTCTGCATGCTAGCACTTTATCACTAGGCCAAACTCCCAGCCTGATTAAAGTTTTGGAAAAGAAAACTAGGCCAGGGCCAGGAATTTGGCCTAGTGGTACAGTGTTTGTTTAACATTCAGGAACACCTGGGTGTGATTCCTTGGTACCATATACATAGAAAAAAGCTGGAAGTGGTGCTAAGATTCAATTGGTAGAGCTTTACTCCTGAGAAAGTCCAAGGACAGTGCTCATGCAATGAGCTTAAGCACAGAACTGTCAAAAACAAAACAAAGAAATAAAGAAACTAGGCCAGGTGTTGGTGGCTCACACATGTTGTCCTTGCCACTCAGGAGGCGGACTGACATCTGAGGATTGGGGTTTAAAGCCAGCCTTGACAGTAGGACTGTGACATTTCTATCTCTAATTAACTTCAAAAACGTTGGAAATGAAGTTATGACTCATGTGGTAGAATTCCAGATTCCAGTCTTCAACAAAATAGCTGAGGAATAGCATCCAGGCCCTGATTTAATGCCCTAGTGCTAGCACAAAATGAAAGAAAGAGCCAGGCTTTTAAATAAAACGTGTTGTACTAAGTAGAAATACTATGGAAAAAGAAAATTTAAAAATATTAATCTCAGCTGGGTGCCGTGGCTCACACCTGTAATCCTAGCTACTCTGGAAGCTGAGACATAAAGATCAGGATTCAAAGGCATCCCAGGCACCAAACGACCTGAGACTTTTCAATCTCCAGGTAACCTCTAGAAAATGGAATGTGTGGCTTGACACAAGAGTAGAGCAGTCACCTTGAGCTGCAATGCTCAGTGTCCAGGCCAAGGTCAAGGCCCATGATGCACACACACACACAAAAAAAAAGACAAAGAAATAAAAGGGGGAGCCAGTGAAGGAGAGAGGGAGTGATTGAGGAAGGAAGGGAAAAAAGAGAGGATGGAAAGGAAGAAAGTGGGTGGGAGAATGATCTGGACTTCAGTGGCTCACACCTGTGATTCTATTCAGAAATGCAGAGGTTAAGCTGCGCAGCTCAAAGTGGTAGAGAGCTAGCCTTGATCAAGAAAGCTCATGGACCGGGCCCCGACCCTGTGTTCAAGTCCATGACTGACATAAAGAGAGGGAGGATTGGGAAGGAAAGAACTGGTTCTTTCCAAGAGTTGAGTAAAGTAGAAGGTGCTAGGTATGTGGGAACATTCTGAGAGCAAGGAGGGAAAGTGAGTTCTTTAACTCAGTCCTTGGCTGGTGATGAAGGTGAGATTCCACCAACAGAGCCCCTACTCTGCCTTGTTTCTCATCTACTTAATTCTCCACAGGCCCTGGGAAGGAGGTGCTGGCCTCTGCATCATTTGTAAAGGCTAGGAAACTGAGGACATCAAAGACCTTTCCTGGCCAGAAGAGGCAAAGATGGGGTGTCCATTTCCTGGAATTGGAGCCTTTCCATGTCCTTCCTAAAATCTTCCAATCTGATCTTTCTCCCATTCCATCTTCTGGTGCTCTTCCTTACACAATTAGTATAATCACTAAGTTCAGTGAAATTACAGGATATAATATTTATATAAAATAATAATTGGAGCTGGGGGTTTGGCCTAGTGGTAGAGTGCTTGCCTAGCATGCCTGAAGACCCAGGATCGATTCTTTGGTCCCACATACATAGAAAAAAGCCAGAAGTGGTTCTGTGACTCAAATGGTAGAGCTTGAGAAAACCCAAGGACAGTCCTCATGCCCTGAGCCCAAACTCATAATAATAATAGTAATAATTGAGCTTACGTGAGAAATGAAAAATTTAAAAATATGTATGGAGTCAATTCTATGTATACTAGAATAAGAAATAAAACGTTGAGAAATAAATGTTAAAATAATGTAATATTAGACAATGCAAACTAGACTGCACAGCTAGGCTTGGAAGCACCCCGTTTTTACCTGATCTTATCTCCTTGCTACTGAGGAATTTACTTTTCCAAAAAGGCATTCTGCTATTTTCCTTCATATTATTTTAGGTGCTCTCAACTTGAAATCTATATATCCAAATATCACCTACAATCTCCATTTTCGTGAGGAATAGCTTAAGTCCACTAAATAGGCAGAACCCATACTCTGGATGACTGTATAACAGGCATAAAAATTCGCTACTGACCTTCCAATCATGTTGTATGAAACATCACAATAAACCTTTAAGAGCAAAGCAGGGCACCTCACGTATAAAAGAGGAAGACAGGATCTATTCCACAAAATAATGGATAACGTCTGGGAAGACAAGTCTGAGGTTCTCTTGAAAAGCAATGGAGTGTCTTCTTCAGAGAAGACTCTCTTTAAGTCTTTGGCCCATTTTTAATGGGATGGTTGTTACTTTGGAGGTTACTTTTGGAGTGATGCAATTTTTTGAGTTGTTGATATATTTTAGATATGAGGCCTTTGTCCGTTGTTTGGTTAGTGAAGATTTTTCTCCCACTCTGTAGGCTTCCTGATTAGTTTACTAGCTATGTCCTTTGCCATACAAAAGCTCTGCAGTTTAATGCAGTCCCACTTATCCAGCCTTTCTCTGATTTCTTGTGATTCTTGGTCCTTATTAAGAAAGTTTCGACATGTGCCAAGGAGGCCTAGTGTATCTCCTATTCCTTCCTGTAAAGTTTTCAGTGTGTCAGCTTTTACCTCCAGGTCTTTGATCCATTTGGAGTTAATTCTAGTGCAAGGTGACAAAGAAGGATCCAACTTTAGTTTTCTGCAGGTGCTTAACCAGTTCTGCCAGCACAACTTGTTGAAGAAGCTGTCTTTCTTCCATTCTATTTTTTTGGCTCCCTTGTCAAAGATTAGGTGGCCATAGGTCTGTGGTTTAATATCTGGGTCCTCAGTTCTATTCCATTGGTCTTCAGGCCTGTTCCTGTGCCAGTACTAAGCTGTTTTGATAGTATAGCTCTGTAATAGTCTAAAGTTTGGAATTGAAATTCCTCCGGGGCTGTTCTTTTTGCTAAGAAGTGTTTTTCTATACAGGGTCTTTTATTATTCCATATGAAATTTTGGATTTCCTCTTCTATTTCTTTAAAGAATGACATTGGGATATTGATAGGTATTGCGTTGAATTTGTAGATAGCTCTTGGCAAGATTGTCATTTTCACAATGTTGATTCTTCCAATCCAGAAGCATGGGAGGTTTTTTCCATTTCCTTAGTTCTGCTTTAATTTCCTTTTTTAGGGTTTTAAAGTTTTCGTCAAAAAGGTCCCTTACATTCTTAGTTAAGCTAATTCCTAGGTACTTTATTTTCTTTGAGGTATTGCAAAAGGAGTTTCTTTCCTGATTATTGCCTCATTCCTCTCACTGTTGGTGTAAAGGAAGGCAGTTGATTTTTGAGGGTTAATTTTATAGCCTGCTACACTTCCAAAATTTTGAATCAGCTCAAGGAGGTTGGGATGAGAGTCTATAAGATTCTTTAAAAACAGAATCATGTCATCTGCAAAGAGGGATAGTTTTCTTTCCTCTTTCCCTACTTGGATCCCCTTTATGCTTGCTTCTTGCCTTATTGCACTGGCTAGGAATTCTAGTTCTACGGTAAATAGTAGTGGAGAGAGTGGGCATCCTTGTCTCGTTCCTGATTTTAGTGGGAATGGCTTTAGATTTTCACCATTTAGTGTAATACTAGCTGTGGGTTTCTCATACACAGCTTTTATTATATTGAGGAATGTTCCATGGATTCCTAGATTCTCCAGAGCTTTTAACATAAAGGGGTGTTGGATCTTGTCAAATACCATTTCCGCGTCTATTGAGACAGTCATGTGATTTTTGTCCTTACTCCTGTTGATGTGTTGAATTATATTAATTGATTTGCGTATGTTGAACCAGCTTTGCCTCCCCGTGATGAATCCAGTTTGATCATAGTGTATAATTTTTTTGATGAGTTGTTGTAGAAATGGCCTATAGACACATGAAGAAATGCTCAACATCTCTGGTCATAAAAGAAATGCAAATCAAAACAACTCTAAGATTCCACCTCACTCCAGTTAGAATGGCCAGGATCTGGAAAATGAATAACAACAGATGCTGGAGGGGATGTGACCAGGAGGGATCACTACTACTCTGTTGGTGGGAGTGCAAACTCGTTCAACCACTATGGAAAGCAGTGTGGCAGTGCCTCAAAAGGCTAAACATAGAACTGCCCTATGACCCAGCAATTCCACTACTTGGCATTTACCCAGCTATCCAGAAACAAGGACATACTAAACCCACTATCACAACAATGTTCATTGCAGCACTATTCACCATAGCAAAGATATGGAACCAACCCAGATGTCCCTCAGTTGATGAGTGGATCAACAAGTTGTGATATTTGTACATAATGGAATTCTATGCTGCGGTCAGAAAGAATGACATCGCCCCATTTGTTAGGAAATGGAAAGACTTACAAAAAATCATATTAAGTGAAGTAAGCCAGACTCAAGGGAACTTAGGCTCAATGGTCTTCCTCATTCGTCGTAATCAGTAGAAACCTTGGGCTCTACTAGCAGAGATCTGCAATAGAGCAAAATCTTGATACATAAGGCCATATAATGTGAAGCTAATTGAAAGGACCTCCAGGATAGTGAAACAAAAGCCATATAATGAATGACTCTTGTCCTTAATGTACTATGTTGTCTCTCATCTTCTTTGCTGTCCCTTGGTTATCTCATATTGTTATAGTATCTCACTTTGTTACCTGATATATTGAATTTATTAGTATTTGGATATTTGAAATTTGATAGGGAAGGGGGGAAAACCAAGATGGGTGGAGGGTGTGGGGGGGGAGGGAAATGGGTACCAAGACATGTGAAAGGGTATCAATGTATGTGAATTAATGCACCTTCTATCTGGCAAATATCATGTAACCCTTTTACTAATTACAATAAAAAAATAAAAAAATTAAAAAAAAAGAAAAGCAATGAAGTGGATAGCAGTGATGTACCATGCTGTAAGAAACCCCTTTATGGAACCTTTTCACTAGTTAGCTGAAGAAATTAACTGTCTGTGAGCTATGCTCACAGTCAGTGCCCAAGCTGTAAGTTGAAGCCACAGCACCAATAGCACAAAACAATACAACAAGAATACACAACAACACAAAACAACAACAAAAAACCCTTAGAGGAAAGGCAGAATTCAAAAACTGGTAACCAAAAAGTCCTTAATTTCTAAGAAATTCATTGTTAGATTTTGAGAAATCTAAATTGACACAAGGATTGTGCCTTATATCTACTTAACAATCCTGTGATTTTATTTCAGTGTATACATTAAGTGTACATGAGAGCAGTGGAAAAAAGACCAGGAATTTAGTTTAGTTGCTGCAAATACTTTTTTTTTCTTCCACCCTTTGGTCATGGGCTTAAACTCTGGGCCTGGATGCTGTCCTTGACCTTTTCAATTCCAGGCTTGTGCCCCACCACTTTGAGCCACAGTGTCACTTCTGGTTTTTTAGTGGTTAAAAAGAGATGAGTCTCCTGGGTTTCCATGCCCAGGCTGGCATTGAACCGTGATCCTTATATCTCAGTTTCCCTCATGAGTAACTAGAATTATAGATGTGAGAAATCGCACCTGCCATGCAAAATATGTGGGGGGGGGTGGAGGGAGGGTCCTGGGTCTTGAACTCAGCCTAGAAACAGTCCCTGAGCTCTTCAGCTCAAGGCTTCTGTCATACCCTTTTGTCAAGCCCTATTTCCTGCTTTCCAGAGATTAATTGGCGATAAGAGTCTCAGGTCCTTTTGTGCCCAAGCTGGCTTTGAGTCTTGATCCTCAGATGTCATCCTTCTGAGTAGCTAGGATTTAAAATACCTAAAGTGAGAGAGTGGAGAAGTTCAAAAATTAATAAATAAAAACAACACAGACTTATAACCTCAATTATATTATTAAAACTAAAAATTAAAAAAGAAACTCATCTAATGCTCCCCAAACATTTCATTTTCATGTTGGTCTCACAGTGTTTCAGGAGACAAACCATGACTTAAGAAGAAACTCAACTTAGCTCCCACAGCTAGGAGAGAAAAGTCCCCAGGCACCCACACACTCCTGGACCTAGGGTATGGCACTGGACTGGTTGAACCTCTGTAACAAGCCTGTGTCACAGCACATCATGGGAATTATAGTCTCCTTTGGAGTGCAAATCCTCTAAAAGTGCTGGGTTTTTATTTTTTGGGGAGGGGTTGGTTTTCTCTATTCGCAAGACCTGGTTTCTCTCCCTTTGCCTTGCTGCTGGAAGCACTCTAAAGAACAGTTTTGCCTTCTGTAGGTCAGAGCCCCAGGCCAAGTGCCCAGGATGTCTTCAGTGGACCTTGGGGGCTGTGACTTGAATGGATCTCAGGCTACAGAACCAATGTCTGGGCTCAAGACCAGCGTTTACCTTCCTTGTGTTCCTTCAGTCTGAGGTGGAGGATTTGTGTAGGATTCATGAGTTTGTGCTGCTGTTAGCCTTAGCCTAAGTGTCTCCAGATGGCAGAAACCTGATCCTGAAGCTCCTAGAGCATGTTGGGTGGTTCTCAGTCTCCATGACTGAGTGATTCTGCTGTTAACCCATGTGACCTTCTTATTCACTTTGCCTAGCTGTAAAATAAGCCATTTAAAAACTGTAACAAAATTGTGAATTGTGTGCCTGCCTCGAGTCTTAGTATAATTACATTTGGGGGGAAGATTTGTTTCTCCTAGAAGAGTTTCTGCTCTGCTATTGCCATGTTATCCTTCTTAGCACTGCTGGCTTGCATTCACCCGTGTTCATACACAACCTTATGTCTAGAGACAGTTCTACATTGGAAAATTGGAATAGTGTGTGCTGGTCCTTTGTTTTTAGGAAGGGAGCCGGTCAATGTTTGAAGGAGGTTACCCTTTAATAGGAGTTTCCCTCCTAAAGGACAGACTTGACCAAATCTGACAAGCCCTACTCAGAAATCTGAGTAGGTAAGATTAGAACCAAGAGCCACCAAAGTCCAGTTACAGTACTGATTTTTTTTTTGCCAGTCGGGGCTTGAACTTAGGACCTCAGCAATGTCCTTGGACTTTCTCAAGGCTAAAGCTCTACCATTTGAGCCACAGCACCACTTCTGGCTTTTTCTCTCTCTGTGTTACTGAGGAATGAAACCCGGGTCTTCATGCCTGCCAGGCAAGCACTCTACCACTAAGCCAAACTCCTGGACCACAATACTGACTTCTAAATACAGATTCTATTTCTAATAAAACACCCTGAAATAAGCCAGGTGCAGTAGTTCACGCCTGTAATCGTAACTACTGAGGATCTTGGTTCAAAGCCAGGCCAGGTACAAAACGACCTTGAGATTCTTATCTCCAATTAGCCTCTAGAAAATGGAAAATGAGGCTTGATTCAAGGAAGGGTAGGGCGGTATTCTTGAGCTGAATAACTCAAGGGTAGGGTGGTAGCCTTCAGCTGATGAACTCAGGGACAGCACCCAGGCCTGGAGTTCAAGTCCCATGTTTAACTAAAGAGCAAAACAAACAAATAACAACAAAAAACCCAAAGCCAATATTTTTCATCCTTGGCTGAGGATGGTTGTTTGGGATATTATATGTTGTATGGTTATTGAGTATGATTATTAAGGAGGATTTCCAGGGCTCTTTACATGTTTAACCTAGAAATGAATTGCTTTTATATTGCCTACCAATTAATGGAGTGTGGATTGGTCCTAGGTGAAGAGTTTAAGGTGTTAATTGAAACATAAAAGATTCTGCTCCCATAAGAAAGCTTTACACGGGACCAGAAATTTGGCCTAGTGGTAGAGTGCTTGTCCAGCATACACGAAAATCTGGGTTTGATTCCTTGGTACCACATAAATAGAAAAGCCAGAAGTGGTGCTGTGGCCTAGGTGGTAGACTGTTAGCCTTGAGAAAAGCCCAAGGACAGTGCTTAGTCCCTGAAATAAAGTCCAAGACTGGAAAAAAGAAGAAAAGAATGCTTAGCCAGCATGGTGGCTCAGACCTGTAATCTTAGCTAGTCAGGGGGCTGAGATCTGAGATAATGCCTAGGCTCAAAGTCCAAACCCCATGACTGACAAAAAGAGAGAGAGAGAGAGAGAGAGAGAGAGAGAGAGAGAGAGAGAGAGAGAGAGAGAGAGAGAAAAGAAAAAGATTTTTGCTTTTCTAACCCTTGCATCATGTTAGTTGGTTTATTTATTTTATTTATTTAGCTATCATTTTCTTGTGTGTGTTTGTGGGGGGGGTCCTGGGGCTTGAACTGGGCCTAGCCACTGTCGCTGAGATCTTCAGCTTAAGGCTACTACACTACCCTTGAGCCAAGCCCCACTTCCCATTTTCTTGAGGTTCTTTTGTGTCCTGGCTGGCTTTGAACTTTGATACGCAGATCTCAGGTTCCTGAGTAGATAGGAGTACAGGCATGAGCCACCACACTCAACTTGTATAATGTTTTGAATAGTAAAATCTGAGGCAAAATCACACAGGTCCTTTCCTGACTACCTCATTTGCATTTTCTTCTAGCCATGGTTCCAGAGTCATGTGTTCATTCTCAACAGCAAGAAAGAATGAAAGAATCTCTGGTGAGTTTCTTTTTCTTACTTTGTTTTACATTTCATTTTATTCATCCAAGGGTGTTCAAGATGTGAAAACAGAAAAATATTCAGTTGTAGGGACTTGAGCAAACAGCTTCATGGACATGAACATAAAGATAGTTTAGCAAACTTTAAAATCTGCACATTCTAAGTTGAGTGCAGATTTGCATCAATTTTTCCATAGTTTTTTTTTACCTGTAAGAAAAAGAAATGGCTGGGAGTTTGGCCAAGTGGTAGGGTGCTTGCCTAGCATGCATGAAGACCCAGGTTTAATTCCTCAGTACCACATACATAGAAAAAAAGTCGGAACTCGTGCTGAGGCTCAAGAGGTAGAGTTCTAGGCTTGAGAAAGCCCAAGGACAATGCTCAGGCCCTGTGCTCAAGCCCAGGACTGGCAAAAAAAGAAAAGTCACATTTGTTATATGATGCAGTGACACCTAGGAGATGATGTCTCATAAAAAGTGAAGATACTCTACTAGCTAGTCAAAAATCACATCCTCATGAGTAACAGTGTATTATCTTAATGAAATTTTAGTGGAGTATCTAAAATAGGGTGGTCATACATACATACCTTCTAATATTCTAGGAAACTGAGTAAGCTGTAAGTATTTTACTCTCTACAAGTGCTTCTTCGAATTTTTTGTGGTCTTTGTCTTATGTGAAATTTAGGCTATATTTGATTATGCAGTTTGTGGTCTTTCTAGAAATCCCTCTTTTTTGTATGGTGTCTTCACAAGCTTTTTTTCTCTAATTTCTGTCTTCACTGTCTGTTTCCTGCTCAGTAGCTTTCTTCATTTCTCTTCTCTTTTTTGCATCTGTTTTTCTCTGTCTCTTTTTCTTTTACTCAGTCCCTCTTCCCTCCATATGTCTCTCACTTTTTTTCTTTTCTTGAAATGATCTGTCTGGGAGCTAGTTTTCCTTCCTGCTTTCCTGATCAATTTTTGCCTTTGCTGACATGACTCTTTCAATTGAGATTTTTTTTCTTGTGGGGTGTGGGTCTTAAACTCTGGGCCTGGATGCTGTCCCTGAGCTCTTCAACTCAAGACTACCACCCTACCCCTTGAGCCACAGAACCACTTCTGGTTTTCTAACTGGTTAATTGGAGATGAGAGTCTCATGGACTTCAGTGCCTGGGTTGGATTTGGGCTGGCTTTCAACGTTTTGAACCAGCTTTGAACAGAGATCTTCTGATTTCAGCCTCCAGAGTAGCTAGGATGACAGGCGTGATCCATCACACCCTTTAAATTGATGCTGCTCTTATCAACACTGTAAGAAAATTGTTGGTAACTGTAACCCTAGACAATTGTACAAGATTGCAGTGCCAAAGAAAATTAGAAAAATACAAAGACATATATAGATAGAGACATGGGGACATTGGAAATGGGAGGCCAGGGCTCTCAAGACTCACTTTAGTACACAAAAGCAAGTATAATTGCATTGCTAGCGTTCACACAGGGAAGGTTACCATGGATACATGTAAAAAATAAAGCATCTATATGAATACTACAATCAGAGCCAAAAAAATAGTTTGGGAGGGACACTTGTTCACTTATTTCTTTTGAGTCTGTAAAAGAGAGCCCAGAGAAAGTCCAGATGTGACCTTCACCTTACCTAGCCTTTAGGGCCAACAGAAGGGCAATGAGTGTGGCCTAGTGGTAGAGTGCTTGCCTATTATGGGCAAATACCCAGGTTCAATTCCTCAGGACAATACATGCAGAGAAAGCCCGAATTGCCAAGCACAATGGCTCACACTTGTAATCCTAGCTACTCAGGAGTCTGGGATCTGAGGATCACGGATCAAAGCCAGGCTTGCCACTAAAGACTGAGAGGCACTTATCTCCAATCAATCAATAGAAAATGGGAAGTGGCTCTGTGGCTCAAGGGATTGGCAGTATCCTTGAGTTGAAGACCTCAGGGACAGCGCCCAGACCCAGAGTTCAATGTACAGGACCCACAAAAACAGAAAAAGAAAAAGCTAGAAGTGGTGCTCTGGCTCATGTGGTTGAGTGCCTGCCTTGAGTAATGCCCAAGAACAGTGCTCATACCCTGAGTTCAAGAACAAAGACTGGCAAAAAAAGTCAACATCATCCAAGGTTCAGTTCGCAGCCTTTGCAGCACTCAGAAAGGGGAAGAGAGTTAGGAAGGGTCTCTTAATCCTCTGCAGAGTTGTCTGTTTTAACTCTTCCTTGGCCTCCTCTCAGAGTGGCATCAGGGTAGAATTCCAACTTCTCAATTTTTTACTTTCAGCTCAAATTCAGGCTCCCTACAAGAAATTTATTTATTTATTTATTTATTTATTTATTTATTTATTTATTTATTTATTTTGCCAGTCCTGGCCTTGGATTCATGGCTTGAGCAGTGTTCTTTGGTTTTCTAAGGATAGAGCTCTACCACTTGAGCCACGGAAACACTTCTGGCTTTTTCTATGCAAGTGGTACCAAGGACTTGAGCCCAGGGTTTCGTGTATGCTAAGCAAGCACAATACCACTAGGCCAAACTATTGGTCCCCCTATAAGAAATTTCTGTGTACCACCTATCAATACCCAGCAAATAATTTGATTTCTCCTGATTGTATTGCCTTTATGTGGTCTAACCTCATTTGATGTGGTACTGTAGTTTTACTTTTTCTGTTCAATACATTTAAAGATTCTCATCCACTGCCAGTGTAAGATAGAAGCTGGCATTGATACTAAATAATACAGTGAATAGGGTTTTTATATTTGAAATATCACTGTTGGCAAAATCTAACAGACATTTGCTTAGTAATTGCTTTTGATTTCTCAAGAAGTTCAGTACAAGCTAACATGTGTGGCTTATATCGACTGGGAGAAATGATTCAGAAATATGTGACTCATTTGAACAGGAGTCAGTGAAAGATACAAAACTAAAAGCAGGATACACATTATAATAATTTGTATCTTTTGTCCATCTGTGTTTGTTATTAATTCCATTTGTAGTGTAAATTTCTTGGTAAAAACTTTTAAAATGTTTCCAAACACTTAATTCGTTATTTGAACAGGAAAAGAGATACTTAGATCCCTGATAAATTTCACAGAATCCAGATCTTTCCATATTCTTTTTTTGTTTTGTTTTGTTTTGGTTTTTTTTGGTGGGTCATGGAGCTTGCACTCAGTCTGGGCACTGTCCCTGAGCTCTTCAGCTCTAGGCTACCACCTTACCCTGGAGCCAAGCCCTACTTGCCATTTTCTAAAGGTAAATAGGAGATATGAGTCTCAGGCTGGCTTTAAACCTTGATCCTCAGATCTCAGCCTCCTAAGTAGGTAGGATTATGGAAGTGAGCCACCACGCCCACCATGCCCAGCTGCCTTGTTTTCTTTTCTTTTTTTTTTAAATCAGTCCTTTGGCTTCAACTCCTTCTGAGCACTTTCCTTCGGCATTCCTCAAGGCTAGTCATCTACTACCAGAGCCACAGCACCACTTCTGAATTTTTCTATGGATGTGGTACCGAGGAATTGAACCCTGGTCTTCATACAAACACTTTAAAACTATGACAAACTCCCAGCCCCTCCACATTCCTTTTGATGATAGACCTTTCCATGTAGTCTAGGATGGCTAGAAATCCTTCTTGAGTTTCCCAAGATCAGGGAGTATAGGTGTGTCCCATCCTGTGTGGCTACATTAATCATTGTTTAGGGCACAGTTCGCTCTTAATTCTTTCCATCTACAGCAATTTTCATCTCCACGTATAATCATTAAACATGCAGCTCCTGTTCATCTCTACTACATTTTCTGGAACTATCATGCTTTTTGGCTCTATGGGTTTGTTGATTTTTGGATGCTGTGGAATGGAAATCATACCCTAGCTGTTCCTTTATGACTGCTGTATTTTATTTGGTTTACTGTATTCAAGATTCATCTGTAAAATATTGTAAAATATTCTTCCTTTTTAATGCACTATTTTGCATACTTCTACCTTTTGGTTATTATGAATAGTTGTGAAGTGATTCTCCACATATTTGTTCTAGTCTCTGCTTTATCTTCTGTTGGGTACAAATCTAGAAATAGAAGTGTTGGACCACATTCCTATGTAATTCTATATTTAGTTCTTTTTTAGCACTCTCCACGCAATTTTTGATTGTTTTATATTCCTTCCAGAAATACACCAGAGTTCTCTTTCTTCTCACAACCTTCCCAGTAATAGTTAGAGTTTGGAAGTTGGTTTTGCGTGTGTGTGTGTGTGTGTGTGTGTGTGTGTGTGTGTGTGTTTCTTTTGTTAAAAACTACATCTATATTAACATATTTAAAGTAGTGATTTCATTGTAATTTTAATTTTCTAATGGTTATTGATATTGAACTTCTTTCTATATTTGGAACCACCATTTGTATATATTCTTTTTAGAAAAGCCTCTCCAATCTCCATTATTTTGTTCCTTTTTTGGGGGTGGGTGTAGGGGAGAGCAGGGGAAATCATGGGGCTTCGACTTTGGGCTGTGAGCTCTTCCATTCAAGGCTACTGTCCTACCCTAGGTATTTCCCCTGAGTTATTCAGCTCAAGGCTACCTACCCGTCTACCTTTTGAGCCACATCCCATTATGTACAGAACAAAGTCCATCCTCAGTCTGAACCATTATTGTTTTTGAAAAAGTAAAATATACTAGAAACTAGTTGTAGTATTATAAAACAGCAAGAAATAAATTTCTTGCCAGGTGCAGTGACTTATAACTGTAATTCGAGCTACTCAGCTGTCAGCCTGATATCTGAGGGTTTGGTTCAAAGCCAGCCTGGCCATTAAAAAGTCTGTGAGAGTCTCACCTCCAGTTACCCACTAGAATATGGAAAGAGGCACTGTGGCTTCATAGGTAGTGTGATAACCTTGAGATATAGAGCTTAGGAACAGTGCCCACAGGCCCAGAGTTCAAGCCCTACAACCCACAAAAATAAAACAGAAGAAGAAAAAAGTAAGTTTCTTCCCCAAGTGATTATTATGCCAGACATAGGAAATTAACATTCTGGATGTACTTCACTGTATTCTTATTTGATAACCTAAGATTTTGCAACATTCTGACACTGCCGGTATATGCCATAATATAATGTAGTTTCTTTTCAATGGTATAATTTCATTTATAACATAAATCTACCCTCCCCCTTTTTCTTGTCAGTACCACAATTGCTCTACCATGATATGCCACAAGCCCTTAGCCTTTTTCTGGTGGGTAATTGGAAATGAGTCTCATGGAATTTTGTTCCAGGCTGGCTTTGAACCATAGTCCTCAGATCTCAGTCTCCTGAGTAGTTAGGATGACAGGAGCGAGCCACCAGCAACTGGCTTGCTTTTTTTTTGTGGGTCATGGGCCTAGAACTCTGGGCCTAGGTACCATCCCTAAGCTCTTCATGTCAATATTTTATGTAAGTCTAAAACATTCATGTAGAAGAATAAAACTCCAGACATGATGTGTTTATAACTCAGGGCTAATTACTTGATGGAAATGTGCCATTCCAGAAGCTTGTGTCATTTGATGATGTAGCTGTGTATTTCAGCTGGGAGGAGTGGCAGGATGTGGACAATGCTCAGAGGACCCTGTACAGAGATGTAATGCTGGAGACCTACAGCAACCTGGTGAGCAAAAGTCAAATACACTTGCAAGGCCAAGTGCCTTGTTATTTTGCACATACATGAATTTTTATCAAACTTTCAATACTATTTAAATGAAAGATTCCAGACCCTGAGAAGTATCATTTCTTTCTAAAGAAACCTTAAGGTAATTTTGAACTCATTCTTCAGGATACCTATTCAAGACTTTGACAAAAGTTCGAAATTATATTCCCTCTAATGGAGACGACATTCCAAACTTACACAGTAATTGTCAGTGGATAAACAATCTAGAATAGAATATATATCATAATTGGAGATAAGATCCACAAATCAATAAACAGTGAGTTTATACCAGAAACCTGGCACTAGGTGCAATGATTCATGGCTGTAATCTTAGATACTGAGGTGGAAGAAATCTGAGAATTCTAATTTGAAGACAACAATGGCAGAAAAGTTCCCATGAAACCCCTCAAAAATGTTATTGGAGGGCCGAGAGTTTGGCCCTGTGGTTGAGTGCTTGCATAGCATGCATGAAGACCCATGCATGTTAGTGGTGCTGGGATTCAAACTGGTAGATTGCTAGCCTTGAGCAAAAGAGCTAAGTTTATGCCATACAAAATGAATCCAGAACTGTGGAAAAGTCAACCACTGAGCCAGTGAGAAATAAGAAAAGAGTGGGATGTCTGAGATCTTACAGCAATAAAGACACAGCATAAGCAATAATTCTCTACTGTTTCTAATTTACAGGGCCCTGTGTTCCCAAACCTGTATTGATTGTCAAGCTAGAGCAAGGTGCAGAACCATGGATAGGAAATTCCTCTGACAAGAATATAACAGGTGAGTTAATGCATCTTCATATTGATGTTGGAGCCTGAACCCAGTTGGTAAGTTCATGTTGTGATGTACTGAGCAATAATGTTCTTAGTTATACTAAGTCCTGTGTGTGGAACCTAGGGAATTCTTTGTGAATGAATCAAGAATCATTCTATTTTGCCAGTCCTAGGCTTGGGTTCAGGGCCTGAGCATGGTCCTTGGGTTTTGTCAAGGCTAGCTCAATACTATTTGAGCCATAGCACCACTTCTGGCTTTTTTCTTTGTATGTGGTACCAAGGAACTGAACCAGGTCTTTGTGCATGCTAGGCCGAACTCCCAGCCCCAAGAATCATATGACGATATAATGAATTCTATGTGGCAGTAGAGTTAAAGGTAGATTTCACTGTGGAAATCACTGTGAAACAAAATAAAATGAGAAAGCCAGGAGCCAGTGACTGATGCCTGTAACCCTAGCTACTTAGGAGGCTGAGATTTGAGGATTAAGGTTCAAAGCCAGACCGATCAAAAAGGACCTTAGACTATTCTCTCCAATGAACCAACAGAAAATGGGAAGTGGGCCTGTGGCTCAAAAAATAGGGCAGTAGCCTTGAGTGAAGAGCTCAGGGACAACACCCAGGTCCAGAGTTCAAGTCCCATGACTGACAAAACGAAAGAAAGAAGGAAAGAAATGTAGAAATGGGATTTCATTTTCTTTGAAACTAAGACTATAAAGGTATGAGGAAACAAGGAATAAGTCAGGGCTTTATTCTCTAGTAAGGATAATAGGTTTTCACTGGTATGCAGATACTCATATTCAGAACCAAAAGTTTCCAGCCAGGAGTTGATCCTAGTGGTATAGTGCTTGCTAGCATGCACAAAAACACGGGGTCGATTCCTCAGTACCACGTACATAGAAAAAGCCAGAAGTATTGACTTAATTGGTATGTTTCTAGCCTTAAGAACACCAATGGATAGTGGTCAGGTCCTAAGTTCAAGCCCAGGACTGGAAGGAAAAAAAAACAAAGTTTTAGTCTATTGAAGAAAATTATCTAGACAATGAGCTTGAGTAGTTCTGTCTTCCATGGTTCTGAGGGACAGGAGTGACAGAAAGGAATTTTGATGAGACTTCAAATGGAAAGAAGCAAATTTCAAAATTCGCACAAATACCTAAATTGAGACTTTAGTGATGAGTTGTAACTGAAGGGATGTAGGTGTAAGTCCTTACTCCCAAGAATCATTCTTGCTTAGATCAAAGGCAAACAGGCATATAAACCAATTTTGTGGCCTCTGAATCTAAAAACTATTCCTGTTCCTCACTTAGTGTTTAAGAAGCAAGGCAGCATTGGAGCTGGGTAAGGTAATCCTAGCTGCTACTCAGGATCTGAGGATCAAGGTTCAAAACCAGCCCAGGCACAAAAGGACCTGAGACTCTTATATTCAGTTAAACTCTCGAAAACAGGAATTGGCGCTGTAGCTCAAGGATAGGGGCTAGCCTTCCAGTGAAGAGTTCAGGGACAGGGCCCAGGCCTATGAAACACAAACCAAAAAAAAAAAAAGAAATTTTTAAAAAGGAGCAAAGCAGCACTCTACATAAATTGTTTCTCAAAAATAAAAGAAAGGCAGTTATTCCCCAATGTATAAACAAAACAGTATTTGAAAAAAAGAGCTATAGGTATACTATAGGCAGTACTCAGTTTAAAACTGTAGCAATACATAGTTGGGTATTTGAATAAATATTTCCTGTGATATAAAAAGAAACCTAAAACACTGACATTATTGGTCATTGTACAATATCATTTTCTTAATATGTTAGGGAGAAATGCATATATTTCTCACAAATCAATTTCCATTTTTATATTTTAAAATATCTAAGACTTAGGATGGAAAAGTAAAGTCCTTACCTTTACATTAAGGAATATTTGTATCTCATGAATCTTTGTGTCTTTTTTCTATGACTCATTTTAGATGTCCAAGTAATGGAGAATGTGTTTAAGACCTGCCAGGAAAGTACACATGAATGTCTTTGTGAAGTAGCAGTTGTAAGTAGTATGGAAGCGGAGGAAAATGTGAGATTAGAAACAACTTTTAATTTGAGCTCCACACATAAGCCAGAGCTAATTAGTAATAATGGGAACACCTTAGGGATGAGGACTGAGGAGTTCATTAAGTATCAGAATATGCTTCTCACTCCTGAGCCTGAGGAGATGCATGCTGCCTATAGGCCTTATGTGTCTCCTGTTGTTGAACAATCCCTCAGATATTCAGAGCATTTTAGTCACAATTGTGACAGTCCAAAAGAGCTTCAATATCATAATCCTGTTCTCCCTGCCCAAGAAATTCTTCTGGGAGGGAGGAAAAATGCTGAATGTACTGTGCGTTGAAAAATATTGTACTTAACACCAACCATCACTACACATCCGATAATGTACACAGGAGGTTATGAATGTAAGCAATGTCGAAAGTCTTTCAGATGGAAGTCTTACCTCAATTTCCATCAGAGAACACACACAGGAGAGAAACCTTATGAGTGTAACAATTGTGGAAAGACCTTCAAGTGGAAGTCATATCTTCCTTTGCATAATAGAACTCACACAGGAGAGAAACCTTATGAATGTAGTGAATGTGGAAAGGCTTTTAGCTGCAAGGCAGAACTCTGTGTTCATCAGAGAATACAAACAAGAGAGAAACCTTATGAGTGTAACAGATGTGGAAAGTCCTTCACATTGAAGTCATATATCTTGATAGGCATAATAGGACTCTCACAGGAAAGAAACCTTATGAATGTAATGAATGTGGAAAGTCTTTCCCCTGGAAGTCAAAACTCCGTGTTCATCAGACAATACACACAGGACAGAAACCTTATGGTGTAACAGATGTGGAAAGTCCTTCACATTGAAGTCATATCTTGATAGGCATAATAGGACTCATACAAGAAAGAAACCTTATGAATGTAGTGAACGTGGAAAGTCTTTCACCTAGAAGTCAAAACTCTGTGTTCATCAGACAATACACACAGGAGAGAAACCTTTTGAGTGTATCAGATGTGGAAAGTCCTTCACATGGAAATCACACCTTAATAGACATATGACCATTCACACAGGAGAGAAATCTTATGAATGTAACCAATGTGGACAGTCTTTCGAATGGAAGTCTTCCCTCAATTTGCATCAGAGAACACACACAGGAGAGAAAGTATATGAGTGCAACAAATGTGGAAAGACCTTCAGGTGGAAGTCAAATCTCGAGAGGCATAACAGAATTCACACATGAGGAACCTTATGAATGTAAAAGTCCTTCACGCAATATTCATCCCTCAGGAAGCATAAGAGAGTTCACACACATGAGAAATCTTAGCAGTGTAATAAGTTGGAAAGACTTTTTAGTCTTTGGAAGAAAACTCAGCTCATGTCACAGAACCAACAAAAGACAAAACCCTTAATGAATGTGGCAAATGTTCATTGTTTAAACCAGAAGGCACAACTCAGGATTTATCACTGAACAACCACAGTAGAAAATCCTATGAATGAAATAAAAGGGAAAGTCTTTCAAGAAGTCATGCTTGAGTTTGCATGAGACCACACACGCAGGATAGAAACCGTATGAATATAGGGACTATGAAAATTCCATCATGAAGGCATGGCTAAGTATAGAATGCACATAGGAGAGAAAAACCTGATGAATATTACAAACTTGGAAAGTGTTTGACCTGGAAGGCATACCTCTGTGTTCATCACAAACCTGATTCCAATAGAAGAAAAAAAAACTAATGAATAGAACAAATGTGCAATGACTTTTAATCAGACAAATTCTGAGTAATGAAAAACATTTAGCTATATATAGAATCTCTGAATATGTAAGCATTAGGGGAAGTCTTCAAAACAGAAGTTATCCTTCAGTAAGCATTAAGAGCACTCACAGAAGAAATAAATAGCATATAGGAAAGTCCTTGTCAGAAACCTCTATAACCGGTGACTGTTTGGCTTACCTAACAAGGATGAAAGCCTGGGTTCGATTCCTCATTACTACATAAGAAGAGCAAGCCAGAAGCAGCACTGTAGTTCAAGTGGTAGAGTACTAACCTTGAGCAAAAGAAGCTCAGGTCCTGAGTTCAAGCCTGAGGAATGTCACCAAAGAGAGAGAGAGGTGGGGGGAGAGGGAAACTACTAATCTATACAGAGAAATCCTTCATGGCAGAGGTAAGCTAGGTGTAATGTGTAATGGAAATGACTCTTCAGCCTTGGGCTCTTACTGAGCCAACATTTGTCATTGTGTTTATTGGTGATGTCCCTGAATATTATCCAAAGGAAGTGGATACAAATGGGGGGCATTAATATTTCAGGCTTTACAAATAATTAAGGGAGTGAAATTGTTGACTTGTGGCTCCTATAAAAGGGAATGTTTGTGAAGTTGATTTTATTAACACAGTAATAAGAGCTCTGGCCCACTGAGACTGGAATAAGATAATTTCCACGATGGTCTGGGGAGTGATGGATGGGGAAAGACTGTCACAATTTGAGCCAAGGACTTGAGAGCATCAATTTCTCCACTGCTCCCCTAAAGTCTGCTGTGTGCATGGTCCATGCATTAAAACACAAATGACTTACTGTTTCAAATTCAATTTTTGAATGGAAGGTATGATGGAAGATACTACTCCTTGTTTCTTGCAAAATTGGCACAATAGGAAAATATTTCTCATCACCTTTTGCCTCATTTATGAAACATTCAGAAAACATGTAAGGACAAACTTTTGGGGATATATTGTGTGTATGTGTGTGTGTGTGTGTGTGTGTGTGTGTGTGTCTGTGTACACAAGTCGTTTAGCTTGAACTTAGAACATAAGCACTCCTTAAGGATCTCTGCTCAATTCTAATGCTTTCCACTTGAGCCTCAGCTCTACTTCTGGTTTCTTTGGTGGCTAGAGATAAGAGTATTAAGTATTTGATTTTGGATGAGTAACTCTAAAATGACTTCAGTGCTTCCTTTATATTTAATTACTCACTGATGATGAATCACATGTGACTTAGTGACTCTTAGCTTGTTCTTTTTTTCTGCTGAATGAGTTTTAATAAAACACCAGTGTTCATAATGTGAAGAACCTATGTATTCTCATTGTCCTCGAGGTGAAATTAACAGGAGGATGAATATCTTCTATCACAACTAATTATTCCTTTAATGAGCTCCCTTCAGAATTTTGTACCAAAGCACATAGATTTGTTAAACTTACAGTAGTGAAAAAATTAGAAGCATGGCTGGGAACAGTGGGTCACACCTGTAATCCTAGCTACTCAGGAGGCTGAGATCTGAGGATGAAAGTTCAAAGCTGGCCCAGGCACATAAGAACATGAGAATCTTATCCCCAATTAACCTCTAGAAAACGGGAAGTGTGGCTTGGCTCAAGGGTAGGGCCTTGAGCTGAAGACCTCGGAGACAGCCTCCAGGCTAGAGTAAGGTGATAGCCTTGAGCTGAAAAGCTCAGGGACATGGCCCAAGCCATGATCAAGCCCCATGACATCCCCCCAAAAAATTAGAAACATGGAAAAGATGAGGAACAGCAGCTAGTTAGAAGATGATTATGGAAATCCAAGGGATGTGGTCTGGTAGTTTAACCTAGTGGTAGAGTGCTTTCCTAGCATGCACAATGACCTGAGTTGGATTCTCTAGTACCACATACATAGAAAAAGCTAGAAGTGGTGTGGTGGTTCAAGTGGTAGAGTTCTGGCCTTGAGAAAGTCCAAGGACAGTTCTCAGGCCCTAAGTTCAAGCTCCAGGATTGGCAAAAAAAATCCAAGGGATGAGAGAGACAACTAGATGTAGGGAGGAATGTGGTAGATATTTGAAGTACAGTATTATATTCCATATTTTCATTGTGCAATGATTGCATATATAAAACTGTATTACATGATTCTTTGTCATGACAACAGTCTCCTGAATGGTTATGGCCGATAATACATTAAGCTAACATACACAGAGATATTGAGACATTGCACAAAAAATCATGCATTTCTATTTCCTCTTCTTCACTGCTATCTTATTCAATCAGCCACTCATCTCTTATTTTCTCCTACCAATTCAGATTCCCTTTGTTTTTCCATGTTGAGCCAGTTTCTTTCACTTCACTGATACTCAGGTGTAATGATTCTTAAGTTTGATGCCACATGTTTATTCCATTTAATAAAATTAATGCACTGTATAAGTTAAAGCATATTATAGCCTATGTTGATAAGATTCAGGGCTAGTGAAAACATTTTTCTTGAATTCAGGTGTCTGGCAGGGTAGTGGCGGGTGTTGGTGTCTGGGAGTATGAAACTGGAGCTGCCTTCGAACCATGGGTCATGTTCCTCTTTGTCCGGGAGAAATGACTCCAAAGATGAGATTTGAATGGTGAGGAAAAGAAGATGATCAGGTGATTTCTCCTAAACAAATGCTCATGTGGAAGTGCGACGGGGGCTGGGCATAAATGAGACAGAGCTTAAGGGGGCTTCTTATGGCATTGAGAACATTCCTTGGGATTTCAAACATGCTACAGGTTAATTTAGATGGCCATTGTGAGAGCGATGGATTAAGACTGGGGACAAGAGGAATGCTGGGATGCTGTAATGCTCTTGCATGAGTGGCTGGTGGCTCACTTGAAAGAACAAAGTATGTTTAAAAAGAAATAAGCAATTTGTCATGATTAGATAATGCTTGTAATCCTAGGAATACTGAGGTACCTGAAATCTGAGGATTGTGGTTTAAAACCAACCCAGCAGGGGAAAAATTCATGAGACTGTTAATTCCAGTTTAGAGCAAGAACAAAGATTGAAGTAGAGCTGTGGCTCAAGAGCTAGAGTGCTACCTTGAGCAAAGAAAATTAAGAGACAGCTCCAGGTCTTCAGTTCAAGGCAAGGAAGGTAAAAAAAAGTATGGGAGGAAGGAGGAAGGAAGGGAAAGATGGACAGGAAAGAGAGAAGGAACTAGAAATTTAAAACTAGACAATATTTAGAAGTCATCAGTCCTTCTAAGAAAAGTGATGAAGTATGGGTTCTATATGTGGTGAACTAGAAGCCCCAGCAGTGACTTGTTAACCATAGGGTCACCATGATGAGCAACGATAGAAATCTGCATGACCCTCCTAGTGGATGGGGTTCCAGAAGAGAACCTCAGCTCCCATTCTACAGTTAGAAGTGTATAGGGAAGGGGGGTTGGCATCACCTTGAGCTCATTGTGGCCCTTGATACTGGAAGCCATGTCTCTGTGAAAGCACAATGTTCTGGTTACTGAGCTGAGAGGCTGAGGAGAGCCAAGTCCTGGCCATGAAGAAATCAGGATTGCAGCAGAGCAACTCTGCTGCAGTGTTTCTCTACTTGGCTGTTCCTATTCTGTGGTGGACCAGGCTGGAGGGGGCGAGAGGGACTCTGTTGCATGGACACAAGCCCTTCATCAAGAGCTTCCTGTGGGATCCTCATAAGCTACAGGGTGGATGGTGGTGGGATGTGTGTGGGGTAGAAGTGACAGAGAGATGGACGCATGGGAGGTGGGTGAAGAGATGAGAGGAATGATGAGAGCCCAGTGCTTTGGTTTCCAGGATTAATGGGTGGGAGGAATGATGAAGGAAAGATGGAGGCAGGGGAAGGTGGTGACAGAGTGAGGCCATCCGTGGTGCCAGCCTGGCCATCATCTGAAGCCCATAGGCAGCTTCCTGATCCCTCACTTTGTCATGCTCCTTGTGGAGGGAATGTCATGTGTACCCAGAGCCATGGCGGTAGGGGGTGAGGTGGTATCAGCACCTGGATAACCATTGGCCTCTACCTGGGTAAGGGATGGTTATGACTCCATGGCTGGGTGGCCTGATAGCTGTGGAACAGATCTCTCCAGACCTACCAATGTCAGTGGCTGCTCTCCATCTAGGGTGAGGGCACCAGCTCAGCCACCAGGACACCCCATGCCAGGACAGAGGTCTACCATTCAGATGGCATCACAGGGATGAAGGTGATCCCAAAGTACCCCTAGTTACATTGCTGTCCCTGCATGTAGGAGAGGAAGAGCTGGGGACAGGAGATGAGACATGGTGAAAGCCAGGATGGGGGCAGGTGTTCTCTTTGTCTATCCACAACCTATACCAGTCTCCTCTTATGTCTGATTAGACAGACCAAGAGAGTACCAGATTCCCTCTCACAGTCCTGCTTCATTTTTTCTTTTTGAGTCATGAGACTTGAACTCAGGTCCTGAGTACTGTCCCTGAGCTCTTTTTCTCAAGGCTGATACTCTACCATATGAACCATAGTACCATTTCCAGCTTTTTCTTTTCATGTGGAGCTCTGATATCTGCAATGCTGTGCCTGCAGGGAGGCACTCACCCCACAGACAGAGCCACCTGTGCCTTCACTGTGACTGCCCCAACCCTTCATCCCTACTCCTTGCACCCCCCTTGCCTCCACTCCCAGCTCCTCTGGATGTCCTCTGGATGTCCAGTCCACCCCTTCCCACATTCACAAAGGGTCTACACTTTTCTTCCAAGGCCCATTCTTCTGCCAGCCAGAGCACAGACTGTGCACACCATGGCAATTACAGAGCTCAAAGTCAAAGGCTAAGATGCAGAAGGGGATGGCCCAGCAGCTGCCCAGGACCCCTTGCCCATCCTGTGCATTCCCCAGCCTGTGACTTACCCCACCCCTCCCTTTGTAGGGAAGCTCCATGCCCACATCCTGATCCCTGGTCCCATCCAATGCCATTCTCCCTTGGATTTTGCAGACAGTCTACCATCAGGATCTAAAATTCTATTCATCACTTTATGTCCTTATCACTGATTCGCTGCTTTGGCAGGATCTCACCCTGCCATGGAGAGTGGGCATGTCATGTACTCTCTGTGGAGAAGTTGCCCCAGGAGAAGAAATATGGACTTCATGTGAATGCTGGACAGGGCAGGAGGGCTCCCTAGGACCAGAGGCCACAGGAGGGGTGCAGATGGGGGAATGCTAGGGGCCCCAGGGGACAGTGGGACTTAGGGCACAGTTGGTTCCTTCTGCAGGGTTGACACCTCTTTGGAGACACCACACAATGATGTTCACACCACAGATGTCAGAGACAGTGCAAATAGCCCATGGGCACTGGGGTCACTGTCACGCCCAGATGCTGGCTGCATGATGGGATGCAGGCAGAGGTGTTTTCAAGATTATAGTGTGGATGCTGCTGGGTGTAACCATTCTTCACAGATGGCTCTCTACCTCTCTTGAGCTTAATCTCTATCTTTGGCTTTTCCTTGGCAGTTAACTGGAAATGAGAGTTTCATGGACTTTCCTTTCTGGACTGGCTTCAAACAGAACCTCAAATGTTAGCTATGCAGTTTTCAAACCATACCCTACTGAAGATGGGAAGCTTGATCTGCTGAGTTACTGGGTTTCACTTTGGGTCCGTACTCTATGCCTCATGGGAGGGGCTCATCATTTGTAGACTAAAGTCCCATGACCTCTAAAGCCAAATGCTACCTGAAAGTTCAGGGTCCCAGCCTATGCGTTGGGCCTGGGTGAATACTTCTCTGTGGTGCTGAGTCATCAATACATGTCCTATGCTGGAAGTAGGCAGTGCCACATTTGATAAGAACTTCTGCCAGAGATTGTCACCTCATGAAAGCATATTCTAAGTTTGTATTTCATTTCCTGTTTTGGAAAAATACCCTCCAAGTTAGACAGCCTCTGATCCACCTGCAGGCCCCACACCTAATGCACAGTTGAGTGTCCTAGTGCCATGCAGATCTAAGTCTGGAGGGAATGCTGGTTTAGTTCATGAATTAGCTAGACAAGTGATGACAAAGTTGTGGATTACTATGAGAACAATCTAAGAAGCCCTGGAGGATCATTAACCTGAGCCTCTGTGGGGATAGAAATCTGATAAGACCTTCCAGACTGAGAAACAATCACGTGGATTTGTGTTTGGCATCCAGACCAGTGAGCGCATTTCTTAGCTGTCAGCCAATACAGAGGAGGACATGAATAAGTTGCTGGAAAGCAACTGTCAGACCCCTGGTTGGGGGCAAGTGGAGAGAACATAGGAAGGTAGATACCATGGCTGTGGTGGGGCCAAAAAAAGGGTAAAAGAGGCAATGGAACTAGGTACTGGAAACTCAAGCCTGTAATCCTAGCTACTCAGGAGTTTGAGATCTGAGTATCACAATTCAAAGTCAGCCTAGGACAGAAACTCCATGAAAGTCTTATCTGCAATAAACTACTGAGTGCAAGAAGCTCAAGCTCAGTGACAGCACCCAGGCCCAGAGTTCAAACCCCAAGAATGGCAAGAAAAAAAAATCAAAGGATAAGGAGCAGGCCAAAAGTTAGAGGGACTCTATCTTGACAAACCATAGAATGGAAAGTTGCAGTTAGAAGACTTGCACAGAATCTGGAAATGATTGAGACCTATCTATGTATGTATCCTATCTATTTGTCTAAACACATATGCCTTATGCGTTTATATATTTGTATAGAGAGACAGATCAATATATATGAATATATATATATATACATAGCCAGACACTTATGGGTAGGTGGTATAGTGTGTGTGATTTGTGGATGGCTATTTCTGTTTAAGAAAGATAGAAAATATGTAAATATGTTTAAAAACATTGATAAAATATAGACAGACATAAGCTCTTGGGGGAATCTGAAAGGACAAGATTATTCACAGACACCTTTATCCTTATGAAGTCCTCAGCAAGTTTTAATTTTCATATTATTTTGTTTCTTTTTTTAAACCAGTACTAAGGGTTCCTCTCAGGGACCAGGTGCTGCCAATTACCATTTTTGTTATGGCTGGTACAAGAGGAACTGAGTCACAGTTCCACATTTGCCTTTTTTTGTGTGTGCTTAACTGAAGATAAAGACTTTCTTTCAGTGACTTTCTTTCTGGGCCTGGCTTCTAACCAGGATCTTCAGATCTCAGTCTTCTCTATAGCTACAATTAACAGTGTGAGAACCCAGCACTGGGTTCCAATGCACAGGACAAGAAATTGTATGAATCTTTCAACTCCAATTAGATACAATAAACTAGAAGTGAAAGAACAATACCTTTGAGGAAAAGATGTTGAGGGTTAACACATAGGCCCTGAGAGTAAGCCCTAAACCCTATACACATGTATGCATGCACACACTGGCATATATACACACACATGCACACAGATACAATATTTCAGGCAATATTGTATCTTGAATTACTATCCAGATATTGGACAACAGCATAGCAAGTAATGAAATCTGTTTTTCTTGTCTACATTGAGGGAAAGTGATAGGTCACAAGATGCAGAAGCGAAGACTTCAGAGGCAAAAGCTGTGAGTGAATAGTTTGTAAAAAGCACATTTCTTTTCTTTCCTTTTCTTTTCTTTTGTTTCTTCTGCCAGTCCTGGGACTTGAAATCAGGGCCTGAGCACTGTCCTTGAGTTTTTTCAAGTCTAGACCTCTGCCACTTGAGCGACAGTACCACATCGGGATTTTCTATCTATGTGGTATTGAGGAATCAAACCCAGATCTTCATGGATGCTAGGCAAGCACTCTACCACTAGGCCAAACTCTAAATCCCGATATAATATTTGTAAATAGTCATCATCATCATATCAAAATATCCTTTCTCCTACAATGAATGAACACTTATGTAGGTGTGTAATGCTTTTTTTAAATTTCACCAATACTTCTGTGATTTTCCCACTTGCATTTTTTACAGATGACAGCACAGATATTCATCAGAAAAAAAATAGATTAAGGTACAGAAACCTAACAACGTCCTAGCAGATTGATGTCAAAAATATGTGCAAGATGACCTGGATGTTTGATCTAGTGGTAGAGGGCTTGGCTACCATGCAAAAAGACTCCGGTTTGATTCCACAGTACCATATACACAGAAAACGCTGGAATTGGTGTTGTGGCTCGGTGGGACAGCTATAGCCTAAAGAAAACCCAAGAACAATGCTCAGGCTCTGAGGTCAAGCCCCAGGACTAGCAAAAACAAAAAAAAATGTGCAAGAGGCAAAACGCAGGCTGAGAAGGCAGTGTGAAGCAAAATGGCTTGTGAAGGATAAAGGGAATAGTGACAGTTAAGTTTGGATCTTACCTAAGAAAGGCTCCTTGTGCCTGAGACCAGGCTAGTACCAGGCCTTGTTAAAGATTTGGGATTTGACAAGGTGTGCGGTTTACTACATCTACATGTATATTGTGAGGTGGGAGGGGAGATTCAGCCTCCAGTATGTCTTTGGGGAGGTCTTCTGTGAGCAAGGAGCTTAGGTCATTTGGGCCCTGAGAGGTGACCCTACCTCCCTCACAATGGAATAGAATATGGAACCCTGGTAACCAAGCAACTGTATTTGACAACCAGCTCAAGCCAGCTCACTTGGCCTGTGGCTCAGGAACCAGAAAGATGTTGCTGTGCTGTTGCCAAAGATCAGGAGACTCAGGTCTCAGGCATGAGAGATATGGATGTCTCACTCGAACATGTAGATGCTGGATCAGTGCCAACCCAAAATTTCAGTATATCAGGCCTTTCTCTAGAACGAAAGCCAGGAAAATCCAGGGCAACTCAGATGAGGTATATTTCTGAGAGGAAACCTATTTGACCCTATCATCCTCCCCACACACTACAACGTTCTTCTTGCTTTCAAGTATCTATACTGAGATGAGAGCTTGTGGCGTTTTCAATCTACTCTATCACAATTCCTCAGTGTGAAGGGTGCTCCCATTTCTGTGTTTGAAAGATCCACTGTTTTTGCCACCATAGTGTGATGGTGAGTCAGCTCAGACACTGAATGAGCCTTGTAACCTATGGATCCTGGAGGAAGGCCTGTGGGAGATGCTGCTGATAAAGCTGATCCCTGCCTACCAGAAAGGTGATCTCTTTTATGTGGGAAATTTCCTGCACAATTTCAGACAGTGGGGGACAATGTAACAGTTGCTGGAAATTCTCTCGAAAAAGTGAGTGTTCCCCCTCCAAACCCAGCCTTGCTCAGCCCCTCCTGGCCAAGTCTTGGAATACTTGACACCTCTCTGAGCCTATTTGGCTCATGGGGGTGTTCACAGGGGAGCTAAGCATGACAAAAGTGCATGAGCTGGCTACTTTATTAGGACTGGGCCACCATGCCATTTCATTTCCCTCACAAGCTCCTGGAGTCTCAGCAGTGTGCTTACTGAGAAGTTGGATTTCAGGCATGAGTGAGTGGCCCCCAATTGCAGCCCTCACCTGGTGAGGTCCTAGGAAATCCCATTTCCCAGTAGGAAATAAGATTTCAGTAGCAATGGCGGTGGCCTGTGAAGTACTGGAGACAGTGGAAAAGCTGGGGGCTCAATCACTTTTGAGCCATCAGGGAGGGATTGTGATAACTTTGCCTGTGGAGCCTGAAAGCATTTACATTTTGTTTGTGGTCCAGTGCTGCCACTTGAACTTGAACCCAGGTCTAAATGCTGTCCCTTTGGTGTTTAAAGATTAGCACTGTACCATTTGTGTCATAGGACCAGTTCTGGCTTTTTGCTGCCTAATTGAAGACAAGTGCCTTTAGAATTTTTCTGACTACACTGGCTTTCAACTGTGAGCTTCAGATCTCAGCCTACTGAGTGGCTAAGATTAGAGGCATGAGCATTTACTTCTTTATTTAGAGCATTTATTTATTTATTTATTTAGAGCATTTACTTACTTAATTTGAGGTGTGTTTACTTTGGACAGATGCATAGAGGCATCTCTCAGAAGCTTCTGGAAGTGTGATCTAAAAGTCATCCTGTTCTCATGTGTCTCTTCCCCCCTCCCAGCATACAAATGCACATCTCTGCAGGACAGTCACTGCATTAAAGTCCTGCAAGACAGGAGCTTTGGTAGAAGGTTGAGGATGGAGAGAGAAGGCTCTCACTTTCCTCGTACCGAATGTGTCCGCAGCATCGTGTGTTTCATATCTTCGATGTGAATGGACTTCTACTCCAGTGATTTCTACGAGTTCAAGAACTTCCACACCCTGACACAACTCAAGCTCTATATGAGGCTCCACATGCCAGCCTCGGCGCTGTTCTTCCAATTACACATCCTTTTTGACCAGATGGAGGAATGTGCGACCAGTAAGACCAAGAAAAAGAAGATGACCTGGTCTGAGCATCTCATAGGATGTGAGTAGGAAGCCCACGTGGTCTAGGTACTAGTTGGCCCTTCTCCCCAGCTTGCCAAAATGCCCTTTATGGGTGGTGTCAGCCAGGTAATGTCTGTCCTCTGTTTGAAAGGACTCAGGCATAAGCACTCATTAGAAAGACCAGACATCTCCTCAGTGTTCAGTCCAAACTCCAATTCCACAGCTTCCTCCATTAGAGCCTCATGGAAGTTGAGTGACACTTCAACTTGCAGAGTCCACTCTGTACACTCTGTTCCTATTTCCATTCTTAGGTTTGGGTCGTCGTGGAAGAGCTTATCCTGAACTCCAGATGAAAAACCCACCAGTGGAGCTGGTAACTGATGGAGATGGAGAATCATCACTGCACTCCAGAAAGCATGGACCTTCTGTAGAAAATACCAAACAGGATTGGAGTCCTGTGGATATACCTTGTGCTCTGAACCCCATGTATGACACAGTTGAACCTGCAGATACTCTGCAGGAAGAAAAAGAGCAGCCAGATTTCCTTCCGTTTCCTTTTACAGTCCACCCAGAGTCAGTCCACGTGACTCAGAGCAAAACTCCAATTATTGTGCAGGCTAAAGGGCCACACACTGGACTCATGGAAAATGTCCCCAGCTTATGTGCGGGGGAAGCAGCAAGTGTAGTCTCAATACTGGATTCATTGGAGGAAAATGAATCGATCCTCACAGAATATCCAGACCCATCCTTCCCATTACAGGAGAACCAATCTCCATTTGACAAACCAGAATCCATTCCCCTCTTAACTCAAGAAGGACATTCCGTTTCTCATGAGGAAAAAGACAATTCTGAGGCCTCTGAGGTAGCATTACTGCCTGAAGGCAACTTGGAGGCCAGTCTGGATTTAGAGCTTCCCTGTCCCCTTCCTAAAAAGACATCTCTTTATCTTGCTCTCATGATTGTCATCAAGTATTCATTGTATTTACTTTTCTAACTTAAAATCCCATTCTTAATATTATGATGTACAGTTCTTCAATCCTTATTATACTGTGTTTTACTTTCCAGTTACAATGTGTGGCCCCAGACACATAGGTCCTGGGTGGGGCACAAACCAGACAGGTCTTGACCTGTACAAGATAACCTTACTGGGTATACACAGAACAATGAAATGCATGGAATCACCAAGAATCCAGGCCAGGCTTCCATGGAGAGACAGGTCAGCTACCAAAGCTTAAGGACAGAGCAGTTGCCTGGAAAGGTATTGTGTCAATTGGGAGAAGGGCCAGAGTAAATGTAGTATTATGTGGGACTCTGTTCTGTGAGTTCAAGTCTGTTTATATATCCATTGAGCTTTCTACAAATATTTAAGAAAATTAGAACTCCACAATAGCATCAAAAATCTACTTTGGCCTTGAGTGTGGCCTAGTTGTAGAATGCTCACCTAGTATACAAGAAGCCCTTGATTCAATTCCTAGGCACTGCATACACAGAAAAAGCCAGATGAGGCACTGTGGCTCAGGTGTCAGAGTGCCATCCTTGAATAAAAAGTGGCTAAGGAGAGTTCCTGGTCCCTAAGCTCTAGCCCCAGGACTAGCCAAACAAAAAAATCATGCCATTTTTTATACATTTTGAATTAGATCTGATTTATTTAACCCTACTTCTTTTTTGCCAGTCCAGGGTGTGTGCCACCAAGCCAAACTACTAGCCCCCAAACTTACTATATTTAATCATTTAATTTTTTTACATAATCACATTTTATGCTGTCTGTATTAATACCATAAACCGTATGCTTAGTGTAATAATCGTTAAGTTAAAACATAAGAAATTAATAACTAAAATTTCTTTTTTATTAGTTTTATAGCATTAGTACAATTTTATGAGAAAAGTTTCCTAGAATGTTTATTTTACAGTTCAAGTAATCCATTTTGATAAATATATTAACCTATTCATTTATTTCAATGTTTCAAACTATTGTTTTCAATAATGAAAATACAAATATATTTGTTGTAAATGAAATTTATGACTTGGGGGAGGGGTTTTAGGGGGAAGGGAAAGAGAGAAAAGGAGGGAGGGGGTAACAGTGTTTACAAGAAATGTACTCATTACATATGTAACATCAATCTCTTTGTATATCACCTTGACAACAAAATTTTTAAAACCTATAATAATTTTAAAAGACTACTTTGGGCAGAATTTTTTTTGCTAGTCCTGGGCTTAGACTCAGGGCCTGAGCACTGTCCTTGTTTTTGTTTATTCTTAAGGCTCGAGCTCTATCATATGTGTCACAGCACCACTTTTATCATTTCTGTCTATGTTGTGCTGAAGAATCGAACTTGGGTCTTCATTCTGGCTAGGCAAGAACTCTTCCAAGACTTAACTCAGGTCCCCAGTGGGAAGGAAGTTTTTCATAAAATATGTAGGAAATTTGTACACTAAGGAAAAGTCATCAAAGTAGGAGAAAAAATATTTACTTAGATAGATAATGACATGCCAGTATTATGGCATATCTCTGTAATTCTAGCTTCAAGAGTGGCCTATTTGGACTGGGAGTTGGCTGGCTGAAGTGGTAAAGTACTATCCTTGAGTAAACACTAGGACAGTGCTCTGGCCATGAGTTGAAGCCATAGGACATGCAAAAAATAATAATTTAACACCAGTGACTGGTGGTTCACACTGGTAATCCTATCTATCCTGGAGCATCAAGGTTCAAAGATAGCCCAGGCATAAAAACCTGTGAGACTCTTATCTCCAAATAATCCAGAAAATTTGAAATGACAGTGTGGTTCAAGTGGTAGAGCCCTTACCTTGAGCAGAAGAGCTTAAGGAAAACATTCAGGCCCAGAGTTCAAACCCCATGACTGAAAAAAGAAAAACAATAACAAAGCCCTATGCTAAGGCTGGAGTGTGCACTAGTGGTAGTTTGCTCGCCTAGTATGCACAAAGCCCTGGGTTCAATTTCTCTGTACTACATATACAAAAAAAAGCTGGAAGTGATCTCAGAAGATTGGGTTCTGAGGATCATAGTTTAAAGCCAGCCCAGGCAATAAAGTCCATGAAACTGTTACTTACACTTAATCACCAGAAAACCAGAAGTGGCACTGTGGCTCAGGTGTTTAGGATTGTAGCCTTGAGCTGAAGAGCCCAGGGACACTACCCAGGCACATAAATAAAGTCTTACAACGAGAGAGAGAGAGAGAGAGAAAGAGAGAGAGAGAGAGAGAGAGAGAGAGAGAGAGAGAGAGAGAGAGAGAGAGAGAGAGAGAGAGGAGAGGGAGGGAGGGAGGGAGGGAGGGAGGGAGGGAGGGAGAGAGAGAGAGAGAGAGAGAGGGAGGGAGGGAGGGAGGGAGGGAGGGAGGGAGGGAGAGAGAGAGAGACTGAGAGAAGCATCAAAGAGCCAGGCACTGGTAGCTGAAGCCTGTAATTCCAGCTTCATATCTCTGGCCAAAAAAGAAATGCAAATGAAAACAGCTTTGAGATTCTACCTCACTCCAGTCAGAATGGCCATTACCAAGAAATCTAGTAACAGATACTGGTGGGGAAGTGGCCAGGGGGGGATCACTACTACACTGTTGGTGTGAGTGTAAACTCATTCAACCACTAGGAAAAGCAGTGTGGTGGTTCCTCAAAAGACTAAACATAGAGCTCTCCTATGACCCAGCAATTCCACTACTTGGCATATACCCAATTGTCCAGAAACAAACTAAAGCCACTAGCACGACGATGCTCACTGCAGCACTATTTACCATAGCAAAAATATGGAACCAACCCAGATGCCACTCAGTATATGACAGAATCAAGAAGGTGTGGTACTTATACACAATGAAATTATATGCTGCCATCAGAAAGAATGACATGACTGCATTTGTAAGGAAGTAGAAAGACTTGGAAAAAGTCATATTAAATGAAGTAAGCCAGACCCAAAGGAACATAAGCTCAATGGTTTCCCTCATTTGTAATAATTAGTACACATCTAGGACTCTCCTAGCAGAGGATTACAATAACTCAAAAACCTAGGTACATAAGGTCATATAGGTTGAGACTAAATGAAAGGATCTCTAAGATACGGGAACAAGAGCTGTATCTTGTGTCGTCATTGTTCTTAACCTTGTGTGATTGTTGTCCTTAATCTACTATGTTATTTCTCATCTCTTTTTTGCCCTTTGGTTAATTTCAGATTGTTACAGTATCTGATTTTTTACCTCGAATATTGTATATATGTTTATTTGAAATAGGAAAGGGAAGAGGGGAAACAAGATGTTGGGGAAGGGGTGGGGAAAGGGAACAGGGGATAAAAACATGTGGAGGGGAATCAATGTGTGAGAAGTAATGCAACCTACTACCTGTAAATGTAATTGTAACCCCTCTATACATTACCCTGACAATAAAAAAGAGACTACAAAAAATATCTGTAGAAAATGAGGCTGGATGATAGAATCAACAAGATGCCCAACTACAGATGAATGGATACAAGAAATGTGACACACACACACATACACACACACACACACACACACACACACACACAATGGAATTCTACATAGCCAACAGACAACATAAAATAATGGCATTCTCGGGGAAGTAGATGAAAAGAAAAAAAATCATATTAAGTGAAGTAAGCTAGACTCAAAGGAACATAGGCCCAAGAGTCTTCCTCATTTGTCAAATTCAGTAGAAATCTTGGGCTCTCCTAGTAGAGATTTATAATAGAACAAAATCTAGACACATCATGCCAAATAGTATGACACTAAATGTAAGGATCTCCAGGATAAAGAAACAAAAGTCACATGAGTGATTGTTGTCCTTAATGTACTATGTTATCTCTTATCTCTTTTGCTATCCCTTGGTTATATCATATTGTTACAATACTTCACCTTGTTATCTGATATATTTCATATGTGCCTAATTGATTATTTGAAATTGGATAGGGAAGGGGGGGAATCAAGAGGATTGTGGGTAGAGGGGAGGGAAACGGGGACCATGTCATTAGAGGGGGTATCAAAGTTTGAGAAGTAATTCACTTTCTATGTGGTGAATATAATGTAACCCTTCTATAAATTACAATAAAAATAAATACATAAGAAAGAAGATCTAGACAGACAAAAATAGTAATGGCATTTTTGGGAAGTGGATGAAATTAGTGAATCCTGATGCGTGAGATAAGTCAAGACCAAAGGAGAAAAAGGTGCATGGTATCCTTAATATATGGATATTAGATTCAAACAGTACTAGAGCAATGACTCAATAGTTGGTACCCAAAGTTATGGACATAGTTTTGGAGATATAAACATAACTACATAGACATAAATATCTATGATAAACCATATACTCTATAAACGTGTTTTATTATAGATGAATCTGTATCTATGACATACAAAGAGTCAGCTTAATTTTTACTATATTCTAAAATCTATGTGCCAGTGATTGTATAGAGATTCCCTTCTTGAATACTTGTTTGTTAAACATCACATTTGAAATATGATATAAAAATCAATGTTAATAAAATCTTAAAAAAAGAGGCTGGATGTGAAGATAACTAATGTATTTGCTCTAAGTGGTACAGAAATTTTCTTAATGATTCAAGGGGTTTTATAACAATTGTTTAGGATTTTGAGTGTTCTACAATCAATGATACTTGTGGAAAGATGATATAGCTGACTGTGTAGATGGTATGAGGACATTACTGGCCTAAATGTAGAATAAAACATTGGTAAGTGTCTGTTAGCTCTCCAGATTCTACTGGAGTATGTGGAATGAATTTATTAAGCACAAAGCAGGCTCTTAGTCAGATGAGGATCAAGATTATGTGGTTCCATGAGATGAATGAGGAAAGAATAGGAAAAATCTGCTCAGATATCCAGATAGGCTACCTAAGCTGAGGTATCTGGGTGCCTTTTTTTTCTTTATAGGTAGGTAGCTTGAACTTTGGACCTGGGTAAGGTCTCTTAGTTCTTTTTGCTCAAGACTAGGCGTACCAGTTTTAGCCACAGCTCCACTTAGTTTTTTGGTGGATAAGTGGAGAGAAGAATCTTACAGTTTTTTTTCCTTGCAGTGGCTTTCAATCACCTTCTCCCTGGCTAGCTACAATGACAATTGTGACCCTCCAGCGCCTGTCTAGTGATTTTTTGAAAATTGTACTTTCTTCAAAGTCACATTACTAGTTCCTAGCAAAGTTGTGAAGCCTGACTTAAATGTGACAATCAAAGAATTTTGTCAGTTTGAGACACACTGTGCTGAACGTTAGAAATCTACCACTTGAGGCACAGTGGCACTTAAAGCTTTTCTGCTTATGTGGTGCTGAGGAATGGAATCCATGTTTTCATACACGTTAGGCAAGCAATGTACCTTTGTAATACATTTTCAGCCCAATTTTTTTATGTTTTGTTTTTTCAGTGTTGTTGCCTGTAAGGTACTGTATGATGTTCTTTCTTTTTCTTTGCTTTTTACCTCTTTTGTTCTTTTTCCCTTTAGTTTTATCCTCTGCATTCACTGTGTTTAATTCGGGTACCCTGTGTCTTTTATATAGGTTTATGTGATTTGGGAAAGGGAAAGGGTATAATAAAATGGTAAAAAAAAACAAAGGAAAAAATGTGAACCAATTGAATAGTGATACTTGGAAGACACTAAACAAAAAAGAACTACACAACCTGGGTGGAGAGGAGGCTGAGGGTCGGAAAATAGAGAAAATCGAGGGAGCGGGTAACAATTTTCTCAAGAAATGAATTCATTACTTATGTAACCGTATGCCAACTGTATATTAACTTAACAAAAAAATTAACTTAAAAAATAATTTAACCAGGTATGGTGGCTCACATTGTAATTGTAGCTATTCCAGAGGCTGAGATTCTAGGATAGCAGTTCAAAGTCAGCCGGGGCACTGAAGTCCAAGTGACTCTTACATCCAATTAACCACCAGAAACCCAGTAGTGGCCCTATGGTTCAAGAGTTAGGGCAGTAGTCTTGAGCTGATAGCTCAGTGGCAAAACCTAGGCACAGAGTTCAAGTCCCATGATTTGAATGATGAATGATACTAGCCAGGCTCTGTGTGCTCACACTTGGAATCCTATCTACACAGAAGACAGATGTCTCAGGATCAGGTCGGAATCCAGCCCAAAGTAATTCCATGAGATTCTGATTTACAGTTAACTACCAAAAATCTGGAAGTGGAGATGTGGATCAAGTGGTAGAACACTAACCTTAAGCAAAACAAAAACAAAAACAAAAACAAAAACAAAAAGAAAAAAACATTCAAGGACAGTTCCCAGACACTGGCTTCAAGTCCCAGGACTTGCATAAAACAAACAAAATGTAACGCTGAGTCCTCCATCATTGGGTGTTATAGTTCAATATATTTGATATGAGTCTTAGCAATTAAGTCCCTAGCAAATGCTCTGCCCTGAAATTCTGCTTCATAGCTGATTCATAGAATTTCTGCATCATTACTATCTCCTCCCAGTTAGCATAGCAGTCTACTACTGGAAATTTGAAAAAAATCCTTTGAGTAATCCTAATAAATCTGTGTATCATTTGCACACACATCAAATCAGCAGCACCCATGTTCTAATATTATCTAAATGTATTTAATCCCTTCTTGAGTTAATGAGCCTTAAAGCCTGAAAACTATGGAATAGTTATGAACCTAACAGTCACCATTCTTCTACCTAATATTGTAAATATAAGTTTATAAAAGCAGGGATTATTCTGAAGTGTGCAGATGATAGCTTATAATTATAATATTCTCATGAAGTAGGGTTTACAGAAACATGTTGCTTGCTTTGGGAAAGAAAAGGCAAGGAAAAATGATATAAGTAAGTTCCCTATTTATCAGAAAGAAAATACTATTGGGTTTAGAACAACTTCATTCATCCCGTGCTGATGAAACAAATATTAACAATTTCAGAGGCCAATCACTTCATTATGATGCACAATCAGCCAGCTTAGATCAATCTTCCAAAAAAGGAAAAGGAATAAATGAGAAGCAATTAAGGTTTTCAAAATGAAGTAGCTGGTGGTGACAGCTCACACTTGTAATCCTAGCTACTCAATGCCCAAAATCAGAGGATCTGGATTAAAAGTCCATCTGGGATGAAAATCTTCCTGTCTGAAACATCAGTTCTGTGCCCACAGCCCAGCTGATGCACTCTGCCCACCAATTACAAAATACCAAAAACCATCTCCTATCTGAGATACTAGCAAACACACTCACACATTGTTTCCTCTTTTGGAGATAGCTGAAACATGTATCAGAAACATTTCCCTGGCTTCAGAGTGGAAGTGGAAATATGTACCCACTGGAAGCCCACTGGTAAATTACAGTCAATCATCTTTCCTCACATCTTGTCAGTTAGATTGAACAATGAGTGTTTGGATCAGAAGAGATGTGTATGAGCATACAGGTTGTAAAAGCTGAGATCTGAGGATTCCAGTTCAATATCAGTCCATGCCATGAATTCCGTAAGATTCTTACGTATAAATTAACCAGCAAAAAACAGAACATTGAGTTGTGGTTAAAATGCCAGAGGCCTAAGCTTTGCACAAAAGTGCTAAGGGGTAGCATCCAGGCCATGACTCAAGCCACAGCAGGAGCTCACATACGCAAAACTTACCCTGAGAACAACACAGGATACGCATATGTTTGGGAGGGATGCAGATGGATGGGATGCTGAGTTCATTTACCTAACATTTAGTCTCAACCATTCTGTACAGAGCAGCCCTCTCTGTGAAAAGTCCTAGGTAAAATGGTCTCAAGATCAGCAGATACATACTTACACCACACTGTACATTTGAAATAGCACACGGCCAGGAGTTTAGCCAAGTGGTAGAGTGCTTGCCTAGCGTGCACGAGGATATGGATTCGATTCCTCCCTACTACAAACATAGAAAAATAGCAGAAATGGTGCTGTGGCTCAAGTGGTAGAGCTCTAGCCTTGAGAAAGCCCAAGGACAATGCCCAAGCCCTGAGTTTAAGGCCCAGGACTGGATAAAACAAAAGAAAACAAAACAAAAATAAATACATAAAATAAAAAGACTGTCAGTAGGGCTGAGAATGTGGCTTAGTGGTAAAATACTTGCCTAGTGTGCATGAGGCCCTGGGTTCAATTCCTCAGTACCACATAAACGTACTCAAACTCTACCACTCTACCACTAGGCCATCTCCCGGCCCCACTGACAGTCTTGAGCAAAAAAAATCCCTTATCTAGAGCTCTAGACCCGGGGTTCAAACCCTAGTACTGGCCCATTAGCACCCTAAAAGCCCAAACTGCAAAAATACCAAAACAAAAATGTGAAAATATTATAACTTTTCAGCAAAATCCAATGAAACAACATAGTATATAGTTTGTTGAAGATTTGGTAGAAAGACAGTAAACAAACAAACAAAACAAATCAAAAAAACAAAAACGAAACCCACCCAAATTCAATATGAGCTTATATGATGCAAAAAATAGGCCACCAAAAAGAATTTTCCCATGCCTGGCATGGTGGTGCACCCTTACAATCCTAGCTACTCAGGAGGCTGAGATCTGAGTATTGTGGTTCAAAGCCAGTCCGAGTACTACTTTCAATGAGACTTTGGTAGACTTTAGTGAGACCATTTTCCACCATAATCTGGAAGTGGTGTTGTAGCTCAATTCATAAGATGGTAGTCTTGAACTGAAGAGCTCAGGAACAACACCCAGGTGCGGAGTTCGAGTCCCATGACTGTGACAAAAAATTCCCAGGAAATAATGTTCCTGGGGTTGGGAGTTTGGCCTCCTGGTAGAGTGCTTGCGTAGCATGAATGAAGACCTGGGTTGGAGTCCTCAGCATCACATACAAAGAAAACGGAGGAAATGGTGTTGTGGCACGAGTGGTAAAGCGCTTGCCTTAAGAAAGCCCCAGGATAGTGATCATGACCTGAGCTCAAGCCCCAAGACTAGCAGGAAAAAAAAGTTCCTTAGTATCTATGACAAGAAGATTTAATTCTATGCTTTTCAAAAAAACAAGTAAAGCAGGCTCGTGGCTCACACTAGTAATCCTTGCTACTCAGGAGGCTGAGATCTGAGGATCAAGGTTCAAAAACAGCCTGGGCAATACAAAGCCTGTAGCGTCTTATCTCCAATTAATCACTAGAAAATTTGAAGTGGGGCTTGGCTCAAGGGTAGGATAGTTGTCTTTAGCTGAAGAGTTCAGGGACAACACCCAGGCACAGTGGTAGGGTGGTAGCCTTGAGCTGAAGAGGTCAGAGACAAAGGCCAGGTTGAGTTCAGGACCCACAAAAAAAAGAAAGAAAGAAATTTAATTGACAAACAATTCCTTAGTAAGAAAGACACACGTCAACAACTTCACTCAAGTACTTGTCAAATCTGGAAGGAATTCATGCCTATATTTGTGTCCAAATCCTTTGGGTAGTTTTCCAGACATCTTCCTCACTCACACAATGAGAGGATGAAAATGTTGGATCAGTGATACTCAAGAATAAAGAATTGTTTCCCATTATACCTGGCTTGCCTCTGCCATGAAGGATTTCTCTGTATAATTTCCACAAGTCTTTGGAAAAGATCTTGCATTGGGTTCCTTTCCTGTGTGAGTGCTCTAATGCTAGCTGAAGGCAGACTTCTGGTAGAAAGACTTCCTCCAATGTTTACATTGACAGAGATTCTATCATATGTCCAGGTCTCTCTCAAATACCTGTAGAGGTGTGACTTCTGGTAAATGTTTTCCCACATTATTATACTCAGGTTCTCTTCTGTGTATGTTCTCAAAGGCCCCTAAGACTGACTTCTGAGTAAAAGTCATTGCACATTTGCTCTATTCATTAGTTTACTTTTGTTCTATGTGAGTCAGTTTTTTGATGGACACAGTGGTATGGCTTCCAGGTGAAAGACTTTGCACATTTGTAACATTTAGAACCTTTATCTTTTTTTTTCAAGAGCAGGGTTTGTTTTATTTATGAGTCTAGACTCGGGCCTCCACGTACCAGCAGCTGGCAACGCTGAAAAGGCCCTGAGCAAGAACTTTACACTGCTTTTATAGGGAAAGTACAATTACCTGATTGGCTATTTGACTCAAACCACTGGTCGAATCAGAGCTCAGGTGTCTAACCACTGAGCATCAAGCTGTTACCACTTGGGGTTCAAGTACATAGGCCCTAAACAAAGGGGGGGGTCATTCCCAGAACATGGAACAATCTTGGCACAACATTCCCCCCTTTCCCATGATACTTTTAGAGCCAATCTTGGATCTATCTAGTTAAAATCGCACAAGGGCCTAAGGGTCCAGCTAAAACAAAAAACAGGGTTATCAACCAAGGGGAAAAATTCCTTCACTTTACTCCCTTTCCCGTTTTAACACCATTAGGTGGAAATGCAAAACTATGATTATTTACCCACACAACGTCCCTGTCCAAATACTGCCCATAAGTATTATTGATTTTGGCGGCATAACTTAATTTTTAAAGGGCTACTTTTGGTGCAATCAATCTTCCAAGCTGTTTTGGACAAGGGTTCTATGAAGTCTGGAAATGGATCCACTGGCTTGGTATGGGTGTAATGGATCCAAGAAGCTACTCAGTCTACTTTGAGGGCGTTGGGTGTTGTCAGGATGACCTGAAAGGGTCCTTTGCATCGTGGCTCCAGATTTTCTTGCCAGTGGCATTTCAAAAGTACCCAATCACCTGGTCTATAGCAATGAGGCACCAAAGGTGGTTCTGTCTTGTACAGGTCCCTCAGCTTGAGGGAGACTTCTTGGTGAGCCCTTTGCAGGGCTTGGAGTGAAAACAAAAATTCAAAATCACCATCCTATTCTTTTCTAACATTTTTTTCTTTAAGATTGGGTATTATAGGGGGAGGTCTACCAAACATTTTATAGGGGTAAGTCCTAATTTAAAAGGGGAATTTTGAACCCTGAACAGAGCATACGGGAGAAGAGCTATCCAGTTTGTGCCAGTCTCCATGGTCAATTTGGTCAGGGTCTCTTTTAATATTCTATTCATTCTCTCTACCTGTCCTGAACTTTGGGGTCTATAGGCACAATGTAATTTCCAATCTGCCCCAAGTATGGAAGCCAGTCCCTGACTTACCTTTGAGACAAATGCAGGTCCATTGTTCAAACCTATTATTACTGGAAAGCCATACCTGGGTAAAATGTCCTCAAGTATCTTAGCCACTATCTGTGCAGATTCCCTTTTAGTGGGGAAAGCCTCAACCCATCCTGAGAAGATATCTACAAAAACTAACAAATACTTATATCCATACTTCCCTGGTTTTACTTCAGTAAAGTCTACCACCCAATAGGCTTCTGGCTTATCCCCTTGCTCTCTTGCCCCTAAATTTTGCTGATTTCTCCCTACATTATTAAGCTGACATACTCTGCAACCTGAAATAATCAATGATCAATTTTGACAGTTGCTTCCTTAATTCGTAGTCCAGTTTGTCTTATTAAGTCTTGCATCTTTCTGGCTCCCAGATGAGTACTATGGTGAATTTTTTCATAACACCTTCTTCCCTAATTTTTCTGGGAGTACTCTGTGACTCCTGGAATCTCTCCACCATCCATCAAGGAGCTGTACCATAGGTAGTTTCTCAATCCATTGCAAGTCTTCCTCCGTATACCCTGGGATCAGTGGTAAGACTCTGGGTCCTGGGTCTGGGAGCTGGAGGGCTAGAGCTGGGGTTGGACATAAGGCCATCTGCCAGGCAGTCTGGTCAGCCAGATGATTGCCCCTGGACACTAGATCTACAGGTTTCTGGTGTCCTAGGCAATGGACTATTACCAGTTTCCTTGGTTCCAAAAGAGCATCCAGGAGTGCCAATATTTCCTCCTCATTTTGATAGTCTTACCTTCTGCTGTAAGGAGGCCCCTCTCTCTGTATATTGCCCTGTGTATGTGGGTGGTGGCAAAAGCATACCGACTGTCTGTATAAACTGACAGTCTTTTATCCTTACCCAGTCTTAAAGCTTGGGTTAAAGCCACCAGTTCCTCTCTTTGTGCTGAAGTTCCTGCAAGCAGGGACTCAACCCAAATTACTTCAGTCTCTGAGACTACTGCGGTCCACACATACCTCTGTCCTTGGTGTATAAAGCTGCTTCCATCAGTGAACCAGACAATCTCCACATCTGGCAGAGGCTTATCTTGCAAATCCTCTATTACTCCATGCACTTGGGCCATAACCTCAACACAATCATGAAGTAGAGCTTCCAGATCTGGATTGGGCAGTAGTGAAGCTGGGTTAAGGGAAGTTGGAGGCTGAAAGAGAATCTTAAGAGGGTTTAACAATAGTCCTTCATAAATAAGCCGGGCATTACTGAGCCATCGGTCTGGGGGCTGTTTGAGAATGCACTTGATAGCATGAGGTGTTGTGACCTTTAACTTCTGCCCCAGGGTTACCAGTTCCCAGGCCCACTGTCCTTTGAGTTGTCCAAGAATATTTATTTATTCCTGTATCCCCCTGCACCCACGATGCAGCTATGGAGACTTTTTCTTGAGGCTCAATAAGGACCGAATGCTGAGCACCTGTGTCCATTAAAACTGGACAGGAGTCCTCTTCATCTACAAAGTTACCCTAGGTTCGGGGAGGAGAACCAAACCCCATCTCCCCTAGTTCTCCGCATCATGAATGACTAACACCGGAAGTTTTTCGTTGCCACTGATCTGATCTGTTCTTTTTATTTTTCGGGCATTCCCTAACCCAGTGACCAAACTCTTTGCAGTAATACAATTATCTTTGCTCAAATCCGGACCTGGAGGCCTTGAGGATTGTGGGCCACGTGAACCTCTTTGTGGTGATCTTCCCTGTTTGAACTACAACAGCCAATACTTTAATCATTCTCTGTGTTGCTCTCAGCTGTTTCTCCTCTGGAGCATCCCTATTATTAAAAAGTCTCCAAGCAATCCTGAGTAAGTCTTGGATACTTTTTCCTTCTAGGTCCTCTAATTTCTGTAGCTTCCTCTTAATATCTGAAGCTGCCTGGTTAACAAAAGACAACTACAGCTGCCTGATTTTCAGGGGCTTCAGGGTCCATTGGGGTAAACCGTTTAAAGGCTCCCATTAATCTCTCTAAGTACTCACAAGGAGTTTCTGCTTTAGCTTGAAAAACTGAATACACCTTAGCCAAATTAGTGGGCTTGCGAGCAGCAGCCCAGAGACCCGCCATTAGAGTCTGGTGATACACCCGTAGCCTTCCCCTACCTTCAGTCGTGTTGTAGTCCCATTTATTCTAAATACAAGAGTGCACCAAAAGTCTCAGATTTCTACAGACAGGTGACATTGATAAACAAATTCTCATTTAAATCTCTAAAATTTTAACTCAAGGAAATAGCCAAATTCCCTAATACCTCTGGGCTAAACAAGATACAATATTTACAATATAAAGAGCTCTACCCAATTATGTTTAAAGCATGCAAAATTAATATCAGCTGTACATTTTCTGGAAGTTTAAGAGTTTTGCCAATCTTACTCTTGCAGGTGAGAACCAAGTTCTTTTTCAAGGTAATTTAGCTTGTTACAACTGCTGCCACACGGGAGCGGCCATGCAAGCCCAAGACCTAGAAATACCTTAAAAAACAAGACAAAAGTAAAAACTTTTAAGTATCCCCAAATATTGATGGCATGCCTGGCAGCAGTCAGAGTGAGGAAGACTCCTGGGGCCCTGAAAACTCTCAGGGGATGCCTCCCCACGAAGACTTGCATTTTCTGGCAGCTGGCCGGCCAAGGCCATCCTACCCATCAGGGGGGCAAGAGTAACACCTAAGTCCTGGGGGAACCAAGACTGATGCCTCTGTCCTGCCACCATTTGTCTTAGTGACAAGGACACAAAAAACAGGAATCCATAAAAACATCTAACAAAACATTTAGAGCTGGTACCAGACAAGACAAAAACATCTAATAGAGAAGCAGAGAAATTTAAGTAAACCCCAAATTTTCTCTTTAAAATGTTGCAAGACCAAGTCTAGGTTAACAGTAAGGAATTTGATCAGGGTGGCCAGATCATCCTGGTAATAAAATTTTTCTCCCTAACCTTCCAAATTGTGGTGAGGCTGGAGGTGCCCTTTGAGGACAAGAGGGTATTCTGAACCTGACCCATCTCGGATGGGAGCAGCACCCAAACTGAAAGAGAAACTAAACAAAAAAACAACAGGAACAACATGTGCGCCCAGGCTGATAACCAGAAGGGAACTGTTAGAGGGGCAGTCGCAGCACGATCGTCCTAACAGTAGTTCCCCAACACAGCCTGGGTGGGGCTATCGGACAGAGGGACGGTTGCAGCATGGCCGTCCTAACAATAGTTCCCCAGTACAGCCTGAGTGGGACTATCAAACAGAGGAATGGTTGCAGCATGGCCATCCTGACAATAGTTCCCCAGAAGGGCACAGGGGACGTCTCCCACTGGCTCCATCAACAATCTTATAGTGCGTCCGCCAGGATTCTTTGTTGACCCAGGTACAGAAACTATAGGCAACCCAGATTAACAGATTATCAGATAAAACATAACACACAGAAACAAACAAAGCCGGCCCATTTACGGCGGTTTTCTACCACTCCTTGTCTAGGCATCTGAGTGGACTTGGGGGTTCCCAGCCCATGCACCAAATGTTGTACCCGAATTCCTAGAACCCCGAAAAGACCACCAGGGACCATAGTCAAAGCTAAAGAGCAAGGGTTGTTTACGAGTCTAGACTCGGGCCTCCGCGTACCAGCAGCTGGCAACGCTGAAAAGGCAAGAACCTTTATCTTTTTTGTGTATTCTGTCATCATGACGTCTTCTTGGTGAAGGATTTTCCACATCTGTTACATTCATAGTTTCTCTCCTTGGGTGTGTGTTCTGATGCAAACTAAGGTATGACTTCTTCTTAAAATACTCTCCCACGGGTACGAAGTTTGATTATATGGGGACTAAATTCTGGTGTACTTAAATAAAAAGACTGTGGTTAGCCATATTGTATTGACTATAACAAAATAGCTAGAAAAGAGTTTTGACAGCAGCTTATCATCACAACAAATAAAGCTTATTTTATAATGCTAGATATATTAAGAATGTTTTCATTTTGAACATGAACTATATTGGCATGTCTATAAAAAGTTAAGTAGAAAAATTTAAACTGACACCTTCTGGATTTGCATTCAACATTTCTTCTTCTTTATTCTGTATTTCAGAATGAATGTAAGAGCCCATAGTAAAAATATGCTAACCTCTTCCACCTGAATAAACTAAATTCTGATGAGGTATTGGATAAATGAGCAGAACAATCTTTCCCAATCTCTATTTTTCACCTCCCTTCCTGTACTCAGACTATTACCAAAATGTTGTTTTATAGTTTCACACCTGAGAGAGGACCTGGTTCACATACGTTCAATGTAATGGAAGGAAAGACAGTCATAGACATGACAGTGTGGCAGATGTGAACTTAAATCTGAAATAAGCAGAAATAAATCTATGAGGGCTGATTTGAAAGATTGAGGGTATTGACATCTGTGATCAAAATGGTTTCCCTCATTTGTCATAATCAGTAGAAATCTTGGGCTCTCCTAGCAGAGATTTGCAATAGAGCAAAACCTTGATACAAAAGGCCATATAGTAGGACGCTAAATGAAAGGATCTCTAGGATATAGAAACATAAGCCATATAATTAATGATTGTTGTTCTTAAGGTACTATGTAATCTCTCATCTATTTTGCTTTCCTTTGGTTATCTCATATTGTTACAGTATCTCACATTGTTACCTGATATATCAGATATATTTGTATTTGGTTATTTGAAATTGGATAGGGAAGGGGCGAAAACAAGATGAGGGGTGTGGGTGGGGGGAGGGAAATGGTCACCAAGACATGTGAAAGCGTATCAATGTATGGGATTTATTGCACCATCTATCTGGCAAATACCATGTAACCCTTCTATTAATTACAATAAAAATATATGAAAAAAATATTCTCCCACATTTATTCATTCATATGATTTCTCTCTTCTGTGTGTCCAATGATGATCCCTGGGCTGTGCCTTCTGTGTGGATTCCACATTTGTTTCATTCAAAAGGCTTCACTCGTGTATGTTCTCTGAGGCACAATGGAATGTGACTTGTGCTTGAAAGACAGTCCATGTTTATTACATAAGGATGATCTCCTATGTGGAGATGCCACATTCCTTATATTCATAAAGTTTCTCTTCTGTGTGAATTCCCTATCATTATTTTTTTGGTCAGTTCTGGGGCTTGAACTCACTCTGAACACTGTCCTTGGGCTTTCTCAAAGAGCTCTTCCAATTGAGCCACTTATGCCCTTTTCTATGTATGTGGTACCAAGCAATAGGACCTGAGTCTTCATGGATGCTAGGCAATCACTCTTACCACTAGGCCAAGATCCTGACTCAGAACATGAGAGTCTTATCTCCAGTTAATCACTAGAAAATGAGAAATGGGGCTGTGTGTCCAGGGGTAGGGCAGTAGCCTTGAGCTAAAGAGCTAAGGGAACAGCCCAAGACCTGTTTTCAGCCTTCAAGTTTAAACCCCAGAGATAGCAAAATAAAAAAAAGTCTCAAGGACTCTCCTGCCACATCTCAGATCTCAGCCTCCTAGCAGCTAGGATTACAGGCAGGTGCCACCACTGCCAGGTTTGAATAACTTTTGTGTCATCCCAGGAATGTGGAATCCCCACAACACTGGTAGGAAAAACAGACATGTGTTCAGAACTTAGTAGAGTTTATAGGTAAACAGTTTCTCTCAGACATTCCAAATTATTACTTGATACTGATGCTTTAATGGGTCCTAGGGATACAGCAAATCACAAATGTAGACACTCTATCAGGACATTTATAATGCTTTCTCAGTTGTTTTTACTCTCAGTGTGTATGTAGGTTTTATTACAGTCTGGAATATAATGATCTACTATAGAGTCTTTTGTTATTATATAGGTGATGTACACAGGGATTATAGTTACATTTAAGTCAGGTAAAGAGTACATCTCTTTCTTTCTTTCTTTCTTTCTTTCTTTCTTTCTTTCTTTCTTTCTTTCTTTCTTTCTTTCTTTCTTCTTTACTTTCCTTGCCAGGCTTGGACTTGAGCTCAGGGCCTGAGCACTGTCCTTGGGCTTTCTCAAGGTGGGAGCTCTACCACTTGAGCCTCAGCACCTCTTCCAGCATTTTTCTATGTACATGGTATGGAGGAATTGAACCCAGGTATTCCTGCATACTAGGCAAGCACTCTACCACTAGGCCAAACTTCCGGTCCTTTTTGTTTTTTCAATTCATTAATTTTCTTCTTAATTTTTTTTGGATTATGGGGCTTGAACTCTGGGCCTGCTTGCTGTCCCTGAGCTCTTCAGCTTAAGGCTACTGACCTAGGTTTGAGCCACAGTCTCACTTCCCATTTTCTAATGATTAATTGGAGATAAGAGTCTCTGGGGCCTGTAATCCTAGCTACTCAGGAGGCTGAGATTTTTGGATTGAGGTTCAAATATTGTCCGGGCACAAAAGCACCTAAGAAGGGCCTGGAATTTAGCCTAGTGGTAGCATGCTTTCCTAGCATGCACGAAGACCTGAGTTCAATTCCTTGGTAGCACATACACGGAAAAAAGCCAGAAGTAGTGCTGTGGCTCAAGTGGTAGAGCTCTAGCCTTGAGAAAGCCCAAGGACAGTGCTCAGGCCCTGAGTTCATAGCCCCAGGACTGGCAAAAAAAAATTTAAGACTCTTATCTCCATTTAGACACTAGAAAATCCAAGTGGCTCAAGGGGTAGGGCAGTAGCCTTGAGCTGTAGAGGTGAGGGAAAATGCCCAGGCCCAAAGTTTGAGCACCATGACAGACACAGACACACACAATACCAAGACAGTAGAAAATTTTACCCTTAGGCACATCTGAAATTGGACTCATCAGTCAATAGCGCTAAGGGATAATAAAATGGACAGGTACCTCTATGCTTAATACACACTTGATAGCGCATACAAGGAATATAATCAGAAGTCACTGAAGGAAAATAAATGAGTTAAACACCACCATAAATAAATAGGTAAAAACAATATATGCAATAGCTTATCATACAACTGATTTAGAATCTTTCATTTAAAAGGACAACATTATAGAAAGATGTACAGGTGACATTTTGGAGTGTACTATAAGAACCCTAATGGAAAATTTACCGGGAATAATAAGAATATTATATTTGGCTCATTGAAAGCATTATGCGTGTATGCTGGATAACATAAGATCATACTATGAAAATAGTTCTTAATGGTATCTGCATTTGATCATGAGAAAATGTTTTTAGCTTTACAATTACAAGAGGCAACTTTGTTTCATCCTTCTGTACATTTAAGAAATATATACAGGTAAAACAAATATAGAGAAATGTAACATCATTAACTAACAGAGAATGCACAGCTTCTGCATTTTGTTTTTTAAAATATGTTGATTTCGGGCTGGGAGTTTGGGCTAATGGTAGAGTGCTTTTCTAGCATGCCCAAAGGGTCAGGTTCAATTCCCCAATACCACATATATAGAAAAAGCTGAAACTGGTGCTGAGACTCCAGTGGTAGAGCTCTAGCCTTGAGAAAGCCCAAGGACAGTGCTCAGACCCTGAGCTTAAGCCCAAGACTGGTAAAGGAAATAAAAGCAAATAGTTCATTTAGGTAGCATGTCTACACTTGACAAGACTTAGTAAATTTTAAAATCTGGAAACTGGTTATTTGTACTTTTATTATCACTATTGAGGTGTTGTACAGAGGGGTTACCACTCCAAAATTCATGTAATGCCAACATTTCTCTTTAAGTGAATTTGTAGCTGGCTGGAAGTGGCTACTGCCTATAATTCTAGCCACTTAAGGGTTTGAGATATGAAGATCACAATTCAAAGCTAGCCTATATGGGAAAGTTGACACTTTAATCTCTAGTTATCCACTAAAAAGTTGAAGTGAGCTATGGCTCAAGTGGCAAAGTGCTATCCATGTGCAAAAATAGCTCAGTGGCAATACCCTGAGTTAAAACTCCATACCAGCACAAAAACCAACTTCTCAGTTCTGAATCTTAGTCCTCCAGCCAGACTTACTCCACAAAATCTTCCAGATAATACTGTTGTGCATGTAACTTTATTAACTCAAATTAAATACACCCTGACATCACAGACAGTGGGCAGACACTCATCAGCAGTTCTTACTTGTTGGAGTAGGTGTCATACAATCCTACTTTCCTGTCCTCAGTTCCAACAACTGAGCAATCTTCCTTGTTTGCGTGCAGTAGCACTAAAAATAAAGAGTTTCCAAATGAGAACATAGGAAACAAGGGGAATAGAGTGAGAATCCTTAAAATACTCAAATGAAAAAATTTCTGCCCTGGAGTTCTTCAAATTTTCAATTATTAAAAGAAAAAAATATAAACACAGCTACATACACATAAAAGCCTATTATTCTATAGACATAATGTTTTATTTAATAAATTAATATATCTATGATATACAAACCCTTAGCCTAATTTTGATTATGTTCTAAAAACTAAGTGCCAGCGATTGTATAGAGATTCCCTTCTTGAACACTTATTTGTTAAACATGTCATTTGAAATATGATGTAAAAATCAATGTTTATAAATTCTTTAATAAAAAATAAAAAAGAAAAAACTAGTAGATGGGCTCACACCTATAATTCTCGTTATTCAGGAGACTGAGGCCTGAGGATCATGGTTGTAAACCACACTGGGCAGGAAAGCTCTCAAAACTCTTATCTCAACAACTAAAACAAGTTTGAATCCTCTTGCAATCTCATCTTCCACAAAAGATGAGGTTTTTGTTTCCAGGTTTGCATCACTTTGTGGATATTTGGGGACCTAAATGTGCACGGACACAGTAATAAAATACTGAGTAAAAACAAGTGATGGGCACATAAACGAGAGGCACCAGCACCTGGTAGCCTCCCTGGGGGCAGAGCCAGTGAGGGGAAAGCTCTGGCGTCCCCCATGATCACATGAAGACGGGGAGCTAAGAAACCTGGAACCAAGGCCAGAAGAGAGGACGCGGTGGCTTCTGAATGCCGCCTTCCTTCAAGGTGCCGGTTGTTTCTCAGCAGCCAGGTTCACTGTGTGCCCGTGTGCATGCGTGGCACTTCTGTGCCAGGGCCCAGGACTGGCCACAAATGCATGTTCCTGTGCAGCACTGGGCTAATCGTGCTGTGGTCCAGCTCCATTTGCAAGTCAGCCCTGAGGCTAGCAAAGCCCAGTGCCAAACAAAAGCATGAAAAAAAAGGAATTTCAGAGTCATCTTCCTGGGTTTGAGCACCATCTTATAAGATCAGGGGTTTTGAGGGGTGCTCTTGCTCTCTCTGTTTCTACAGGTCTTGGGGCTTCAACGCAGTAACCTGGTTCAGTTCCTGTTTTATTTTTCTGTTTTTCTCTTCACTGGTGTTCTTCCACTTGACCCATAGCACCACCTCTGCCTTTTTTTGTCAGCCGTGGGACTTGAACTCTGGGCCTGGGCACTGTCCCTGAGCTCTTCAGCTCAAGGCTACAGCTCCACCCCTGGAGCCACATCACAACTTCCGGTTGTCTGGTGGTTAATAGAAGGTAGGAGTCTGACAGTCTTTAGTGCCTGGGCTGGCTTTGAACCAGAATCCTCAGATTTCGGCCTCCTGAGTAGCTAGGAGTACAGGAATGAGAAGCCCTGGCCTGCTCTGACAATAGATTTGCATGTGTACACATCCTGAGTTTTGAACTCAGGGTTTGTCAATGCACTTGGGGTATTTTGCTCAACATGCCTGCTCTACCACTAGAGTTGAAGCTCTACATTTACTGTTCTTAGTATTTAATTGGAAGTAAGTCTCACAGCTTTCCTATCCAGGCTGGCTTTGAACTCTAATTCTCAGACCTCAGCCTCCTTAGTAGCTAGGGTTATAGGCGTGAGACACAGATGCCCAGCCTCTAATTTTACCTACATTTTCCTTGGGCAAAGCAGAATACTACATGAGTTACAATAGCCAATGAACTCTTCTTTCTATTGAATAGTGCTGCTTTCTATAGCTATCTTTTTCCATGCCAAGAGAATAGACGCAGCTTCCAAGATGACCCACTAAAGAAAACTAAAGAAAAATTTGCCTTAGCAAATTACATCTTCAATGGGACAGAATGAGATTACCCAAGATCTAGAATCATTTGAGCATATACAAAAGGGTGGAACACAATCAAATGTGCTAAGCAGAAGACTAAAAATTGTCTGTCTCAAAAGCTTTCTCAGGGCCGAGAGTTTGGCCTAGTGTAGAGTGCTTGCCTGGCATGCACAAAGGCCTGGTACCACATACATAGAAAAAAATCTGGAAGTGGATCTGTGGCTTAAGTGGTAAAACTTAGTGAGAAAACTCCAAGGACAGCGCTCAGGCCCAGAGTTCACTCCCCATGACTGGCAAAAAATAAAAAATGATTCTCAGCTCTGAATGTTTAACAGAAATCCTGAAAAGTTTAATATGCCAAGTGGGAGAGGCAGGGCACCTCCAATGAGCCACAGACCACCAATGTCTTGATAGAGGTGGAGAAATTAAAGGAAGATTGGAATGGAATCAAGGACATACAAGTGGTTGTGCTAAGACATCACTCCTGAGAATAGGTGGCATGTAGACCTGAAAACAGCCATGAATCAAGGATTTTGATTTCATGCGCAAATCTTTAAAGTACTGACTACTTACAAAGTACATTTTATAAAACAGCCCTTAGATAATGGCCCATATTGAGTGGTAAAATATTCTTGTTCAGTATCCTCAACTTTCAGTCATCAAATTAGGTTGTTCATTCTCACATATATGCAATCATGAACACAAAAATTAGAAAACAAAATTCTGTCATTTCTGCTGGGGTGGAGGGAGGGGATCCAAGTGTTCCCTTTTATTTTCAATTACATGAATGAAATCAGGAAAGAAACAGGCTCTTTCCTTACTCTTCGGGTGTTGAACACAAAACAAATATACTTAATTTCATCAGATGATTTTGTGTGAGAATATCAGTGTTCAAATCCAAACTCTCCTAGGTTAAAAAATAAAGAATAGGGTCTTTTTTTGATGGGGTGTGTTTTTTTGTGTGTGTGGGCTTGGGTGTTGTCCCTAATCTCCTGAGCTCAAGATTTATGCTCTACAATTTGATTCACAGTGCCACTTCCTGTTTTCTGGTAGTTAATTGGATGTAAGAGTCTTATGGACTTTAGTGCCTGGGCTAGCTTTAAACCACGATCCTCAGATCTCAGCCTTGTGAGTAGCTAGGATTACTGGCATGAGACCCTGGCACCCAGCTCATTGTTCCTTTTGTTCTAGACACCTGTTGATGGTACTTGTAGTCAAGACTGATATCTTTTGGGTGTAGAGATAGTGAAATTAATCATTTTTATTTAGCATGCCTTTAAATAAAGGATTAATAAAAATCAGATATTGCCTTTTTCTTTTGCCAATCCTGGTGCTTGAATTCAGGGCTTGAGCGCTGTCATTGGCTTTCCTCAAGGCTAGAACTCTATCACTTGAGCCACAGAACAACTTCCAGCTTTTTTCTACTTATGTGGTACCAAGGAATCAAACCTGGATCTCAATGCATGCTAGGCAAGCACTCTACCACTAGGACAAACTCCTGGCCACAAATGTTGCTTTCTTCTAAACCAATGTCTGTCCATCCTTGAAGTAAAGATTTTCCTATGCAAATGGGCATAGATAAAGGAGTTGCTTTAGTAAATCCCACCCCCACCCCCACTGCCAGCATTAAGTATCCTTAAAATGATAGCTCAGAGCCAGGTGCCAGTAATTCATGCCTGTAATCCTAGCCACTCAGGAGGCAGACTGATAGATATCAGACAGAGATCAATAGATAGATTGATAGGTAGGGAGGTAGAACAAATAAGGCTAAAGCTATGACTCAAGTATGCTTGCCAAGTACATGGATGCCCAGGACATAAACACTAGTGAAGGTATAAAATGTATAAATAATAATCTGTGACTAGGAGCATGGCCTAGTGGTAAAGTGCCTGCCTAACCATCACAAAGCCTTAGGTTTGATTCCTTGGTACCACATACATAAGAAAATGAAATGAGGCCGTGAGTTTGACCTAGTGCTAAAGTGCTTGCCTAGCATGCATGAATAACTGGGTTCAATTCCTTGGTACCACATAGAAAAAAGCCGGAATTGGTGCTGAGACTCAAGTGGTAGAGCTCTAGCCTTGAGAAAATCCAAGGACAATGTTCAGGCCCTGAGCTCAAGCCCAAGACTTGCAAAAAAAAATAAAATGAAATGATCCTGGGGCTCAAATGGTAAAGCACTAACTTTGAAAAACCCCAAGAATATTGCCAAAGCCTTGAGTTTAAGCTCCAAGCCTGTCAGAAATAAATAAACTAATGAAACAACAACATTTCATGAATGGTGATTAAAACACCTGTGTTGTCTGAGATTTGTCTTCCTCACACTACCCTGATCAATTACGTGTAGTTCACCATATAGAATATCAAAGTTAGATAACATTCTGAGATGTGGCTAAAATAGTTATTAAAGGTTTTAATCCTTAGGGAAATGCAAACGTGAACTACTGTAAAACATTCTGAATACTACGGATTAGTTGAGACCATGATCAAACTGTACACAGATATTGAAACACACAAAATAAAATATTGGCTTTTTATAAGTAATAAATTTCAATTTATCTGATAGTTTTAAAAACTTCAGTTATATGCCAGGCATAGTGGCTCACGCCTTTAATCATGGGAGGCTGAGATCTGAGGATCGAGGTTCAACGCCAGCCCGGGCACTAAAGAGAGAGAGCCTCTTATCTACTATTAACCACCAGAAAAACAGAAATGGTATAGGATGGTAGCCTTGAGTTGAAGAGTTCAGAGACAGCATCTTGACTCAGTGTCTAAGCCACATAATTGAAGTAAAGAAATCATTTATAAAAATATTTAGTGTAGCCAGGCTCTGTGGCTCACACCTATAATCCTAGCTACTCAGGAAGTTGAGATCTGAGGATCACAGTTCAAAGCCAGCCCTAGTACTAAAACTCCATGAGACCTTTTTTTGGGAGAGGGAGGCGTCATCAGGCTTGAACTTGGGCTGGGTTCTGTCCCTGAGCTGTTCAGCTCAAGGCTACTGTCCTACCCTTGAGCCAATCCCCACTTCCCTTTTTCTAGTGGTTAATTGGAGATAAAAGTCTCTGGTCCTTTTGTGCCCCGGCTGGCTTTGGACCTTGATGCTCAGATCTCAGCCTCTTGCACAGCCAGGATTACAGGCATGAGCCACAACATTGGGCTAAGTCCATGAGACTCATCTTCATTTACCCACCAGAAAACCAGAAGTGGTGCTCTGTCTTGACGGGTATGGGAATAGCCTTGTGCTGAAGAACTCAAGGACAGTGCCCAGGCCCAGAGTTCAATTCTCATGACTGACAAAAAATAAAAATATATGGTGGAAGCTGGGGCCTGTGGGCTACTCACCTGTACTTCTGTCTATTCAGAGGCTGAATCTTAGGTTCATGCTATAAAGACAGCCTGGCCATGGGACAGGAATGTGGCTCAATAGTAGAGAACTTCAGACATCAACTAGTGCTGGTGGGGATGTGGAGAAAGAGGAACCCTATGTCACTGCTGGTAGGAGTGTAAATTAGTACAACCACTGGAAGACAGTTTGGAGATATCTGAAAAAACTAAAAATAGAACTTCCCTATGAATCAACCATGCCACTCCTGGGCATCTACGCTTTGCATCATAACCCAGAATATGATAAGGACACCTGCACAGCTATGTTCATCACTGCACTACTTAATAGCCAAGTGATGGAAACAACCCAGGTGGCCCACTAAAGATGACTATATATATATACATATATATATATATGTATGTATGTATACATATATATATATGGGTATATATGATATATATACCCAGAAAAAAGGAATTCTACATAGCTTACAGACAAGATAAAATGATGGCAATCTCTGGGAAGTGGAAGAAATGAGCTAATTGTTTTGAGTGGGATAAGTCAAGATCAAAGGAAGAAGAGAAGCCTGCTCTCCTTGATATGTGGATACTATATCCAAACAGTACAATAGGAATAGTGCAATATTTGGGTACTCAAGGTTATTGACACTCTCTTGGAAATGTAAATATAATTACATAGGCATAAAAATCTATGATGTCATAAATACTATATAGACATGTTCTATAAATCGCTATGTGTCTATGACATACAAACTCCCAGTTTAATTTTAATTATGTTCTAAAATTTATGTGCCAGTGTTTGCCTGTAGAGATTCCCTTCTTGAATACATGTTAAACATGACATTTGAAATCTGATGTAAAAAATCAGTGTTAACACAAGGCCGGGAGTTTGGCCTAGTTGTTTAGTGCTCACCTAGCATGTATGAAAACCCAGGTTCAATTTCTCAGTACCACATACTTAGAAAAAGCCGGAAGTGGTGATGAGGCTCAAGTGGTAGAGCTCTAGCCTTGAGAAAAATCCAAGGGCAGTGCTCAGGACCTGAGCTTAAGCCCAGGATTAGCAAAAAAAATAGTAGAGAACTCTCCTAGCATATGTGAAGCCCTTGGTTTGATTCCTCATTACCACATAAACAAGGATAACAATGTGGAGTTATGGCTCAAGCAGCACAGTGATAGCTGTCACCAAAGAAATCTCAAGTAGAGTTCACAGGCTTTGACTTTGAGCCAGAGGCTACCAAATTAAAAACATAAGAGCCTGGCAAAAAAAGTCTGTGAGAATTACATTTCAAAATCACCTTGCCCAGCTTTAAAAAAATAATAGACAAAAAATAGATCTAATGATCCAATGACGTACACATCAAGTGGTAGAAGGCAAGCCAGGGAGAGTGTCAAGTTCCTGACTTGAAGCCCCAGATCTGGGACCAAGGGAGAAAATAAAACTGGTGGAATGAGATTTTTTGGTTTGGTGCCAGTTTGGGGTCTTGAAGCTAGGCCTATGGTCTGTCCTTGAGATTCTTTGAAGTCAAGAGGAAATGGATCATGTCCCACATTATGTGTTTGGTGTTTTGGTTGGTTGTTTTTTGCTTGTCCTGAGGCTTAAACTCAGGGCCTTGAGAATTGGCCTTGAGATTTCTCAAGGCTTATGCTCTACCACTTGAACCACAGCACCACTTCCTTTCTTCTGTTTATGTGGCACCAGGGAATCAAATTCAAGGCTTCATTCATGCTACCACTAGGCTACACTCCTGGCCCTCACAGCTAACATTAGAGTGAGTTTTCACACTTGACCCGGTGTTCCAAAGCCACCAACTGGGAAGTTTCACAAAGCTGGTCATATGACCAGGATCCCTTTCCATTCTGACACATATTCTTCATTCTAAAGAAGAAAAAAATGTGAAACAAACCCCAGGGGTGTCACCTGCCACAAAATCAATACCTATAGCACAAATACCATTGCTTGAAAATAGGACTTCAGATTTTCTTATCTGTTTACATAAAAGCATATCTACTAATATATTAGAGGTTGAAGTTAGCAATCTCAGTGGTACCAAGTCAGCCAAAATGACTTCTTGTATACATGGAAGTCTAGCCCAAGTGTTCTGTGTAAAAAGCTAATAAGTGCAGCAAGCATTTTGCCAGGCCTTTCTCCAAGCAGATCCCTGTATCAGCTATAGTGTCATCTTGGAAATCAACAGTCCAGGTCATACTCATGCACACTTAGAAAATCTTCATGAACACCTCCAAGGAAAGGAGCAGCTTACAGCAGAAAATTGTACTGAAGACTTACCTCTACAACTTCAAATTCTTTCACTTCATATTTGCACAAAGCAGTCTGGCTCACTGGAGGCAAAGTGCTTCACTTATCAACCCTTTACTTTGGTGGATGGAAAGGGGAAGTTATCCCAAAGAACAGCTGGGAGCTTGAGGTTCAAGCTGGACCAGCTTTGAGACACCTGTTATGTAAAATACAGCTTACATATCTCAACATCAAGGGTCCTATCTTACCACAGTCTACATCCTCCATTGCCTGCATTCCTTTGGCCCTCTGTATTCACCAGTAAATGCAGCAGATTCACTCCCACAAATGCAGCTCACTGGCCCCTCATGAAGGACCTATATGCTGGGACATCAGACTGTAAATGGAAAAGAACAATGTTGGGGTCAGGAGTTTGACCTAGGGGTCGAGGGCTTGCCTAGCATTCATGAAGACCCAGGTTTGATTCCTTGATACCACATACATAGAAAAAGCTGCAAGTGATGTTGTGGCTCAAGTGGTACAGCTCTAGCCTTAAACCCCAAGGACAATCAATAGTCAGGCTCTGAGTTCAAGCCCAGAACTGCCAAAAAAACCCCTCTCATTTGTATTCAAGATTTTGAACAGGGAAATTTTAATAAAATTAAAACAATTTATCATATAAACATTAGACATCAAGCAATAGTAAAATATTTGTTAGGAGCAGGGGTTGGGGGAGGAGGCAGGCTCAAAGTTGCCTGCAGGCAGCAAGGCTAATTCAGGCTCCACAATGGTATCTATCAACTTATGAAAGAGAAGTGCTCTTCCTGACAGTTATTCAGTTTACTAAATGTAAGAATGGAGAAATTTTCCATTAATTCAACAGGGCTTGGTTGATCCGGCTAAGCAAGAGGTTTGCAAATTTGAACAGTTTGTGGCAGATCTGGGCAGCATTAAAGTAAATGGAAGAAAGTTTACTCGATCTTCTTCAGAAGTATCTCTGGCTCATTCTGCCACATTTGGGGTTAAGAACAACTTGGGTGTCCATACAATTCAAAACTGAGTTGGGCCTTTCTACAAATGAAAAACTGTACACCATCCACAGGCTTCAAACAGATCTCCATCTTTCACCATCGCACGCACCACTGGTGGGTACTAGGTCATGAGTTCTGTGGTGACTGCATTCTGTAGGGCCAAATTTGAGAATGGAAATAAATACATGATTATTAGAGAAGGTGAAACAAAGGCCGTGAGGATCTACTCGGAAAAGCTGTAAAATGTGAATTTGGACTGAATATGAATGAGGAAGTAGGGTGTATTTAATGAGTGGCCATGACTGTTTTCTTTCTAAGAGAGAACACACATTACCTGGAAGAGGATACCCATAAAAGGCAATTGTGCCAAACTGGTAGTAATAAGGAGAATCACCAGCCTGGGAGACTTTCCCTAGGGACCTGGTTCCATCCATACTCACAAGCTCTCAGGTGCCCACACAAGGACTTCCTCGCCTTATTCTTGATCTAACAGGTTACAGGTTCTTCCAGCTGGTCAAGGAGAATGTGTAAATGGAGGAGCAAGTCCAAGGAGGGCATGTTGAGCATCACATAGAACATGAGTTCATTCAGGGTGTGTCTGTTCCTGTGATCACATCATGAAGATGGAACAAAGTGTGCTGTGGGCAGATTGGTGACAGGAGAGTGAGCAGTGCTTTCCCTGTCATCAGGACTTTCCCACCAAAGCCCCTTTCTCGCTCAACTCCCATGCAGAGGCTGTTCATCTTAGATGCACACATGAAACTTGTGAAAGTAGACAGTCCTGCAAACAGAATAATCTTCACCACTCAATTCGAGAAACTTCTAGAGTACAAGTCTTCAAAATTTCATTGAGTGGGACAATTTTAACACTGATTGTAGACTTTCTGCACAGAGCACTCCCTGTCATCCCTGAGACCAGAAGCACACCCATAAGTATGTGCTCTGCCATCCACTCAAGTCCCAAGACTCAACCCCCTGCTGCAAATCACAGTTGGTGTACAAAGGAGAAATTTGCACTTGGAGTCAGAAAGTCCAAGGATCCAGTTTCAAGAACAGCCCTTCCCTTGGCTCCAAGCCCACTTCACTTGCTCATCTTCCTTACATTTAGGCCAAAGTGATTTGTACCTGAGGAAGAAGAGGAGGAGAAAGTCACTCTGTGGCTCTCTTATTCTGAACTAAGAGGACATCTACTTGGTTGGTTAAATCACAGTTGAGAATACATAACAAGAAGCCACATGGGATAAATCTATAATTTTCTCTGAAAAATTGAACAGATTTGAACGAATGTGTCCAAAATAAGTGCTATGCATGGTGACAGTGGCTTGTGCATAAAATCCTAGCTATTTAGGAGGTTGAGCTCTGACGAACAGAGTTCAATACTAGCCTGTGAAGGAAATTTCCACAAGAATGTTATCTCCATTAACCAGCAAACAGCCCAAAATGGAGCTGTGGCTCAAGAGATGAGCACTCCAACATTTCACCACTAAAATCAGAGCCAAAAAACAGGTCCTGACTTCAAGGCAAAGGATCAGAACCAAAAATAAAAATGCCTCATATATCTGTAAATGAGGAAGCCCAATATCTCCTTTTCTGGTGGTTCAGTAGACACAAGGTCCTCAGTCTACCATCTTCCTAGCTGTCCTCTGTCTACATTACTGCACAGGCCTCCAAGATTGCTTTTGAAACTAACTAATTGGAAATGTGATTTCCTAGGACTGCATCCATGTGAGGGCTGAATTTGTGTGACAGTGTCTTGTGCCTCTGGTCATAGCCTCTCAGAAAGTAGACTTCTGAGGCTTCTGTAGCTTCTGAGGTAATAACATGTGCTGGTTGGTCAGGTCTTGGAAATCAGACAAGGTATACAGTTGTGTTATCCCACATTCCCAAGAGAACACCCCAGGGGCAACACAGATTCTGAAATGCCGAGTATTCCCAAGTCCCAGCCAGGATTAGCCCTGAGCTTGAGGAAGGAACACTCACTTTCGAAACAAAATAGTCAGCACTTGGTCCATTGTCCCAGAGCCTATAATTGTCTTGAAAGTTTTGAAGAAAGAAAAGATTGCCTTTCTGGTGTGCAGGGACCAGGTTCATTACCAGCATCTCCAGCAGGTTTGCCTCCGGGCTCCACATGTTACAGGGCACATTCACAGTCCCGCCTGAGTCATTGTCACTCTAAGAGTAAAGACAAAGTATCTTTTAAAAGTGGAAATGGGAGCATATTTCAAATTGAGTAATTGTGACAGAGTAGATGGAAAACCACACAGAATATATTCTATCATTATTGGCACTGAGAAGCACACAAGAAGAAGGTATCTTGACTATATCTCTCCTGAGTTGCCTTGTGTTTCCACTGATTTCTTGGTGGAAAATAGATTCAGGTGTTGAACTGGTGGCTGGGCATGGTTCCCACCTCTCCAGGCTTGAGAGACACACCCATACCCCAATATCCTGAGACCCGAGTCTCCTGACATTCTCCTAGAGCATGAGAACATCTTTCTCCTTCCAGAGTTACAAGCCAAGTGAGCTGGCTTGACCAGACTGTCAGTTATAGTTCCTGGCTACCAGGATTCCGTGTTCCTTTCCATTGTGAAGGAGGTAGGGTCACTGCTCAGAGCCCGATGACATAAGCTGCTTCTCACATAAGACCTACCTGAAGACAAACTGGAGGCCCAATCCCCCTTCCCACCGCACATTGTGTACATGTAGACAAAGTAAAAGTCACACCTCGTCTTTGGATCCTGAATTCCGCAGCTAGGCCTAGGTTCTGTGCTGGACTGTGCTTCAAGGAGCCATTCCTAGGTCACATCAATATCTTCCTTGTCACCATTCCTCTCCTCCTGTAGAAAACATTTTGTCTGACTGTGCCATGGAATTTCTGCACACTTTGCTGACATTAGAACTGAGGACATTGTTAAGTGTTTATAACTTAAATATCAGATTTCCCTCGAAATCGCTTTGTGGTGCCATCTAGAGCAACTACACATACTTGGCTAATGGAAAATAAAGACATATCTGAATCAATGTCATGTGTTCTCATATGTACTCAGGAACATATGAGATTAGAAATATCTTGCCTCTGGCGCTGCACAGGTAAACATACCTTGTGAGATCCCATTTTCTACAGAAAATGCTGGGCATAGTAGGGTGTGCCTGTCAGCTACTCCAGAAATATAAGTGGGAGAACAGTCTAGGCTATTCTGGGTAAAAAATGAGACCCTATCTCAAAATATCCAGAATAAAAAGAGAGGAATGGATCCAGTGGTAGATCACTTGCCTTACAAATGGGAAGTCTTGAGAATTTATACACCAATATGGATTGAGTAACCCCCCCCACACACAGACACAAATACACTGGGTACCGTGCTTCATCACTCTAATCAAAGTTACTCAGGAGGATAGGATATTTTGTTCAGGGCTTTGACCCAGCCTGAGCAGAAAAGTTCATGAGACTCTTCCCTCTAATTATCCACCAGAAAGTGAAAATTAGATATTGGATGAAAGTTGTAGAGAAGTAACCTTTCATCAAAAACACTTAGGGAAAGTGTGCAATACAACATATATAAATAAACATGGTTAGAAAAATAAAATATGATCTGTCAAAGGCATGACAAATTCAACATTCAGATCTGGAAGCTGCTCTAGGCAACCTAATGTTTAGTAAACAAAATACAGGATTTGCCCTTTCACTGTCCACTACTATGCTACTATGGACTTTAGAAACTCCGTTTACTTAAGGTTCTCAATTTATTACAACTATTTTTTAGGTATAGTGTATAATGTAAGTTGTTACAGGCAGTAGGCTATCCAGTTTGAGAATATTCTCAAAATTCTAAATAGTAATAATGATTGTAAAATGTATTTTTATTTTCTTTGATATGCACTTCCAATTTTTGTTTTGAGTTCTTTTCTGATAGCAGTTAGGTTAACATACATAGCTATCCTGTAACTGTAAATGATTTTCCTTTATATATGTTCTCACAATTTTTTCTATCTTTATACCTTTTTATATTTGTTTTTCTATTAAATTCTCAGATACAAGCCCACACATTAACCTACACTAAGAACTGTTATTTCTTTTCCACTCCACATCTTTTCCCTTGAAATGTCTGGAGAAGTTACATTCAAGGAACTGTCTCCTCTCATAATACTTCTTCTGTAGTACTCTCTGAGGGACCCTATGAGTCTTTTAGCACTTAAGTTTAGGATGATAAAATGAAAGGAAATCGTATCATCTAAGATACTGGGTAGGAGGTGTTACTGAGTGGTATTTATGGAATTGGACATGCTGCCATACATGTGACAGGTACCACCATCAAGTGATCCCTCTTTCACAGTACATGTGAAAATAATGCATCGTGCTACAGAGCCATAGTTACACAAACAAGTTGTTAGTGGCACAAAAATAGACCCAAAGATCAAAGGAACAGATTGGAAAACCCAGAAATAAAACCACATACTTACATTTATTTGATCTTCCCCAAAGGAACACAAGACATACACAGAAAATGCCTCTTCAACTATTGGTGCTGTAATTCTAGCAACTTGGGAATCTGATGTCTGATGATCAAGGTTCAAGGACAGTCTGGGCAAGAAAGTCCATGAGACTCTTTATCTCTAATAAGCCACCAGGAAACCGTTAGTGGCACTGTGGCTCAGAGTAGTAGAGTGGTATCCTTGAGCACAAAAGCTATGGGACAGCATCCTCAGATGGTAATTTTTACTTAGAGCTAATTTTGCATGTTACTTTGCAGGTATTTGGGGGCTATGGTTATACAGACTAAGAGGTAAACTAAATGAGTTCATCCAAATGCCAATGCTCACACCTGTAGAATCATGGTTCAGAGCCAGCCCAGGCAGAAAAGATACTGTGAGACTCTTACCTCTTGTGAAGTACTCAAAAACCAGAAGTGGCACAGTGGCTCAAAGTGGCAAGGTGTTAGCCTTGAGCAAAAGAGCTCAGTGACCATGCCTAGGCCCTGAGTTCTAGCCCCAAGACTAAAAGGAAAAGAAAGATAGCAAATGTAAACGGTGCATACAATAGATTATAGACTCAGAAAGAAAGATTAACTTAACAAATAACAAATATCATCAACAACAGTTCTTTGAAATTTGTAAATGGGGAATGTAGCAGAAAAAATGATGATTCATTTCTAACCACTCTTGTATTATTTGTTTTGAAATCATTTACCGCATTTAAACTAAATGGGCATTTAAGTATCATTTTAGAGAAAATCATACTTATACACGTATTTTAATCTGAATTCCATATTTTACCATTTGACTTTTAGTAAATTACCATTCTCTTTCCATATAAAACATGTGTACCCCTTTACTTAATATTTCCCATAATTCCAGCATGTGATTATATCATAACTCCTTAATTTCTTCTTTTCTCCCAATCCCCTCTCCTGTCTATCCTAGTTGTTAAACTCTAGGCATCACTCATGCTAGGTAGGTGCTGTAGGAGTTGAGCTGCACACCTCACTCTTTTGTTTACTCATTTTTATAGTAGAGTTTATGTTTATGACCAGGTCAGCTTGGACCACAAACTTTCTTTTTACACTTTCTAAGTAGTTGAGATAAAAAGCACAATTGGGGCCAGGAGTTTGGCCTAGTGGTAGAATGCTTGCCTAGCATGCATGAAGACCCAGGTTCAATTCCTCGGTACCACATACATAGTAAAAATCTGGAAGGGGTGCTGAGGTTCAAGTGATAGAGTGCTAGCCTTGAGAAAGTCCAAGGACAGTGTCAAGCCCTGAACCCAAGCCCAGGACTGGCAAAAAAAGATGCACAATGCACTGGGTTCACCTATTGCTTAAGATACATTATTGTGAACGTTTTGCCTAATCCTTAGTTTTTCAGTATCTTTTTCTTTTTTGGTTTGGAGGTGGGATCATGGGGCTTGAACTCGGGCCTGGGCATTGTATCAGAACTCTTCAGCTCAAGGCTACCACCCTACCCTTAGACACACAGCCCCACTTCGCCTTTTCTAGTGATTAATTGGAGAAAAGAGTCTCTTGATATCGGGGTCCTCAGATCTCAGCCTCCTGAGTAACTAGGATTAAAGGCTTGAGATACCACCCACAGCTTCTCAGTACCTGAAGTTACTAGGAATACATGTGACAGTTGCCATGCTTGGGTCTAATTAGTAACAATTAAAACACATGAACAAAGTTTTAATAATTTTAAATGTTCATTTTAGGGACAATGGGGGCTTTTAGTTTCCTAGTTTCAAATTTCACCAATTTTTTAAAACTTTTTATTTCCCAGAGTTAAGAAACAGATAAATTTTTTTAAAAAGATGATTAAATATTTAAAAAGAAAAGTCTTAATGAAAGCATCCTTGCCAGCATGACTTTGGGCATGACATTTTGCAAAAAGATTTGATCTCATAGTTGTTTTTTATGGAGAGTATATTCCATGCACAGATCTTGTCGTCCTTATCACCTATTATGAAACAGCCTATACACAGGATAGAAAGCCAGGCTGTCTGAAAACGCATCAAGGGAAATCAGGGTGGCCATGTCCCAACTTTTGACCTGAAGTGTTTCAAGGATAAGGGCAGGTTAAATATAAAATCAAAGCAGAGAAATAGGAAAAATACATCCATTGAGATCAAAGAGTGGGTAAAGATTGTGTACATCACTTACAGTAGGTATTTGAACAACCATCTTTTAGTATTACAAAAAAAGAGCAATGAATGAAACCTCAAAGGCGTCTTGGAGCATATTTATTTCCAAAGAGGAGCAATAAATGCAGTGTGGTATACGTGAGAAATGAGTATCTAACCTCTTAATCCTGTCAACCTAGCCTTTGAATTTTGTCAATTGTTTTTTTCACTCTCTTATAGCACTGGTGGGTTTATTCAGAAAACTAAATAAGCACAAAAGCCTCAACACAACAGAAAAGTAAAAATTAAGTGGCTATTGTCTAAAATGCAGGGTATATTCTACTCAGAGGAGATTCCCTTTCCCAGTGCATGCCTGACATTTTTAGTACTGACACTAATAGGACGGAGTTCTGAAACAGAAAAGGGGAATGACTGACCCCCTTTAGTCTCACTCAAATTAGAAATCACTGTTCTATGAAGCTGACTGAAACAAACCATTTCCTACATCCTAGCCATTGATGTAGAAAGTAACAGCTGATGGTCATCTTCAGTTTGCAAGGACATAAACTGAACACAATTCTGGAATGATTCTCCCCTTTTGTGGATGTGCTACAAAGAGTCTATTCCCATCCTCCACACTGGGTGAGAACCAACAGCAGTAACTCACCTCTCAAAGGGAAGGACAAAACCATTAGCTCTCTCTCACACAAGCAATTTGGAATGAGTTATGATGAGCAAGCGTCTGGTTTCTCAGTTGTAAAATAATTTCATGGTTTTTCTTTCTTGTCTCTCAGGACTGTGGCTTGAACCCAGGATTCTTCCTCTCTCTTGGCTTTTGCCCTTATAGATAACATGCTGCCAATTAAGTCATAGCACTACTTCTGGGTTTCTCACTGCTTAACTGGAGATAAGTCTCATGGTATTTCCTGCCTGGGATGACCTCGAATCCTGATCCTCAGATCTCAGTCTCCTAAGCAGAGGATTATAGGCATAAGCCACTCAAGTCTGCCAGAAGTGTTCCTATGATAAAAATAAAATGGCACTGGGAACAGTGGTTGACACTTGTAATCCTAGCTACTAGCCAGATCCTTTTTTTTTTGGCGGGGGCAGTCCTGAGCCTTGAAACTCCAGGCCTGAGCACTGTTCTTGGGCTTTCGCAAGGCTAAAGCTCTACCACTGCAGCCATAGCACCATTTTGGCATTTTTCTATATATGTGGAACCAAGGAATAGAACCTGGGTCTTCGTGCATGCTTGGCAAGCATCTTACCTCAAAGCCAAACTCCTGGCCCAAGAAGGAGAGACTCTTAACTCCAGTTAATCACTAGAAAATGGGAAATGGGGCTGTGTTTCCAGGGGTAGGACAGTAGCCTTGAGCTAAAGAGCTAAGGGAACAGCCCAAGTCCTGTGCTCAGGCTTTAAGTTCAAACCACAGAGCTAGCAAAATAAAAAAAAAAGTCTCAAGTACTCTCATGCCACATCTCAGATTTGAAGTCTCCTAGCAGCTAGGATTACAGGCAGGTGCCATCACTGCCAGGCTTGAATAACTTTTGTGTCATCCCCAGGAATGTTTTCTCCCCACGATGCTGGTAGGCAAGGCAGACATGTGTCACAGGGCAGTGGGCACTGACTGCATTCAGGTTTACACATAGGTGTGAGCACACAAGAGCTAGCATCTTTGAAAGGAAGAAACCTATGGGCTGTAGGTGGAATAGTGTGCAGTGGTCAAAGCGTGGACCCCTTTTCAGGGCCGAGAATACTGAGGTGCGGGGGTCAAAGCATGTCTTGGTGTCCTGAGTCTCAGGACAAAGTATGTGAGAAGCCCCAGACCTGGAGAACAGTGTACCAGCGAGGCTCCAGCACTATCTGCAAAGCCAGAGGAGCTGGATTTGCTGCCATAGAAACAACAGAGGAGGCCGGGATCCCATCCTGTGTCCCAATGGACCCAGGCTACGTGAACCCTGCTTACCAGCTCCCAGTACACAACAGTAGATGGCCACCCAATCCACCCCTGCCACTTTCTCACCACCCTGTGGGTAGGGCAGGTGGAGCGGGAGGCATCATTGAGGCTGGAGTGGGAGATCTGATGTTGGAACTACCAGATTCCACCAGAAAAACTGGAAAGCTCCATGGATCTCCATGGATACAGGTGTTTGCTAGCAAGTGTGTAAGAGGGCGCCACAAGCCTGTTGGCTTCACGGTGCCCATCACTGGTATTGGGGCTGGGACTCGCCCCACAGCGCTGACTCAGTGGAAACTTGGGGCCTGTGGGGCCTTGCTGGAGAATGTGCTCCAGCAGCCTCTGCCTCTGCCATGGTGTAACCTAAGCACCTAACACCCTGAGGAGCTAGGATGACATGTAGCTGCCAGTGGCTCCCAAAGTTAACCTTATCATTGATTTAGAAATTTTTTGTCAATAACAATGCAGTGTGAAGTAACAGGATATACTAATTGGATAAAAGTTAAGTGGACATACATATGTGAGAAATTTGCAATTTAGAAATAATGGCAGAATCAAATCTGTTTACCCTAGTATAAACAGTAAAACACTTAGGAATAAATATATCCCAGATGAACGATACAGAGACGATTGGTATGGCCCCTGTGTGTGGATAACACACAAATTTGTGAGGCATTCCATATTTTTCTATATATTTTTGTTTATTTGAAATAGGATAGGGAAGGGGGAAACAAGATGATTGGGAGGGTGGGGTGGGAAATGGTGACAAAAACATAAGAAACGGTAGCGGTAGCAATGTTTATGAAGTAATCCACGTTCCACCTGGTAAATACAATGTAATCCTTCTATTAATTACAATAAAATATATTTTAAAAATATATCCAAAATGTTACCTTGAACAATGAAAATTACACTGCACAGATAGTCTTGAAAGCATCCCTGTTTTTGCCTTGTCTCCTTGCCTATAAAGAATTTTCTCTTAAGGAAGGAAATTATTAGTTTGTATAATTATATTTGGTGTCCAGTTCAAGTCGATATATTCAAATATGCTCTATGACCTCCATTTTCATGTGGAAATAGCTCAGGTTCACAAAAAGACCAATGAGCAATCATGTACTCGAGGACTGAATACCATGTATGAAAGTTTCTTCCCCAATATTTCATGATCATGTTGTGTGTAAAGGATCATCAAAAATCATAATAAGCTGGGCCTGATCGTTCACACCTGTAGTTCTCACTAATCACCAGGCTGAGATCTGACGATCATAGTTCAAAGCCAGCCTGGGCACTAAAGATCATGAGACTCTTATCTCCAATTAACCACTAGAAATGCAGAGGTGGTGCTGTGGCTCAAGGGTAGGGTGATCTCCTTGTGTTGAAGAGCTCAGGGACTGCGACCAGGCCCAGAGTCAAGTCCCACACATGACAAAAAAATCATAATAAGCCTTTGTGATAGAAGCATAGGATCTCAGATATGAGGCAGACAAGAGATCTATCCCAGCCAGGCGTGGTGGCTCACACTGAAAACCAAGCTACTCTGTAGTTAGCTGAAGAAATTGTTAAAGAAAAGGCAAGGCCAGTAGTTTGGCCTAGAGGTAGAGTCTTGCCTACTACAAATGAAGGCCTGGGTTCAATTCCTCAGTACCACATACATAGAAAAAAAGCCAGAAGTGGTGCTGTGGCTCAAATGGTAGAGCTCTAGCCTTGAGAAAGCCCACGGATAGTGCTCAGGCCCTAAGTTCAATACTCAGGACTGGCAAAAAATAATTTAAAAATTTTGATTTATTTAATAAATGAATTTCCTAATAGGACAGGTCAGTCATCAGGAGAGCCATCCCATATCACTCTAGGAACAGGATAAGCGATGGTCAGCAAAAGGTGGGAGACAAAATAGGATGGGGACTGACCCTAGCAACTGCTTTCGGCTTGTCTGGGCTTGGGATGCTTCATGGTTCAATGCCCATGGGAAGGTCCAAGGTCTTTTGCCTTGCCCCTTGTTCCTAAATGCCAGGACCTGGATGTCTTTAGTGCTGAGGCTGGCTTTGAACCCTGATTGTCGGCTCTCAGTCTTCTGAGTAGCTAAGATTACAGGCATGAGCCAACAGCACTTGACTCAAGGCTACTTCTACTATTAGCTTCTTTTTTATTCTTTGTGGGTCATGGGGCTTAAACTCACCCTGGATGTTGTCCCTGAGTTCTTCAACTCAAGGCTACCACCCTACCCTTGAGCTAAGCCCCACTTTCAGTTTTCTCAGAGTGTCAATGTGTGAGAATTAATGCCCCTACTACATGGTGAATGTAACTGTAACCCCACTATCCATTACCGCGACAATAAAAAAATAAGGTTAAAAAAAGTCTCAGGTCCTTTTGTGCGTGGGCTGGACTTGAACCTTGATCTTCAGAAGTCAGCCTCCTGAGTAGTTAGGATTCCAGATGTGACCCACCAGGACTGGTCCAACCATCTTGTAACTTCCTTTACTCCCTCATTTTTTCCATTACTACCCGTATTAAGTTTAACAAAAGCAATTCTTAATTGTGTGGTATAGCTATCTTCAGAGAGATGGAGAAAGGGAAAGTAGTGAAGGCACATAGATACTCATCCTCCTGAGAACTTTCCATTAAACCTCCAGAACAGGGAGAAAGCACAGGCACTTTACATCATCCACACTGGTGTCATACTATAACTCAGAAAAACTGTAATCCTAGCAAATCAGGAGGCTGAGATCTGAGGACTGACCTTCACAGCCCCCCTGGGCAGTTAGGACAACTGAAGACCAAGAGACTGTTATCTCCAACTAAACACTAGAAAAAAGGGAAGTGGGGTTGTGGTTCACGGGGCAGGGTGGTATCATTGAGGTGAAGAGCTCAGGGACAGTGCCCAAGCCCAGATTTCAATCCTCATGACGCCCCCCAAAAAGGTGTTAAGATAGATTTGAATTTTGTGCAAATTTTATAATAAGCATGAAATTTCAGCTTCCATTCAAAATTAAACTCTATGTAGTATGTCATTTCTATAATGCATGGACCTACAATGGGAGATTTTAGAGGAGTAGTGGAAATGGATGCTTTCCACGTTCTTGGCTGATTAAAAGTCATTGAATATTTGTTCTGTTTGCTACTTTTCTTCTAGTGAATCTCTTCTCTGATAAATACTGGGGTGTGCCTTCCAGACAAAAGATTTTACTCCATTGTTATAGTAATGAGATTTCTCTCTCTTGTGTGTTTTATAAGTACAAAGCCAAGAATTCTTAGTAAAGGACATTCCACAGTTGTTCCATTCAAACAATTTCTCTCCTGTGTGTTTCCTTCTGCAAACTGAGGTATGATTTCTTGAAAACATTTCACGGGTGCTGGTCGCTCAAGCCTGGAATCCTAGCTACTCAGGAGGCTGAGATCTGAGGATCACGATTCAAAGCCAGCCCTGGCACAAAAAGTCCAAGAGACACTTATATCCAATTAAATCCCAGAAATTAACTACTCTTACATCTAATTAACTAGCCGACAAGTAAAGTAAAAAATAAAAACAAAAGCAACAAGTTTCCACATTTGTTTCATTCATAGGATTTCTGTCATGTGGAACCCTGAGCTGTGCCTTCTGAGTGAAAGACTACATATTATCTGCATTCATAAGCCTTCACTCTGTGTGGGTACCCTGATGGAAACTGAGCTTTTTTGAAGAAGGACTTCACATATTTTATTAGTCTTAAGGTTTTTCATTGTTGAGACTTCTTTTATGGTTGCTTAGGTGTCATATCTATGTGAAGGACATTTCACATTAGTTACATTCATATGGTTTCTCTCTTGTATGTCATCTCTGATGATTAGTAAGGACTTCCTGTAGATGAAAGAGTTTCCACATTCATGAAATTCATAAGGTTCTTTTGTTTGTCTCTTCTGATGGATGGCAAGGTCTACCTTCTGGGTGAAAAGTTTTCTACATTAATTACATGTTTCCTCTCCTGTGTGTGTACTCTGAGGATTAGTAAGGTTTGCCTTCCGGGTAAAAAACACTTCACATTAATTAAAATGCATAAAGTTTCTGTCTTATGTTTGTTGTGATTATTAAGGATTATTTTCCAGGTGAAAGACTCCTCACCTGTTACATTGAGAATGTTTCTCTCCTGTGTGTGTTCTCTGATGCAAAGGGAGGTATGACTTCCTTCTGAAAGACTTTCCACACCTGTTACATTGATGAAGTTTCTCTCCTGAGTGTGTTCTCTAATGCAAAATAAGGTATGACTTCATTCTGAAAGCCTTTTGACACTTCTTAAATTCATATGGTTTCTCTTCTGTGTGTGTTGTCTGATGATTAGTAAGGTTTGTCTTCCAGGAGAATGACTTTCCACATTCATTACATTCATACGGTTTCTCTCCTGAGTATGTTCTCTGATGGAGAGTAAGGTCTATTTTCCTGGTGAAAAACATTCCACACCTGTTACATGTATATGATTTCTCTCCTGTGTGTATTGTGTGATGGGGTGTAAGGTATGCCTTCAGGGAGAAGGATTTTCCACATTCATTACATTCATAAAGTTTCTCTCCTGTATGTGTTCTCCAATGATTATTAAGGCCTACCTTCTGGGTGAAAGAATTTCCACATTTGTTGCATTCATATGGTTTCTTTTTTGTATGAATTCTCCAGTGTGTCCTAAGAGCTGATTTCTGGGAGTATGTTTTTCCACATCCAGTTGTTTTCTTCCCTCTCTGAACTACTGCTTGGGTATTGTGAGTAGACTCACAATAGAGTTGTCTCTATGCTGGTTATGGTTATTGTCAGAGTCTCCCACAAAAACCCAAACCTGCTTAAAAATATGCTCTCTGAGTTTAATACCTTCCCTTCTTCACATATTCAAAATACTTCAGCTCATCAGAACACTCAAATTTTGGTCTAAAATGCTTTGAATATCTGAAGGATTCTTCAACTACAGGAGGCACTCCTGGCCTAGATGCAGCACGTATGTCATCAGGCTCACTGTAAAGGAGCGTGTTCTGACACTCACTGGATCTTCAGTCTTCATCACTAAGGAATCCAGATTATTCCTACTCAGCTCTGCCTTATGTTTTGAACTCAAATCAAATGTTCTCACTAATCTCCCTATTTCTTCCACTGTATAACTATTGGTGACTGCTACTTTACATATACATCCAACTGAATTTTCTTGGCAGGCTGTAAATATGTCCTCCATTTCTTGCATATCTAAATGAGTTACAATGGAAAAAAAGACAAAAAGATAAATAAGATTCCAATTTTCTTTTATGTAAACACATTTGCTTTCTTTAAATTTCTTTTTCCTCTATTTACTTATTTATTTATTTACTGTAGGTTCTGGAGATTGAACTTGGTGTGGGTGTTCTCCCTGAGCTCTTCAGCTCAAGGCTACTACGCTAACCTTGAGCCAAGCCCCACTGCCTATTTTTTCCAGTCTAATTGGAGATAAGAATCTCAGGTCCTTTTGTTCCTGGGCTGCCTTTGAAACTTGATCCTCAGACCTCAGCCTCCTCAGTAGGTTTATAGGTGTGAGACATCGCACCTGGTTTTTTTGTTGTTGTTGTTGGTTATGGGGCTTGAAGTCTGGGCCTGGGCACTGTCCCTGGTGTCTTCAGCTCAATCTATCACCATACCCACGGAGAAACAGTGCCACATCCTGTTTTATAGTGGTTAGTTGGGGTATAAGAGTCTCAGGGTTTTTAGTGCCCAGGCTGGCTTTGAACTATGATCCTCAGACATCAGTCTCTGGAGTAGATAGGATTCTAGGTGTGAGCTACTGTGCCAAGCCATGGCAGACATTTTCTCCCACCCAAACTGTTAGGACTTTAAAACAACACAAATAATTCCACAATGTGTTGGTAGAGTTTTAGAATGAGTACTTACCATCTACCTATAGTATCCTTATGGTTGTGTTTTTCAAATATTATTTTGGTTTACCATGGGAGAATGAGCTGTTTCCTTTATTTTCTTGAAATATGTAGACATTGCTGCTTTCCTTCTCAACCATTAAGTGAAGAACAGGAATATTTTCTAGATTCAGATACCACTGGAGTATTTTATGCATCTCCTTGCCTTTTACCTAAGTGGTAATGGTTTCTGAGAGTAAAGATTTATACATGAATCTCTTCAGTACTAACTTCTCACTATCAATTTCTTCATGTATCTGTGGGAATTTTAAAGTTCATTTCTATCAATCTTAGACAAAGTCTAAGTCCAAATCGCTCTTCTGACAGTTCTGAACATCAGAACCATGAAAGACAAAAGATACTCCAGCTCAGGACTTGTCAATCATCCACTATAAACTAAAATCTTTGATTTTGATTCACAGTCTCTGCCCACCACTGTTAAGCCATTTTCTTCATCTAGGACACCAGCACAGGTATATTCCTTTTTATGATATACCTGTGTTATCCTAATTAAAAAGAAAATAAAATCTCATTTTCTATATCTGTAAATTTTTTGCTGCAGAATGATTTCCACAAAGATAAAGAGAATTTCTAACTCTACTGCCACACAAAATTCAGTGTCTCGCCGTGAGTTTGGCCTAGTTGTTAAAGTGCTTGCCTAGCATGCACGAAGTCCCAGGTTCGATTCCTTGGTACCACATACTTAGAAAAATATGCCAGAAGTGGTGCCGAGGCTCAAGTGGTAGAGCTCTATCCTTGAGAAAGTCCAAGGACAGTGCTCAGGCCCTGAGCTTAAGCCCAAGACTGGCAAAAAAAATTCAGTGTCTCCTTATCAATTTTTGATTCATAAATCTTTGAGAAAAAGAAAGGATCTTCTACTTAGGAGAACTAGGAATAGTATTGCTTCATACTGCTCAAGATGTATTTATTTACTGTGTTCTGGCTCTACCATCACTATACAAAATGCAGTAACTCCCCTGTAAAATTCTTTTCTGATACTTCTCATATCCATGGTTCTGCACTCTGCTCCAGCTTTATAATCAATATAGGTTTAGAAAAAGAATGCCCTGTTGATAAGGCATACTGGAGAATTATTGGTCATGGTATGTCATCTGTGTTGTAAGGTTTCAACACATCCTGTTCACAAGGTTGCTCCTACAGGTTTCTCATTTCTCACTGGCTCCATGATTGACTTTTCCCCAGTTTTACATTTTTCCCATTGTGTGTCTGAAACACAGCTTTAACTCCAGGCTAGCATTCTGCCAATTTGAGTCCATGTTCCAATTCCAGTTCTTGAGGGCTTAATTGTAGTTAGAGTTCAGCCTCCTGAGTAGGTAGGATTGCAAGCATAAACCAATGCACCAGTGCCAGGTTTGGCTTATGAATACATGCTTGAACTAGTGATTCTTAGACCATACTTCCAATAGTCAGTCATATGCATTCACTCTAGATTATATATCCAATTACATTAATCACCTCTTACTAGGAAACATAGTTCAGATGTTAGTCAAACTACTGATTTGTCTGCTTAAATAATGAGAATAAATCAGTATAAAATGGGAAGGGGCACTGTGGCTCAAGGGTAGGGTGATAGCCTTGCTCTGTAGAGCTCAGGAACAGTGCCTACGCCCAGGGATAGGGTGGTACCCTCGAGTTGAAGATATTAGGGACAGTGCCCAGGCCCAGAGTTCAAGCCCCTTAACCCACAAAAAAATTTACATAATCAAGTTGAAGTTTTTCTTAGAAGAAAACAATACTTTGCTGGGAAGTTGGCCCAGTGGTAGAGTGCTTACTTAGCATGCACAAAGACCTGGGTTTTATTCCTTGATACCACATAAGAGTGGGACAAGTGCTGCAGTTCAGGGGGTAGAGTGCTAGCCTTGCGCAAAAGCCCAAGGACAATGCTCAGGCCCTGAGGTCAAGCCCCATGAGTGGAAAAATGTAAATAAAAAAGAAGGAAACAATACTGCTAGGTGGCACATACCTGTAATCTCAGTTACTCAGGAGGCTGAGATCAGAGGATTGCAGTTCAAAGCCAGTGCAAAGCCAGTGCAGGCACGAAAGTCTGAGACTCCAATTAACCACAAGAAAACAAAAACTGATGGTATGGCTAAAAGTGGCAGAGAACTAGCTTCCAGCTGAAGAGCTCGGGAACTGTTCCCAGTCCTAGAGAGAGAGAGAGAGAGAGAGAGAGAGATTGAGAGAGAGAGAGAGAGAGAGAGACAGAGACAGAGACAGAGACAGAGACAGAGACAGAGAGACAGAGAGAGAGACAGAGAGAGAGAGACAGAGAGAGAGAGAGGGAGGGAGAGAGAGAGAGAAGCAAAGAAAGAAATGACACTTCTCACTGACAGAAATATTTCATCTAAACAGAACTAATAGAACTAAATTCGCCTATCCACTAAAAACAAATCAGTTGATCTTTCAAGATCAGGTGATTTTTCCTCACCCAAGAAAAACAGGTTACTGTAGTTCTCCAGCATTATATCTCTATACAGGGTCCTCTGAGCAATGTTTAGGTCCTGCCACGCCTCACAACTGAAGTCCACAGCCACATCTCCAAATGACACCACCTCCTGCAATGACATTTCCTTCAAGAAATTACATCTGAGTCATGAGCACATCAGTTCTAGAATTTTATTCTTCTGCATTTATGCTTTTGTCTTACATAAAATATTTCCAGCTTCCTGTGTTTTCCATAGAGTGGGAAAAAGAAAACTCAAAATACACATTTTCCCCAATATTATGGAGATAATTACAAATACAAAGTTTCCCTAATACATCAGAATACATTTCTGCTGCTAGTAATAGAGAAAAATAAAAAATTAAGGAGCTAATAAATTGGCATGACAACATGAGTTGTAAGTAGGTATCTGATAGAGTAGTTTTAGCTCATTTTGATAAAATTCACTAACAAGGAAGTAAACAAATAATAATTCCTACATGTTCATATTCTGCCTCACTGAAAAAGCCATTTAGAGCTATTATTACAAGGTGCCCTCACAGCTTGGAGTTTAGCCTAGTGGTAGAGTGCTTGCCTAGCATGCACGAAGACACAGGTTCGATTCCTCAGTACCACATACATAGAAAAAAGCCAAAAGTGTTGCTGTTGCCCAAGTGGTAGAACAAGCCTTGAGAAAGTCCAAGAACAGTGCTCAGACCCTGAGTTCAAGTCCAGGACAAGGAAAAAAAAGTGCCCTCATATGCTGTGGGGCACCTCACATCAAGGGTAAAAGGCCTACCTCATGGCCCACTGCTCACTTCCTGGTTTTGGTGATCCAACCTGCCTGTCTCCTGGTTGGGAGGTTTGGCTGTGTTTTGTGATGTAAAATAAGGCTACCTTGAACCCATGGATTGGCCCCTTTGCCCTCTCTGACCACACCTACCTCCCCGTCCTGCCTACTTCTATGTTAATAGATTCCTGCATCTTACTTTAGGCCCTGGTTTTTTCCCATCAAATGAGTCTGCTGTGACATTCTCCCTGATGCGTCTGTGTCTTCCCTCTGGAGAAGGGAGGGCTGGGTGAAGGCAGCCAGCCAGCCCAATCCTTTCTCAGTCTCATCTTAGTCTGGGCGAGTTCTCTTTTCCCTTCCTGCTGGTCAGGAAGCAAAGAGTGCTAAAAACCCCAACAATATGCAATCAAAACCTGCAGGACTTCATAGGGAATACAAACCACATCAGTAGATCTTTGAAAGCATAGCTTCCAGGTGAGTGTTAAAGGGAGCAGCAGTAGTTGAGAAGGTAGGTAATGATTGATTTGGTCCTTACAAGTTTTCACTAATGTCCCCAAATAAAAACATGCTAAAAAAAGTACCACAAAAACATGCTATTGTAATCAATTTTGTTATTAAATTTCCAAAGATTAGTCTGATCATTGATAGCCTGATATTTCCTTCCTAAACAAAAGAAAGACTAGCATGAAGTTTTGTGAATATTGCCTACCTGCTACAATACAATATAGCTGGAAAGTGCATCAAAATTTCTTGATAAAATTTTCATTTATTCTCAGCCATGGTATACTCACTGTTCAGTAGGCTGAGATCTGAGGATCATGGTTTCAAAGCCAGCCCAGGCACTAAAGAAGCTTAGACTCATCTCCAATTAATCAGTAGATAGTGGGATTTCTTATCTCCAATTAATCACTAGATCTTATCTTGGATGAATCACTAGAGAATGGAAAGAGTGATTTCTAAAAGCATCATAAACTATATCAAAGGAAGCTTAACTTTCAAGTAAACAAAGACCACAAAGCACTTTAAAAGCCTACATGGAGAGTAATTTAAGGACAAATAACTAACTCATTCCTCCAGAATATTTGAAGGTGTGTTTGATCACATTAGCTCATTAACTGCAGTAGAACTTAACACAGTTTAATGTCAGGCATGAGGATGAGATTTCTGATAAGTTGATAGTGAAAATTTACCTTCCACGGAAAGTTACTTCCTAGGTGTCATTGAATCACATAACACGTGTGACTACTTTTTATCACATTAGAAAAAGTAGAAACAAATGAAGCAAATCTGCACTAACTTAGACAGACTGTAAGATGTTATAATCTGCTAAATTCAGAAACCATCTTTATCTGACTTATGAACATGTTCCCAAAGCTGAATCTGTTTTTATGTTTTTAATTCTTGGACACCCTTAGATTCATAAAATGCAATGTAAGAAATAAAAAGCAACTCACCAGAGACTTTGTCATTCTTTCCTGCTGTTGATAATGAGCTAAAGATTCTGGAAGCATGGCTGGGAGAGAAGGCAAATGAAGAGGTCAGGATTTTCTCCCACAGTTTGTGGTGAAAATTTAGGCACAGTGGCTAACTCCTGTAATCCTAGCTACTGAGGTGGCTGATTCCTGATGTTTGCTCCTCAAAGCTAGCCCTGGCACTAAAAAGTCCATGAGACAGACTCTTACCTTCAATTAACCATCAGAAAACTACAAGTAAGGCTGTGGCTCAAGGGGTGGGGCAGTAGCCTTGAGCTGAAGAGCTCAGGAACAATGCCTAGGCCCAGAGGTCAAGTTACACACACACACACACACACACACACACACACACACACACACACACACACACACACAGAGAGAGAAATTATACATGGGCTTTAAAAGCATAAATACTTCTTATGGGAGAAGAATCTTTAATATCTCAAGTAGAATGTTATACTCTCCACTAAAGATGAATCCCCAGTTCATTAAATACAGATTTTATACAAGCAATTCCATTCTAAATATACATACAGAATTTGTAAACTAATGTTCCCATAAAAATAATTCAATAATTGAAATCAATTAATATGGATTACACCTTCATTAAAACTAGTTATTACTGAAAATACTCCTTCGGGATTTATCAACTACTTCTCAATTCATGCTAAGTTTCCATATTCACAATTGACATCAGATATGTCATGATTGCATGGTGGGATTATTTTTTACATTAAATCCAAGCCATTCAGGAGGGATTCAAAACCACATTAAAGGTAACTGCCCTCAGTGAATACAGTTAGGAGTCATTTTAATAGCTGTGCAGGGACTGCTCTCTGCCTTGGGACTTTTTGGAAACAGTCCTGAGCTTCAGTGGGGCTGAGCTTTCAAAAGGTAAACTCCATATGCAGGTGGTCAAGCAGGTTAAACTGGACTTCTTGATTTAGGATTTGGACTGTCCTCACACACATTAGTAACTGAACATCCCTCTTTCAAATCACAAGTTTTCTATTTTGGATTATTTTATTAGAATTATAATTTGTACCAGGTGCAGTGTCTCATTTCTATAATCCTAGATATTCAAGTGTTGCATGGGCAGGGGCAGTGTGTGACAGGGGCAGTGTGTGACAGGGACACTGGGTGACAGGGAGAGTGAGTGGCAGCTACGCCTTTTAGAGGGAATGGGGTTTAACTGACCTGCGTGGGTCATGTCCTTTGGACTAAAGCCCAAGCTCATCCACTACTTTTTTGTTGTTGTTGTTTTTTGTTGTTTTTGGGATTTTTGTTTTGCCATTTGTGGGACTTGAACTCTGGGCCTGGGCCCTATACCTGCGCTCCTCCACTCAAGGCTGCCGCCCTACCCCTGAAACACAGCAGCACTTCCCTTTCTAGTGATGAGTTGGAGGTAAGAGTTTCATGTTTTTAAGTGCCCAGGCTGGCTTTGAACCTCGATACTCAGATCTCAGGCTCCTTAGTAACTAGGATTACAGACATGAGCCACGGTGCCCATCTCATCCACTACTTTGTGCCTTGCAAAGACCACTTGAGAAGAAGTTTGCTGATTCTCTAAAGAACCTCAAGCCAAGAGGAGGGCAAAGACCCCTGTGACAACCAGGCGGCATGCCACACCCAAGACAACAGGGACCAACTGTGCGAATGCAGTCACCTGTAAGCCAGGGGGCAAATCTGGCCCAGCACTCAGGAGCCAGTGGCTGGCTGAGTTCTAAGGAGTTGGTGGGGACCTCAGCAGACCAGATCAGCTTCAATGGAAAGGTGAAGAGGGCCGCCTTGGTGACCTGCAGAGTGGGAGCCTGGGGAGAGAGAGAAGGACCCGCGTGGGCCCAAGGCTGGAGGGTGCTTGTTTAGGGGTGAGCATTGCATGCTTGTGGCTTGGGCCTGAAGTAGTCCATGCAGGCCGGGTTCTGGGAGCCTGCTGGGCTCGCCTGCTGGGCTCACCCGCTGGGCAGGTCCATTCACAAGTTGGGGCCTGTCACCTGAGGAGGTGGGCTGGACTTTCACATTCGGGTACCGTGGACCCCCATCAGGACCTACTGCAGTCCTGCCAACTTTCCATTGTATCCCAAGAAGGGCTGCGTGCCCCATCTCCACCCCACCTTCCCACTCCACTCACCTGCCAGACTCCTCCAGCCGGGCGCCCTCTCAACCGCTCCACTCCCATGGCCTCATCACGAGACTGGACTCCCTCACCACACCAGCTGCCCCACTGACATCCTCACTGCCAGGCTGGATGCCCTCACCATGCCAACTGCCCCCAGTGATGGCCTCACTGCCATGCTGGATGCCCTCTCCAGGCTGCCATCATCAGGCTTGTCACCCCCCACCCTCATCTTCCTCCCCTTTCAGCATCATGAGTCGGGCCTCCTCAGGTCTTCCTTCTAGCTCACCCTGCAGGCTTCTCTGCTCAGTTGGTGGAAGCCTTTTGTTCTGGCACTCGTGGGTACAGGGCCTGCTGCCCAGTCTGTCTCTTTCATGACTAGTTCCTGGCTGACTTGGTCTGGTCACACAGCCCATTCTACTGGGGGACTCGGTGGGACCCCCTGCTTTCTTCCCACCTGGTGAAATCACAGGCTCAGCTGCATACCTGAGCCCCAATCCAGAACCCTGCCCCACATATCTAGCCTGCAGTGCTGCTACACCCAGCATTGCAACTACGCGTACCAGAGCCCATGGGCCATTCTACACATCTGTCCATCCCAAGGTCATTCTATCCAAGGCTTCTAGCCCCTCCTCAACCCAGAACTGCCCCCTCTCCCTTGGTGCTTACATGCATATGTGGCTTCTGTAGCTCCTTTCCACACCCTGGAAAGCTCCCTTGGGACTTCTCAAAGACTGGAGCTGGAGCTGCTCAGGGCAGGGAGAGACAGGAGGGCAGACAGCTGTTGGCAGTGTTTAGGTGATCCACAGTTTCCACCAAGAAGAGGGGATTGAGGGGGCTGAGGGAGAGGCTGGAGGAGAGGAGAAGTTGTGAGAGGCTCTGGGAGTCTGTGCTAGTGCCCTCTGTGCGTTGATGGATAAGAAGGGTGAGAGCAGAGTGATGAAACCCTGGTGGTTGTTACTTCCTCCTGTGCTGGAGAAAGACATGTTCCTTCTTCCAGTGGTGGCACTTCCAATGTGGCCCTCGGTGGCCTGACCTCAGTCCCCCTGTGACTCCTCTCTGCTCGTCATCAGGCCTAACATCCCCCTTCTTGCTGAGAGGAAGATTTCTCCTGTGCTCTCTGACTAGTTAGACCTCTCCAGACTGGTAACACTCCAACACTGACATTCCAGAAGGACTCAGGTGGCTTGCTAACCTGTCACATCACGCCAACAGCCCTTCCCTGTGGCCCTTAGTACCCATGCAGGTGCCACTGGACCTCAGCCTCCTGACCCAGGCTTACCCTCAGCCAAGCTTTCACTGCACTGCCCCAGAGCCCTGCGGTCTGGCCTACATTACACCAGACATGCATCTGAGAACTTGGGTCTTAGCATGAAGAATCTAACACCTTTTGGGCCTCTGCTCAGTCCCCCTACATCTCCTCTCCCTGAGCTTGCTAGCACCAGCCTAGTGTCCCAATTTCCCCAGGCATGATCGCTAGCACATTTTAGCACCTGGCCTCTCTGCAGCACACACCTTAGATGTGAGCAGGACTCTATGCAAGGACAGCACCCATGGGACAGAGTTAGAGAGAGGTAGAGGCACAGGGAGGAGAAAAGCAAGACTGACTTACTACACTTGTGATAATCAAAGAAGCTTTAGCTTCATTTTGTTTCTTAGACACACCTGGTCAGAGTCCCACTTCAGACTCTGATAGCTAGGCCTCTGGATGAAGCCCTTGCTGGCTTTTATATCAGTTCTTTTCAAGGCAAGTGCTCTATCACTTGAGCCACAGCACCAGTTCTGGCTTTTTGGTAGTTAACTGGAGATGATAATCTCATAGACTATGCTGCCTGCGTGGGCTTTGATCTATGAACCTCAGATTTCAGTTTCCTGAGATTACAAGTGTGAGCCACCAGCTCATACTTTCTGGAGGTGGGGAGCCCAGAGCATTCCAGAAAGAAATGTGATTGGGAGTGGCAAGAATGGAATCTACATGAATGGGTTTCAGCTCACCCTGTGGTGGGTGTGGAGCCTGTGGCCTGGGTACACATTTGTGTGTGGGAAATTCATGTGTGAATATATAAGTATTGTGTGTGTGTGTGTGTACAAACTAAAGTGTGTGATGTACACATGCATGTGTGTGTCAGGTATCAGTGTGTGAGTGTGTGGATGGTGTATCTCAAGTGATGTGACTGTGTGTTGTTATCATTACCAAGAGTCAGAAAATAGAGCATAATATATTTAGCCATTGGCATGAGTGATAAGTGGCGTGTGTATGTGTATGTGTGTGTGTGTGTGTGTGTGTGTGTGTGTGTGTGTGTGTGTGTGTGTGTGTAGGCCTGTGGGTGTTACAACCAAAAACCTGGTCTTTAACCTGACAGACACCCAGAGAGATGCATGATTTCTGGCAGGAAGTAACTACATTTATGTTCATCAGGATCTTCCCAGCTGCCAAGGGAAAGTTGACTTGAGAGGCCAGGCCAAGTTAGAGCAGGCTGCTGTCATTACTGGGATGGGAGACACCAGCATGCCCTGCAGGTGCAGAGGAATTCATTCACTGTGTAAAAAACACAGAAACCCTAACTTCCTGAAGGAAGGAATGTGTGTGTGTCTGATGTCCTGGCTGAGGTGAGCAATGCCACCCTTCCTGAGAATTCATAATTCACTACTGAAGCCCTGCTATGCCAGGTTCTTAGTGTTGCCTCACAGGATTTTTTTGTCAGTACTGGAGCTTGAAGTCAGGGCCTAGGCACTGTCCTTGGAAACTTTTTGCTCAAGGCTAGTGCTCAGCAACTTGAGCCACAGCACCACTTCTGTCTTTTTCTGTGTATGTGGTTCGGAGTAATCGAATCCAGGCTTTCGTGCATGCTAGTTTAGGCCATTTTCCTGGTCCCTCACAGGATATTTCTGTGATCACTTCTTTTCTTTTTGTGGGTCATAGGCTTGAACTTGGCCTGAGCACTGTCCCTGAGGTCTTCAGCTCATGGCTACCACCCCACCCTTCAGCCAAGCGCCACTTTCCATTTTCAAGAGTTTTATTGGAAATAAGAGTCTCGGGTCCTTTTGTGTCTGGGCTGACTTTGAACCTTGACCCTCAGATCTCAGCCTCTTGAATAGATAGGATGACAGGTGTGAGCCACCGCGCCTGACTCTGTGGCCATTTCTTCACCTAGCTTGCATCCCCCAGCTCATTTCTGTGGATGGCCTTGCTCTTGAAACCAGCCTCTTATGCTGAATTGACCTCACAAACTCCTCTTTCTAGTGTCAACCTTCCGCCTTGTGCTGGGGTCCAGGGCTCTGACCTAGGCCCATTCACAAGGACAAAGGAAGTGAATACAGCTTTGGAAATATAAGCAGAACCACACCACAGTGGGAAAGGGTGACCAGAGAATAGCTCGAGTGGTAGAATGACCTGGGTTCAATTCCTAGTACCACAAAAAAGGTTATAAAAAAAAGGTAATGAGTAGGTGATGGTGACACTTTGGATCAAAATTTATAGCTTTGGGTGACAGAACTGGGGAGAGAAAAGGCCATCATAGCTGCAGAGGACATGGAGGCCAAATCTTCAAGATGCCAGAGGTTTAATCTGTTTGTATGGGGAAGGGAGAAACTAGAGGAGAATGGAAATTCACAGGTGAGAAAGGCCACTGCGGGGGAGGTGCACCTGACAGAAGGAAGAGCCTCTCTCTCCCCTTCCTGGAGGACAAGAGCCAGCTGGGTGTCAGGTAATGGGAACCAATTCTGTGGTATCCAGACCCCTAGATTCCATTGTCTCTGTAAAAAGGACCTTCAAAGATGGCAGGGGGTGGGTGGAGGGGGCACAACAGAGTGCCCTGGAGGAGGAATGAGGAGGGAAGCCCGGTGCCTGCTGGATGATACTGTGGGCTGAGTGGCACTGGCAGAGGCAAGAGCCAAGCTGTGCCTTCTCTTGTGGTGTCAGGTGGCCTGGGGCAGACAGCACAGCAGGCATCAGGGCCTTGAGGGGCTTCATTTCTCTGCTGGCTGAGAGACATGGAAGCCAGGAAGGCTGTCAGATAGGAAGACAACAGACAGGGTTCTAGTGACCTGGAAAGGCTCCAAGACCGGGGGGGCTGGCACAGATCTTCCAAGCAAAGCCGAGGTACAACTGGGAATCAGAACCGGCAATCAGTGGGGGAAATTAACTGAAGAAACAAGTGCCAGGATGCAGACCTTGGTGCTTACGGAGCAGATGGAGGTTATGCCAAGAAACTGCAGGACCCCCTGCTCCTCCCTGCCTAGAATCCAACCAGAAACCTTCACCAGGCTGTCCCTGCCAGACAGAGGGCAAGGGCAGTGAGGCCGTCCCAGTGGAGGAGAGGGACTGGGCTGGGCTGCCACAGACACCACGCAGCCAATGCCCAGAACACAGGCTCCTTCCCCTAACCAGCCAGGCCTGGCTTCTCCACACACCCTTCAAGACAGGGGGGCAGAGGGGCGGGCAGAGGTGCAGGCAGCGTGCAGTGCAGCACAGGCAACCAGGACAGGTGGTTGGGAGACAAGCTGTGCTGGCAACAGGGACAGTGCTACCGGACTTCACCTGTCAGGAAGAAGGCCTGCTGTCCATCCTCTCCTCTAACCCTCTACTCCTCTCCTCCCTGATATCCTCCCCTCCTCTCCTGTCCTCCTCTCCCCTCCTGCTCTCCTTTCCTCTGCTCTTCAGCTAGCCGCCCTTCCTCTCTGCTCCACTCTCCTCACCTGCTCTCCTCCCCTCTTCTCCTCTCTTCTCCTCACCTGCTCTCCTCTCCTGCTCTCCTCTCCTTTCCCCTCCCCTCCTCCTCCTCTCCCCTCCCTGTTAAAGGGGTGGAGAGCCTGGAGGGTGAACATGTATTCCAATAGGGACTCCATCCCCTGAATTTGTTCCTCACTCCAAACCTCCGATGCCCTGCTAGGCTTGGCAGCCCTCCCCATGCAGGAGCAGCACCCTAGCAGTGGCTCCAGGCACCACACTAATGCTGGGAGGGTCGTCGTCCTTAGCGGTCCCATTAAACACACGGAGGACCCTTCACCACAGCTATGAGAGTCCTCCTTGTCCTTCTCAGGACTTCCTCCTCCTCCTCCTCCTCAGGACCTCCTACTCCTCATCAACACCTCCTCCTCCTCCTCCTCCTCAGGAAGTCCTCTTTCTCCTCAACACCTACTCCTCCTCCTCAAGACCTCCTCCTCCTCCTCCTCAGGACCTCTTCCTCCTCCTCAAGATATCCTCCACCCCCTACTCAGAACCTCCTCCCCCTTCTCAGAACCTCTTCCTCCTCAAAAATCTCCTCCTCCTCAACACCTCCACTTCAGAAATTCTTCCTTCGCCTCAAGACTTCCTCCTGCTCCTCCTCCTCCTCAGAACCTCTTCCTTCTCAAGACCTCCTCCTCCTCCTCTTCAGGACCTCTTCCTCCTCCTCAAACCTCCTCCTCCTCAGAACCTCTTCCTTCTCAAGACCTTCTCCTCTTCCTCAGGAATTCTGCTTCCTCCTCAAGGCCTCCTCCTCCTCAAGAGTTTTGCCTCCTCATCAGCACCTCGTCCTCCTTCTTAAGACCTCCTGCTCCTCCTCAGAACCTCCTCATCCACCTCAAGACATCCTCCTCCACCTTAAGACCTCTTCCTCCTCAGGACTTCCTCCTCCTCAAGACCTTCTCCTCCTCCTCCTCCTCTTCCTCCTCCTCCTCCTCGGTATCTCCTCCTCCTCCTCTTCAAAACCTCCTCCTCAGCCTCAAGACTTCCTCCGCCTCCTTAAGACCTCCTGTTCCTCCTCAGAACCTCCTCTTCTTCCTCAAGACATCCTCCAGCTCCTCAAGAACACCTACTACTCCTCCTCAAGACCACCTCCTCCTCCTCCTCTTCAAAACCTCCTCCTCCTCAGGACCTCCTCCTCCTCCTTATCCTCGGGACTACCTCCTCCTCCTCTTCCTTAGGACCTCCTCCTCCTCCTCCCCTGTCTCAGGATTCCCGCCCTAAATCTTCACTGGCCTGATCAGAGCTGCCCTCACTCAGGGTCCTGCACCACCTCTGTCAGGCCTGCAGAACTCACCCAGGACTTCCTGGCGCCAGCTCCGCCCTGGAGCCCCGCCCCACCACCTCAGCAAAGGCTCTGCCCCTCCCCAGAGCCACTCCCCGCAACACAACCCCACCCAGGAGCCTCAGTAAGGGCTCTGCCCTGCCCTGCTTCTTCAGCAAGGGCTCCGCCCCACATCCTGAGCCAGGCCTAGCCCCAGAGCCCAGCCCAGCCCCGGAGCCGCCTCAGCAAAGGCTCCACAGTGCCAGGAGCCCGCCCCGCCCCTGGAGTCCCGCCCTGCTGCCTCTGCATGGGCTCCTCCCAGCGCCCTGAGCCCTAGCACTCCCTGGAGCCCTGCCCCACCACCTCAGCAACGACTCCGCCCCACCCCCAAAGCCGCACCTCTCTGCTTGGCCAGGCCCCGCCCCCAGCCCCTCTGCTCCCTCCTCCACCAGCAGAGCTCCAGCTTGGCTAAGGGCTCTGGTTGGCTATGATTGCCTCCTGCATTCCAGGGCCAGGTCAGGGCTGTGGCTCAAGTAGTATAACACCAACCTGGGTGAAAATGCTTAGGGACAATGTCTAGGTCCTGTGTCTAAGCCCCACACAGTCAGACAGACAATGTCCTGTGTCCATGTCCCCCCCCCACACACAGACAGACAATGTCCTGTATCCAAGCCCGACACATACAGACACAAGGTTCTGTGTACAAGCCACAGACAGACACACACACACAGGCCTGAAATCCCTGAAAGGTAGGTTGGGAGGTTCCTCCTTCCAGGTGACAGCATGGCCTTTCAGTATAGTCCCCACCCTGAGAGAAGCATCCCCACCTCCCATCCACTCATCAGAGCCCCTGCGGGAAGGGGGGTGAGGGGGGGAGAACCCTGGGGACTCTGACAGGGGCTTTGGGCCTGCAAAGGCTGCAAAAGTCACAGTGCCCCAGGGTGAAGCCACCCTAGAGTCACAAATTGCTACCCTAATGCCTGTAATCTCAATTCATGTTTCCTAACATTAACTTTACAGAAAAATAGTTCACTGCACATCAAATCTCCCACTTAAAAGATATGCTCTAATGACCTTGAGTACACATAGATGTGTACAAACATCATCACAAATACCACTTCCGTCACACCAGAAACAAGCCTCGTGTTTAGCCCTCACCGCTACCCTCCCAGAATCTCCTGTTTTTGTGAATCTAACTATCATAGGTATTTAAGAATGAAGTATTTTATAACTGAGGAATTCTATGGTTGGATTCTTTTTTTAATTTCCCCCTGTTTTGGGGCTTGAACTCTGGTCTTGCACCTGGGTGATGTCCCTGAGCTCTTCAGCTCAATGCTAACACTCACCGGAAAACACTTGAGCCTCAGCAGCACTACTGGTTTTCTGATGATTCACTGGAGATGAGTCTCACAGTCTCTCATGCCCAGGCTTGTTTTGAACTTCGATCAACAGATCTCAGCCTCCTGAGTAGGTAGGATTCCAGGTGTGAGCCACCGCACCTGGCAGGATTCTTTCACTTAGCATCATGTTTTTAAGTATTATGCTAGACCTTGACTCAGTATTCTTGGCCAGAGTAGGGAGAACTAGGGGCCTTATATCTGGATAATGTTCCATTCTCAAAATATTTTTAAAGTTCTGTTGTAATTGTTTTTCTTTCTGGTTTAGAAGCTAGTGTTTGAACTCAGGGACTTGTGCTTATTAAACAAGCACTGCCAATCTCTTTCGCCCATGTTTTTCAGACAAAAGTTCTCATACTTTACCTAGGGAAAGTTTTGGATTAACACCCAGCCCTACGCATGCAGCCCCACCTTTGTCCCCCACACAGCTGGGACGCCAGGCACATGTCGCCTCGCTCTGCTTGTTCTCTGACATAAGATTAAAGTTTGGCCTAGGCTGGTCTTGAACTGTGATCCTACTACTTCTGCTTCCCAAGTGCTGGAATTCCAGGCATGAGCCAAATTACTGGTTCCTGTTGTGATTTTTTACTTGCTATTTTTTTTTGAGTTCCAGGACCAAAAAAAAATAGATTTGAGAGGTAGAGCGGGTGATTCACACCTGTAATCCTAGCAAGTCAGTATGCTGAGATATGAGGATTGTGGTTCAAAGCCAGACAGGACAGAAAAGTCTGTGAGTCTCTCCAATTAACCACTAGAAAACAAAAAGTGGAGCTCAAAGTGATAGAGCAAAAGAGCTCAAGGATAGCCGAGATTAAAAGCCCAAGAACCACAAAGGAGAAGAAAAGGATTTCAGCTTCTCCCGAGTAGCTGGGGCTACAGGCATGAGCTACCAGTGCAGCACTAGGGCAGCTCTGATGAACAACTGCCCCTCCCTGCTGTGCTGAACTCTCACTCATCTGTAATGTCCTCTGCCCTCCTATCTAGTATCTTGGTATGGTTATCCAGCATTCTTTTGGTTCCAATAACATACAATGCATTTTTGTTCTTTTTTACATCAATCCATGTGTGAATTCAGGTCTAAAACATATGTCCCCATTCACTAGGTAATGAGTGATTTTTGTGGGGGATGGTTCTTTAGTTGGTTTTATTTTTTCAATGTGCCTTTTGATTGGAAACTTTAATCCACATGAAGGAAAAGAGGACAGAAACAAAAAGAAAAATCTCATGTCTGTCCTTTTGTCTTATTTTGTTATTTGGTGGTGACACTGTGACCAGTCCCCAATCTTGCCAGGCAGATACTTTGCCACTTGAACCATGCCCAACCTTGTATGTTTTATGTCTTATTTATTTCTCAATTTCTTCTTTGCTATTTGAGCCACACCCTGACCTTGTATGTTTTATGTCTTATTTATTTCTCATTTTCTCCTTTATTGTCCCCTGTATTTGGCTGATTTAATTCTGCCTTTCTCTGGAGACTTCTACAGAGACTTCTATTTTTCTTGTTGTTGTTGTTTTTGGCCAATCCTGGGGCTTGAACTCAGGGCCTGGGCACTCCCCTTGGACAGGTTTTGCTCAAGGCTAGCACTCTGACACTTAGCCACAGCACTACCTCCGGTTCTTTCTGTGTATGTGGTTCTGAGGAATGGAACCCAGAGCTTTTCGTGTGCTAATCTAACGCTCTACCACTAGGCCCCGCTCCGGCCCTAGTGAGGTAGGACTGAGTTACACTCCCTTCCATTTCCTGGTGGTTAATTGGAGATAACTTTCTCACAACTTTTCTGTACATGCTGGCTTTGAACCGTAATCCTCAGAGCTTAGCCTCCTAAGTAGTGTGGATTGTAGGAATAAGCCACCATCACATGGCTTCTGGTTTATTTTTAATGTTTTTGTCTGTTTGTGGCAGGATTTCACCATGCAGGCCAGGTTGGCCTTAGCCACCCACAGGAAGGTTTTACAGCCTGCACCCACTCTGTGCCGCATAAGATCCCTTGTGCATGATTCATCATTTCTTTCCTGCTTTCAGGATTCTATGTCAGGCCATGTGCCAGGGGCTTACACTTGTAATTCTAGTTATTCTGAAATCTGAGTTCTGAGGATTGAAGTTTAAAGCTAGCCTAGGCAGATACATCTCTAAGACTAATTTCCAATTAACCCCCAAAAAGCTGAAAGTACAAAGTGGCACTGTGGCTCAAAGTGGTAGAGTGCTAGCCTAGAGCAAAAGACACAGGGATGTCAGGCACAAGGGGGGGGGAATTCACACCTATAATCCTAGATATTCAGAGGACGGGTCACACCTGTAATCCTAGCTATTCAGAGGAGGGTTCACACCTATAATCCTAGCTATTCAGGAGGTTAGGATCCGAGTATTTTAGTTCAAACTAGACTGGGCACAAAAGTCCATGGCTCTTAGCTCCAATTAACCACCAGAAAACCAGATGTGGAGCTGTGGCTCAAAGTGGTAGAGCACTTAGGGACAGCACCCAGACCATGAGTTCAAGCCCTGTGAGCAAAACAAAACAATGAAAAAAGCTGGAAATGAAGATATGGTTCAAGTAATAAATGCCAGCCTTGAGCATGAGGACCTGTGTTTAAGTCCCAGAACTGGCCCCCCCAAAAAAGAAAGAAAAGTGTAATAAAAAGTACAAGCAAAGTTTTTCATATGCATGTATAAAAATAGAGTAATAGGCCAGGAGTTTGGCCTAAGGACTGTGGTTCAAAGCTAGCCCAGCCACTAAAGTACCTAAGACTCTTATCTCCAATTAACGACTACACAACAGGAAGTGGTGCTGTGGTTCAAGAGGAGGGTAGGGCAGTAGCCTTGAGATGAAGAGCTCAGGGACTGGGCCCATGACAGACAAAACCAAAAAAGCAAGGAAAAAGGAAAGAGAAAGAAAGAAAGAAAGAAAGAGAGAGAGAGAGAGAGAGAGAGAGAGAGAGAGAGAGAGAGGGAGGGAGGGAGGGAGGGAGGGAGGGAGGGAGGGAGGGAGGGAGGAAGGAAGGAAGGAAGGAAGGAAGGGAGAAAGAAAGAAAGAAAGAAAGAAAGAAAGAAAGAAAGAAAGAAAGAAAGAAAGAAAAAGAAAGAGAGAGAGGGAGGGAGGGAGAGAGGGAGGGAGGGAGAGGAAGGAAGGAAGGGAAGGGAAAGGAAGAAAAGAAAGAAAGAAAGGGAAGTGAAAGGAAGAAAAGAAAGAAAGAAAGGGAAAAGTATAATTTGTATTTAAAAGACGGTACTGTAGGGCGGTGAGTTTGGCCTAGTGCTAGGGTGATTGCCTAGCATGCATGAAGACCTAGGTTGGTTTCCTTGGTACCACATACAGAGAAAAAGGCAGAAGTGGTTCCATGGCCCAAGTGGTAGAGCTCTAGCCTTTAGAAGGTTGAAGGACAGTCTCAGGCCCTGAGTTCAAGCCCCAGAACTGGCAAAAATAAAAATTGTGAAATGTTTCTGATAGATTTTTTTTTTGCTTTTTGTTTCTCTGTTTTTTGTTTTTAGCATACTACATCACCTTCATGCTTCTTCAAAACAAGTAGTAGTTGGGGAAGGGGAAGGAGAATATCAGTGTGAATTGCATGTAGGTAGAGGAGTGAATTTTAGAGGAGGTGTAGGCCCTAATTTGATTTTCATTCCTACCTCTTGTCTGATACTTAAAGTTCCTCTCAAGAACTCTAGGCTACATATCAGGGGACCTCAGACTTGTCTTCCCAGACCTTACCCACTACACTGTGGAATAAATCTTTTGTTTCCCAGACCATTACTGTGGGAGCAGACAAGTGCCACTTCTAGAAGTCAGGGTTGTACCTGCCTTCTGGCATTTGCCTCACAGTCAGAAATAGCCACCACTTGGGACAACAGAGTTCCTTCATTGATAATGCAACTCCTACAGAGAATTCCAAAACACCCAGTAAAAGCTTTCTAGAAAGCTTATAGTAAATATATTTCTTCCATGTAAGCCTAATTTCATGAAACACAGTGGTACAACTTTAGGTCCTACAACTTGGAAGGTTAAACAGAGAGGATCATACAAGCCCAGAATATGATGGCTAACCTGGGTAACAAAGCAAGACCAAGACTCAAACACAAGTGCAGCACTTCCTCACCAGAGCTTCTGGGTTGATCCCAAGTACTTCAAACACAAAATTACCCTATGCATGACATTTTCTATTTTTTATAATTTTTTTACTAATAGTACATCTCTTTTAATGCTGAATGTCTAAGTTCCATTTTTTATTTCTAAATCACAGGACGGTAATATACAAAATTAAATAATTGCTAGATTATTGTAGCGGAGAAGCACTTTTAGTTTCCAAGTTCTGTGAAGAAACCTAGGAGTTGCTTGTAGTTTCAGGCCATTTCTTATCTCAGTCTGGTGATAAAGATCTGTGGCCAACAATCATCGATTTTGCTAAGCTTGATATGTATCTTAGTTGTTGTTTTGTTGTTTTTGTTTTTGGTGGGTCCCGGGGCTTGAACTTGGCGTGGGCCCTGTTCCTAAACTCTTCAGCTCAAGGGTACCACTCTCCCTTGAGCCAATCTTCACTTCTTGAGTAGCTAAGATTACAGGCAAGAAACAAATTAACCAGCTTGAAATTACTGTTTTTTTCTTTAATGCAAGCAGTTTAAGCACCAGCCAGGCTCGGTGGGCATGGTGGCTCCCACCTGTAATCCTAGCTGCTCAGGAGTCTGTGATCTGTGGATGTAGAGCCAAAGCTAGCCTGGGCACAAAAGCACCTGAGACTATTCTCCCCAATTAACCTCTAGAAAGTGGGGCTTGTCTCAAGGGAAGGGCAGGGCAGTAGTCTTGAGCTGTAGAGCTCAGGGACAGTGTCCTGGGCAAGTTCAAGTCCCAATACCCCACAAAAAAAGAATTTTAAGCACCAGTACCCTACCAAAAATTCCAGGCTTAGCATGTGCCTGGTTTTAAAAACTATCATCAGTTACAAAGTAGCACTGAAGCCAAATTATATCACTGAGACAAATTTTTAACCCTCTTTTAAAGTTTCCCAAGGAGCAATTTTCATAAATGCCAATCACATGATCCACATCAGCTTTTCATTGTCAGTCTGCAAGGAAATGAGACAGGATGAAGTTGGTTTACTCTGCCCGTCTCACTATGTTTAGGTGAAGCATCTTCATGCCAGCTTACTTATTCTCTTCCACCATGCATGGACTGCTCCTAGGTTTTCCATGTCTCTTTCTCTTGACACCTAAATAGCCAAGTGTTTTAGACTTAACAAAGCTTCTGAAATTAATGGACCTTGACAGTGATATTTCTAATACTTGTCCCCAAATTGTGGCAAAGGCAAAGATAAACAAAATGCTCCAATGCCTTTTTTCTGAGCCAATACCCACAGCTTTGTGCCGTAAAATTCCAGATCTCAATTTGCAAATTAAAAAGATCCTTATAGCTGGGCAGGGTGGCTCCTGCCAGTAATCCTAATAACTAACAGGCTGAGATCTGAGGATCAAGGTGCAAATCCAGCCTGAGTACTAAAGACGAAGAGACTCTTATCTCCAATTTCCCACTAGAAAACCAGAAGTACTACAGTGACTCCAGTTATAGGTTGGTAGCCTAGAATTGAAGAGCTCAGGGACAAAAATCCAGGCCCAAGAAAAGGGTGATAGCCTTGAGCTGAATAATTCAAGGACAGCGGCCAAGCCATTTCACAGCCTAGTACACTGATATCCCCAAGGTCAAAGCAGGTCTTGGTGTCCTCAGGCCCCAACCAAGGCAAGTGGGGAGCCTCAGACCATGGAGGGGTGGGCATGGGTGGTGCCTCAGCACTATGGGAAAAGCCAGAGAAGCTCGACTCCTTGGCTCCCAGCACTAGAGGAGGCCAGCCTCTGATGCTGGGGCATCAAAAGAAGCACCATGCTCACCTGAGCCCAGGGAGCACTGGTTGCCACCTGACAACCCAACCAGGGCACTTTCTCACCTGGGGTCAGCTGTGGAGAAGCAGGACGCACCATTGTAATACAAGAGGTGGGAGATCTGATATTCGGAGTCCCCAAGTCACACCCAGATAGACTGGAACCTTCAACAAGAAGGCGGAAGTACAACTTATGAAGTGGAGAAGAAGGAATCCTGAGCTCGGCAGCTCCAGGGTGCCCATCTTTGGTGCTAGCAGAGTTCATTCTGCATCCCCCCCCCAGGCAGCGAGTTAGTGGTAGTGTCCAATTCCCAGGAAGTGAGTAGGAGAAGTGCAGAAGAAGTCAAGGATAGTAGGAGCCAGGGCTTGGCTGCTGCTGCTTTCTTAGATGCCCCTTGATCCACGTGTGGATCGGCTCCATCCTGCAGCAAGGAATGTCAAAGCTGGTTGGCCCTGACGTGGGCAGGAGAATCAGGTTCTATAGGCAGTGGCTCTGGGACTGGTGGCCCTGGTTTTCCTGCCCTATGTGGGACTGTGGGCTCTGCACAGCTAGCCACAGCTTCTCTGGTCTCTGTGGCCGGAGAGATGAGTACCTGGGGTGGTGGGGCCAAGCATGCTCCATCCTCCAACCTGGCAATGGTTTTCCTTCAAACCTGCAGCTCATTCTTCTCCTCCTCATGTCTGTGTCCTCAGAGATGACTCTGGAAGGGTCAGGGCTTCTTCCCATTATTATTATTATTATTATTATTATTATTATTATTTTTATTATTATTGATGTATTATTAATGCCAGATGGAGTAAATTGGGGCACCCAGGACAGAGATTTCTCCACTCAATAGAGTTAGAATTAGAACCCAGGGCCCTTGATACCCAATCCAGAACTGTTGCTTCAAATTTCCAAACTGTGCAGTCTTCCTTTTCTCTTGCCCACTCCTCTCCCCTGACCTGATCAAGCATTCTCATTCTGGGAAGCACCCTCTCTGCATGTCTGTATCCAGGGTGTGATGCCTTGCACAGGACTGGTTCCCTTTTCACGTCTGCTCCCCACCATCATTCCCACCTACTGATCCTCATATTTCTTCTCAGGCAGTCTGTTTTACAATTTACCATTTGCCTCCTTTCTCCCCTCACCCTATGCAGGTTTCCCCTTACTATTTCTTTGTCCAGTCCTGTGGATTCCTTGCGGAGTGAGTGCTACAATCTTCTTGGAGCTCTGCCACTTGAACAACAGCACCACTGCCAGCTTTTTTTTATGTGTGTGGTTGTGAGGAATTGAACCCGTGTCTTTGTGCATGCTAGGCAAGCACTCTACCAAAATCCTAGCCCCAGGATATAGTATTTCTTGTACTACAAACTGATCATGATCACATGATCATGGTCAGAATTGCTTTTGCCTCTTTGAAACTCATGTACCTGCACGTATGTACATGCATTTGGACTAAATTAGCATTTTCTTCCTTCGTGTGTGTATGAGTATTCACATCCTGGGTCTTGAGCTCAGGACCTGTGAGCTACACTTAGAAATTTTCACTCATGGCTGGCACACAACTTCTGGCTTTTTGGTGGTTCATTGGAGATAAAAGTCTTACAGCATTAATTTTCTGGGCTGGCTTAGAACCAGGATTCTCAGATCACAGTTCCTTGTGTGAACCACTGGCTTGGACTAGCATTTTCCTGCTCCGTCACATCACTCCAAATCTCTCATCTTCTGGCAAGAATATGGCATGCTGGAATTGCTTTGTACAGTGGGACATTTCAGATTTGTTTATGGGGTTGTGTATCAGGGTCAGACTTGACTGAGTATTGGCTGTCCTCAGGGAAGGGGCTTACTCTGGGGTTGATGGTTTTCTTTTCTCCTCAGTATCAGGCTGTCATCTGTTTGGGTATCTTGAGCAGAGAGGGTTCTTTGCCACAGAGCTAATCAGTAGGAGACTAGCAATTCCTCTACCTAGTTGTTGCAAAATGTCAGGAGGCGCCAGCTTGATCTTTAAGGAATATATATATATATATATATATATATATATATATATATACATACATACATACATATATATATAGTGTGTGTGTGTGTGTGTGTGTGTGTGTGAGAGAGAGAGAGAGAGAGAGAGAGAGAGAGAGAGAGAGAGAGAGAGAGAGAGAGAGAGAGAGAGAGAGAGTCATGGGGCTTGAGCTCTGGGCCAGGGAGCTGTCCATGTGCACTTCAGCTCAGGTTGTGTGTGTATTTCTTGCTTGAAATCTCTTTCCTCAGTTCCTATCCTGTATCAATGTCAGGGTCTGGATGTCAGGACTGTCTCCTCAGCTTTGCTGTTGAATTGCTGCGTGTGTTCATCATATACCGTGTCTGTCTCTGGACCTTAATTTAATCATCTGTAGAAAATGATTAATGGATATAAGAGCCTTTAGTGCCCACGCTGGCTTTGAACCAAAATCTTCAGATCTCAGCCTCCTGAGTATCTAGGATTACAGATGTGAGCCACCCCACCAGCTTTTTTTAATGCCAGTCCTGGGGCTTGAACTAAGGCTTGGGCACTAATCCTGAGGGGTTCTTTTTTTCCCTCAAGGTTTCCTCTTGAGCCACAGTACCATTTCTGGCTTTTTCTGATAGATTTATTCAAGGTAAGAGTCTCATGTCATTTTCTGCACATGCTGGCTCTGAGCCACAGTCCTGAGGTGTCAGCCTCCTGAGTAGCAAGGATTATGGGTGCAAGTGTTCTGCAACCCCACCTCCTCTTTTTGATGGGCTTTTTTTGGCTTACAATTGGTACCATGTGAGCCACATCTTACTTCTGATTTGGGTTCTTTGTACTTTTATTTTTCATGTTAATTGGAGATGAGTGACAAGACTGGACTGGGAATTTAGCTTAGTGATAGAATGCTTGCCTAGCATACATGAAGCCCTGGATTCAGTTTCCAAGCACCACATAAACAGAAAAAGCTGGAAGTGATACTGTGACTGAAGAGCCCAGGCCCTGAGTTCAAGACCCATGACTGGCCAAAAGCAATTTAGCTGGATGTGGTTGCTCACACTTGTAATCCTAGCTACCCAGGAAGCTAAGAGCTGAGCAGGAAAGTCTATGAGACTGTTGTGTCTAATTAGCCACCAAAAATCCAGAAGTAGAGGTGTGGCTAAAGCGGTAAAGCACGAACCTTGAGTAAAAGTACCTAGGTTCAAGTCACTGAATCAGCAGCCCTGAGTTCAAGTGAGTTCAAGTCCTACTGTCCAGCACAAACACAAAAATTAAAAAAAAAAGAAAAATAGACCAAGTGACTTTTTATCTATGGGCCTACAACACTTGTGAATATATTAACACTTGTGAGTATGTTTACATACATGCCTGCTTTATTTTCCAGTACATGGTAGACTTACACTTTTCTGTTCTTTCCCAGGTTTGGCACAGTAATGTGATTACAACCCCATAGCTGAAGATGCTATGGGTCACTTTGAAAGTCACTGTGTTCCTTTCCCTTTGCTATCGTGATCTTGGAAGAGTGTCAGAGTGCAGACTCCACCTGGTGACCTCTGTTCCTCACAGGAAGAACAGAATCGCCTACTAAGTTACCTTGAACACATGTTGAGAGTAAAAATCAGATGGGTGTGTTTGTCCCTGCAGTGTTACTTGGCTGGTACTGATTCATCCTGGCAGAATCTTTCTCTGATGGCGCATTAGTGGTCTCAGAGTCTGTCAGCACAGAATAGGTATTGAAAATCTCACCAGCTGCCCTTAACTAAAACCTTAATACAAGGAGCCAGTGGCTCACGCCTGTGACCTTATTTACTTGGTAGTTTAGCAGTTTGAGGATTGTGGGTCAATGCCATTCCAGGGTAAGAAAGTCCTTGAGACTCTTATCTCCTAAAAAGCTATATGCTAGCCAGACTGGTGTCTCACACCTGTAATCCTAGCTATTCAGGAGGTTGAGATCTGAGCATCCAGGTTCAAAGTAATCTTGGGCATAAAAGCACCTGAGAAAACCTCTAGAAAAGGGAAGTGGGCTTGGCTCAAGGATAAGGTGGTAGCTTTGAGCTGAAGTGTTCAGGGACAGCACCCTGGCTGAGTTCAAGCCCCATGACCCACCAAAAACAAACAAAAAGGAAGAAAATTTAGATGGTGATCTGATCTGTGGTTCATGTGGTAGAGTGCCAGCCTTGAACAAAAAAGCTCAGGGACAGTATCCAGGCTCTTAGTTGGAGTTCTAGCAGTGGGACACACACACACTTTAGTGGTCTAGGACCTGAATCCTTTCCTCTGTCCCTGTAACATGCAACACATGATGCCCAAGAGACAAACAGTCTAGAGGGATTCTGTCTGTGTTATGTGTTTTAGATATGGTAGGTCTTGAACTCATAGTCTGGGTGCTGGCCTTAAGCTTTATTCTCATGGTTGGTGCACTCGATCAATTCTGGCTCCTTAGTGGTTCATTGAAATTTCACTGACCTTTCTGTCCAGGCTGGCTTTGAACTCCAGTCCTTAAATCTCAGCTTTCTCAATAGCTAACATTATACTCATTGGCACTAGCCATAGATTCTCAATCCTTCTAGGTAAATCTGTTTTATTTGAAACTCACTTTACTCAGTGTGAACTGGTTTTAATAACCCTAGTCTGATTGAGGCATGCATTCCCTGTTCAGAGTGCCTGGCTGGTGCTTCAGTACAGCCCTAGCTACCCTGCCTGTGATTGAATTTTTTTTGCCAGTGCTGGGGCTTGAACTCAGGGCCTGAGCAGTGTCCTTGGGCTTTCTCAAGGCTAGAGCTCTACCACTTGAGCCAACAAACAACCTCTGGCTTTTTCTATGTATGTGGTACTGAGGAATTGAACCCAAGTCTTCCTTCATGCCAGGCAAGCACTCTATCACTAGTCCAAACTCCAAGCCTGATTACAGTTTTTGAAAAGAAACTAAGCCAGAGCTGGGAGGAAGAACTGTTTGTACTCCTTGGTACCATATACATAGAAAAAAGCCTGAAGTGGTGATGAGGCTCAAGTGGTAGAGCTTTACCCTAGAGAAAGTCTAAGGACAGTGCTCAGGTCCTAAGCTTAAGCCCAGGACCGGCAAAATCAACAACAACAACAAAAAACTAGGCCAGGTATTGGTGACTCACACCTGTCATTCTTGCTACTCAGGAAGCTGACATCTGAGGACTGCGGTTTAAAGCCATCCTGGGCAGGAGGACTATGAGATTTATATCTCTGATTAACTTCAAAAAAGAATGAAGTGAATCTGTGAGTCAAGTGGTAGAATTCCAGATTCCAATCTTGAACAAAATAGCCCAGGAATAGAATCCAGGCCCTGATTTCATGGCCTAGTTCTAGCACAAAATGAAAGAAAAAGCCAGGCTTTTTAATCAAATGTGTTGTACTAAGTAGAAATCTCCATGGAAAGAGAAAATTTAAAAATATTAATTTCACCTGGGTGCAGTAGCTCACACCTGTATTCCTACCTAATGAGGAGGCTGAGATCTAAGAATCAAGGTTCAAAGGCAGCCCATGCACCAAAGGACCTGAGAATTTGTATCTTCAGTTAAACTCTAGAAAATGGGAAGTATAGCTTGGCACAAGGGTAGAGCAGTGGCCTTGAGCCACAGAGCTCAGGGACAATGCCCAGGCCTAAGAGTGGGTAGTAGACTTGAGCTGAAGAGCTCAGGGACAGTGCCCAGACTGAGTTCAAGGCCCATGAATGACAAAAATAAAAAAGACAAAGTAAACAAAGAAAAGGGGGCAGCCAGTGAGGAAGAGAGGGAGTGATGGAGGAAGGAAGGAAAAAAAGAGATAGGATGGAAAGGAAGGGAGTGGGGTGGGAGAAAGTTCTGTACTTCAGTAGCTCACACTTGTAATTCTAGTCAGAAATCCAGGAGGTTAAGCTGTGCAGCTCAAAGTGGTAGAGAGCTAGCCTTGATCAAGAAAGCTCACGGACAGGGCCCAGACCCTGTGTTAAAGCCCATGACTGACCATAAAGAGAGGGAGGAGTGGGAAGGAAAGAACTGGTTCTTTCCAAGAGGTGAGTAAAGTAGAAGGTGCTAGGTATATGGGAACCTCCTGAGAGCAAGGAGTGAAACTGAGTTTTTAACTTAGTCCTTGGCTAGTGCTGAAGGTGAGTTTCCACCTACAGTGTGCCTGCTCTGCCTTAGTTCTTGTCCATTTAATTCTCCATAGGCCATGGGAAGGAGGTGCTGGCCTTTTCTTCATTTGTAAAGACTAGGAAACTGAGACCTCTCCTGGCCAGAAGACGCAGAGATGGGGTGTCCAATCCCTGGAATTGGAACCTTTTCATGTCCTTCCTAAAACCTTCCAATCTGATCTTTCTCCCCTTCCATCTTCTGGTGGTCTTCCCTACAACATTATTATAATCAATAATTAAGTTCAGTGAAGTTACAGGATATAATATTAACAGAAAAATTAATTAGGGTTGAGGGTTTGGCCTAGTGGTAGAGTGCTTGACTAGTATGCGTAAAGACCGAGGTTCGATTCCTCGGTCCCACATACATAGAAAAGGAGCCAGAAGTGGTGTTGTGGATAAAGTGGTAGAGTTGAGAAAACCCAAGGACAGTCCTCTTGCCCTGAGCCAAACCCAGGACTGGAAAAAAGAATAATAATAATTATTATTATTATGAATTTATGTGAGCAATGAACAATTTAACAATAATGTAGGGAGTCAATTCTATTTATACTAACATAACAAATAAAGCATTTAATAATCAATGTATAAATAATGTAACATTGGACAATGGAAACTGCACTTCACAGCTAGTCTTGGAAGTAAGCCAAATTTTACCTGATCTTATCTCCTTGCTACTGAGGAATTTACTTTTGAAAAAGGCATTATTCTATTTTCCTTTACATTTTAAATGCTCTCAACTTGAAGTCTATACATTCAAATATGCCCTACAATCTCCATTTTCATGAGGAATAGCTTAAGTCCTGTAAATAGGCAGAACCCATACCCTGGATGACGGAATAGCAGGCATGAAAATTCCCTACTCTCCTTCCAATCATGTTGTACGTAACATCACAATAAACCTTTAAGAGCAAAGCATGTGATCTCAAGTATAATGGAGGAGGAGAAAGCAACTCTTCCACATGCTAATGGATTGGTCTGGGAAGACAAGTCTGAGGTCCCCTTGAAGAGCAATGGAATTGATGGTGGTGATGTACCATGCTCTAAGAAACCCCTGTAAGGAAACTTTTCACTAGTTAGCTGAAGAGATTATTAACAGTCTGTGAGCTAATGCTGACAGACAATGCCCAAGCTCTGAGTTCAAGCCACAGCACCAAGAGCAAAAAACAACACAAGAACAAAATACAACAACACAAAACAAAAAAAACCCTTAAAGGAAAGGGAGAATTAAAAACTCCTTAACAGTTTTTTTCTTTTCTTGTTTTTTTTGTCAGTCCTGGGCTTGAGCTCAAGGCCTGAGCACTGTTCTTGGGCTATTCTCAAGGTTAGCACTCTGCCACTTGAGCGACAGCACCACTTCCAGCCTTTTTCTATGTATATGATACCAAGGAATCGAACCTGGGTCTTCGTGAATGCTAGGCAGGCACTCTACCACTAGGCCAAACTCCCGGCCCCCGTCCTTAACATTTTATATATGAAATTTGGGAGTTTCTAAGAAATTCATTGTTAGATTTTGAGAAATTTAAATGGACACAAAGATTGTGCCTTATATCTAATTAATAATCATGTGATTTTGTTTCATTATATACATTAAATGTACATGAGAGCAGTGAAAAAAAGGCAAGGAATTTAGTTGCTCCAAATACTTTTTTTTTCTTCCTCCCATTGTTCATGGGGCTTGAACTGTGGGTCTGGGTGCTGTCCCTGAGCTTTTCAGCTCCAGGCTTGTGCTCCCCCACTTTGAGTCTCAGTGTCACTTCTGGTTTTTTTAGTGGTTAAAAAGAGAGAAGAGTCTCATGGATTTCCATGCCCAGGCTGGCTTTGAACCTTGATTCTCAGATCTCTACCTTCTGAGTAGCTAGGATTTAAAATTCCTAAAGGGAGCAGGAAGAGAAATTCAAAAATAAAAACAATGCAGATTTATAACCTCAATTACATTATTAGAACGAAGAATTAAAAAATCAACTCATCTAATGCTCCACAAATGTTTCCATTTTCTAGTTGGTCTCATAGTGTTTCAGGAGGCAAACCATGATTTTTTAAGAATAAACTCAACTTAGCTCCACCAGCTAGGAGAGAAAAGTCCCCAGGCATCTACAGACTCCTGGACCTAGGGTAGGGCACTGGACTGTTTGAACTTCTGTAATAAGCCTATGTCACAGCACATTGTGGGAATTGTAGCCTCCTTTGGAGTGCAAATCCTGTAAAAGTATTATTTTTTCTTAGGGGAGTGGGTAGGTGGCTGCTAGGGTGATCCATCTCTCTTTGTGGTTTTCTCCGTTTGCAAGACCTAGTTTCTCTCCATTTGCCTTGCTGCTGGAAGCGCTCTGAAGTACAGTTTTGCCTTCTTGGGTCAGAGCCCCAAGCCAAGTGCCCAGAATGTCTTCACTGGACCTTGGGGGCTGTGACTTGAAGGGATCTCAGGCTGCAGAACCAATATCAGGTATGAACCATGAACTGCACTCAGGACCAGTTTTTACCTTCCATGTGTTCCTCCAGTCTGAAGTGGAGGATTTGTGTGGGATTCATGAGTGTGTGGTACTGTTAGCCTTAACCTAAGTGCCTCCAGATGGAAGCAACTGCCTCCTGAAGGTCCTAGAGCATGTTGGGTGGTTCTCTAGACAAGAGAATAGGAGCTATGCATTTATACTCCATGACTGAGTGATTCTGCTGTTAGCCCATGTGACCTCCTTATTCACTTTGCCTAGCCATAAGATAAGCACTTTAAAAACTGTAGCAAAATTGTGAAGTGTGTGTGCCTGCCTTGAGTCTTATTATAATTACTTTCTTGGGGGCAGATTTGTTTCTCCTAGAGGAATTTCTGCTCTGCTACTGCCATAATATCCTTCTTAGCACTGCTGGCTTCAGTTTACACTTTCATACACAACCTTGTGTCTAGAGACAGTTCTACATGGGATATTGGAGTACTGTGTGTTGGTCCTATGTTTTTAGGAATAAGTCTGACAATGTTTGAAGGAGTTCACCCCATGAATAGGGGTCTCCCTCCTAAAAGGACAGACTTCACCAACTCTGACAAGCCCTAAAGAGCAGAGGCAGAGAAGCACAGGAAGAGGAAGATGTTTTTATCTTTTCTTGCCTTAACCAATAATTGGTTCTGCTTCTCAGAGCATAAGATTCACGAGGTACTCTCCTCCAACACTCTCAATCCCTTGGTGATGTTTGAAGGTTTAGAACAACTTTTAGGAAAGAAAATGAGCTGGCCTGAGGAATATGCCACAGGCAAATTATTAGCCAGGACATGAGGTCGTGGTTTGGATTGCAAGAATAACTGTCAAAACAAACTATCTGTCTATGTACTAAGCACTAAACCTATTCTGACAATTATTCAGCTTTTTGCCACTTTCATTTCTAGTACATGATCTCTCAGACTTATCCCAAATGTCCCATCTATAGAGTTGCCATTGCTAGCTCTAGCATGTTGGCTCATTCTAACAGCTTACAAAGTGTTGGTCAGCGATCCTTGCCTTATAATAAAATTTATAGAAGACTTTTGGTGTGGTAGTGTATCTTGGTAAATGTTGTATGATTTGTAGATATTACCTTTCCTGAAGCTTTAGATAATGTTACTGTTCTTTCTGCACAGTCTGCTCAAAGAAGTGTTATTTCACTTAGGAAATTCTATGTGCAGTTGAGATCAGTGAAGCATAAATACTCCTTTAAAATGTCTTATAGAAAAGTGTGTTTATCCTTTTTTATCTTCGGCACTCCCCGTGGCTTTTGCAACTTTTAAATGTTACTAACATGGACCTTTCCCACTTTATACCTCTGTTCTTGACAAATTACAATTTCAACATTAGAATTATGAGCTTGTTTTACATCGCTTAAAATGAGACTGACTAAACGTGGATTCTAAAACAATGGATAAAATATAATTTAGGGTCAGAAGGATAGCCTAGTGGTAGAATGCTTGCCTAGCATTCATGAAGACCTGAGTTCGATTCCTCTGTACCACATACATAGAAAAAGCCAGAATTGGTGCTGTGGATCAAGTGGTAGAATGGTAGTCTTGAGGAATGCCCAAAGTGCTCAGGCCCTGAGTCCAAGCCTCAAGACTGGCAATAATAGTAATAATTATAATATACTTTTATATATAATTGAAATATAAAACAATGCCCTTTTTTGTGTACTATTCCTTGCTCCTGAACTCATGGTTTGGTCTGGATACTGGCCATGTTTGTTCAAGACTAATGTAGTACCACTTAAACCACATCTCCTCTTCTAGCTATTGGTGATTATTTATTGGAGAATTGAATCTCTCAGACTTTCCTGTTCCAGCTGACATTGATCCGCAGATCTCATACCGTTAAGCAGGTAAATTAGAGTCAAGAGCCACCAAAGCCCAGTTAAAATATTGACTTTTTTCTTTTATGCCAGACTTGGGTCTTGAATTCGGGCCTGAGATCTGTCCTTGGGCTTTCTCAAGGCTAGAGCTCTACCATTTGAGCCACAACACCACTTTTGGATTTTTCTATATATGTGTAACTGAGGAATGAAACCCAGGTGTTTATGCCTGCCAAGTAAGCACTTTACCAAATTCCTGGCCCACAATGCTGACTTCTAAATACATATTCTATTTCTAATAAAGCAACCTGAAATAATCCAGGTGTGGTAGTTCATGCCTGTAATCCTAACTACTTAGGAGGCTAAGATCTGAGGATCTTGATTCAAAGCCAGCCCAGGCACAAAAGGACCTGAGACTCTTATGTCCAATTAAACTCTAGAAAATGGGAAATGAGGCTTGACTCAAGGGTATCCTTGACCTGAAGATCTCTAGCACAGCGCTTAGGCACAGGTGTAGGGTGGCACAGGGGTAGGGCGGTAGTCTTCAGCTGATGAACTCAAGGAAAGCACCCAGATCCAGAGTTCAAGTCCCATGATTGACTAAAAAGCAAAATAACAACAACAAAAAACTCAAATCCAATATTTTCCATCCTTGGTTGAGGGATATTTTATGTTGTATCTTTATTAGGTGCTGTATCTCCAGGAGGATGTCCAATGTTCTTTACATGTTTAACCTAGAAATGAATTGCTTTTATAATGCCTACCAATTAATGGAGTGTGGATTGGTCCTAGGTGAAGAGTTTAAGGCTTTATTTGAAACACAAAAGATTCTGCTCCCATAAGAGATCTTTATGCAGGGCCAGGAGTTTGGCCTAGTGGTAGAGTGCTTGTCTAGTATGCAAGAAGATCTGGGTTTGACTCTGCAGTACCACATTCATAGAAAAGTCAGAAATGGTGCTATAGCCCACGTGATAGAGCCCAGGGATAGTGCTTAGGCCCTGATATCAAGTCCAGGACTGGCAAAAAGAAAAAAAGAAAGAATGCTCAGCCAACATGGTGGCTCACGCCTGTAATCCTAGCTATTCAGGAGGCTTAGATCTGCGGAGTTCAGCTCAAAGCCAGGCCAGGCCAGGAACTGAAGACTGTGAGACTCTTATCTCCTAGGCAAACAGAAGTGGTGCTGTGGGTCCAGGGGTAGGTTAAGTAGCCTTGAGCTGAAGAGCTCAGGGACAATACCCAGGCCCAGAGTCCAAGCCCCATGACTGACAAAAAGAGAGAGAGAGAGAGAGAGAGAGAGGAGAGAGAGAGAGAGAGAGAGAGAGAGAGAGAGAGAGAGAGAGAGAGAGAGAGAGAGAGAGAGAGAGAGAGAGAGAAAAGAAAGTTTTTTTGCTTTTCCAACCCTTGCATCATGTTTGTTGGTTTATTTATTTATTATTATTTTCTTGTGTGTGTGGTGGTCATGGGAGTTGAACTCAGCCTGGGCCTTGCCCCTGAGATCTGCATTTCAAGTCTACTACCCTACCCTTGAACCAAGCACTTGCTCAAGGTAAATTGGAGATAAGAGTCTCAGGTCCTTTTGTGCCTGGGCTGGCTTTGAAACTCGATCCTCACATCTCAGCCTCCTGAGTAGCTAGGATTACAGGTGTGAGCCATTGAGCCCATCTTGTATAATAGATTGAGCAGGAAAATCTGGAGCAAAATCACACAGGTTCTTTCCTGACCACCTAATTTGCCTTCTCTTCCAGCCATGCTTCCAGAATCGTGTGTTCATTCTCAACAGCAAGAAAGAATGAAAGGATCTCTGGTGAGTTGCTTTTTCTTACTTTGTTTTACATTTCATTTTATTAAGCCAAGGAGTTCAAGATTTAAAACCAAAACATTCAGCATCAGGGACATGTGCAAATATTCAGCTTTAGGAACATGTGCATAAGTCAGATAAAGATGGTTTAGCAGACTTTAAAATCTTCATATTCTAAGTTGAGTGCCAATTTGAGGCCAAGGACAGTGCTCAGGCCCTGAGCCTAAGCCTAGGACTGGCAAAAAAACCAAAAGAAAAAAAACAAAGAAAGAAACCGTCACATTTGTTACATGATTCAGGAGGTGTCGTCTCATGGAAGGTGAAGGTACACTAGTAACTGTTTAGAAATCACATCCTCCTGAGTAACAGTATATTATCTTAATGAAGTATTAGTGGAATTGCTAAAATAGTGTGGTCACACATACCTTCTAATGTTCTAGGGAACTGAGTAAGCAATAAGTATTTACTCTGTAGACGTGATTCTTGGAGTGTTTTGTGGTCTTTGTCCTATGTGAAATTTGGGCTATCTTTGATTATGCAGTTTATAGTCTTTTTTGCAAGGTGTCTTCACTAGATTTTTTCTCTAAGTTCTCTCTTCATTGTCTGTTTTCTGCTCACTAATTTTCTTCATTTCTCTTCCTCTTTCTTTGCATCTGTTTTTCTCTGTCTTTTTTTCTTTTCTTCAAATGAGCTGTCTGGTAGCTAGTTTTCCTTCCTGCTTTACTGATAAATTTACCTTTGCTGATGTGACTCTTAGAATTAATATTTTTCTGCTTTTTGGTAAGTGGTAGGTCTTAAATTCTGGGCCTAGATGCTCTCCCAGAACTCTTCAGCTCAAGACTACCACCCTACTCCTTGAGCCACAGATCCACTTCTGGTTTTCTAAGTGGTTAATTGGAGATGAGAGTCTCATGGATTTCAGTGCCTGGACTGGCTTTGGGCTGGCTTTCAACCTGTTTTGAACCAGCTTTGAACCGAGATCCTCAGATCTCAGCCTCCAGAGTAGCTAGGATGACGGCGTGATCCATCACACCCTGCAAATTGATACATTTCTTATCAACAATGCAGGAAAATTGTTGTTAACTGTAACCCTAGACAATTCTACAAGATTCCAATGCCAGAGAAAATTAGAAAATACAAGGATATAAACAGATAGAGACATGGGGACATGAAGGAGGGGAGTCCAGGGCTTCCAAGGCTCACTGGCACTTGAGTACACAAAAGCAAGTACATTAACTCAAGTTCACACAGGGAAGGTCAGCACGGATACATGTAAAAAATAAAGCATCTATATTAATACTACAATCAGAACCAAAAAAAGAGTTTAGGAGAGACAGTCGTTCACTTCTTCATTTGAGTCTGTAAACTAGATGCCAAAGTCCAGATGAGAACTTTACCTTACCTAGCCTTAAAGGCCAACAGCAGTGCCATGAGTGTGGCCTAGTTGTAGAGTGCTTGCTTAGAGTGCGCGAAGACCCAGGTTCAATTCCTCAGGACCACATACACAGAAAAAGCCAGAGTTGCCAAGTGCAGTGGCTCACACTTGAAATCCTCGTTACTCAGGATGCTGAGATCTGAGGATTGCGGTTTAAAGCCAGCCTGGACACTAAAGATCAGGCACTAAATACACTATGAGGCTCTTATCTCCAATCAATCAATAGAAATTGGGAAATGGTTCTGTGGCTTAAGGGATAGGCAATAATCTTGAGTTGAAGAGCTCAGGGACAGGGCCCAGGCCCATATTTCAATCCCCAACACCCATAAAAAAAGAAAAAAAGCCAGAAGTGGTGCTCGGGCTCATGTGGTAGAATGCCTGCCTTTAGGAATTCCCAAGAACAGTGCTCAGCCCTGAGTTCAAGACCAAGGAGTAGCAAAAAAAAAGTCAACAGCACCCAAGATTCATTTCCCAGTCTTTGCAGTAGTAAGGAAGGAAGAGGAAGGGAGTTGATACTCCAGTCTTTTAACCCTCTCCAGAGTTGTCTGTTTTATCCCTTCCATGGCCAGCTCTCAGAGTGTTGTCAGGGTTGAGTTCCAACCTCTCAGAATTTTCTACCTTTAGCCAACTTCAGGGTTCCTTACAAGAAAATAATTAATTAATTCATTCATTCATTCATTTAGCCAGTCCTGGGCTTGAACTCAGGGCCTGAGCATTGTCCTTCGTCTTTCTCAAGGTTAGAGCTCTACCACATGAGCCACAGAACCACTTCTTCCAAGGAATCAAACTCAGAACTTTGTGCATGCTAAGCAAGCATGCTACCACTAGCTCAAACTCTTGGACCCCCTATAAGAAATTTCTATGTACCACCTACCAAAATACAGCAAATAATTTGATTTCTCGTGATTGTATTGACTTTACGTGGTCTAACCTCATTTGATAGGGTACTAAAGTTTTGTTTTTTCTTTTCACTACATTTGAATATTCTCTTCCACTGCTAGTGTAAGTTAGAAGCTGGTATTGATACATTTCTAGGTAAAAACTTTTAAAATGTTTCCAAACACTTAATTTTTAATTTCAACAGGAAAAGAGACATATACACCACTTATATCCCTGATGCATTTTACGGAATCCAGATTTTCCCATATTCTTTCTATTTGGTGAGTCATGGAGCTTGAACTCAGCATGGATACTGTCCCTGAACTCTTCAGCTCAAATCTACCACCCTACCCTGGAACCAAAGTCCCACTACCCATTTTCTAATGGTTATTTGGAGATAAGAGTCTCAGGTCTTTTTGTGCCAGGCTGGCTTTGAACCTTGATCTTCAGATCGTAGCCTCCTGAGTAGCTAGGATTATAGAAGTGAGACACCACAGCCATCCTGCCCAGCTTCTTTTTTTAACTTTTTTTGCCAGTCCTGGGGCTTGAACTCAGTCTGAGCACTGTCCTTGGGCTTTCCTCAAGACTAGTGATCTGATACTTGAGCCACAGTACCACTTCTGTCTTTTTCTAAGTATGTGGTACCCAGGAATTAAACACTGGCCTTCATGCATTCTAGGCAAGCACTCTACTACTATGACAAACTCCCAGCCCCCCCAAAATTCCTTTTGATGATAGATCTTTCCATGTAGTCTAGGATGGCTAGAAATCCTTCTTGAGTTTCTCAAGTTCAGGGAGTATAGGTGTGTCCCATCCTGTGTATTTGTTTTTTGGCTTATTATGGGTCATGGGGCTTGAACTCTCCCTGAGCCCTATCCCTTAGCACTTCAGCTCAAGGATATCACCCTACATTTGAGCCAAGCACCACTTCCCATTTTCTAAAGGTTAATTGGAGAGTAGAGTCTCAGGTCCTTTTGTGCCCAGGCTGGCTTTGAACCCTAATTCTCGGATCTCAGCCTCCTTAGTAGCTAGGATTACAGGTATGAGCCACCATCCCCCGCTTAATATACTCCTTTGAAAAGTCTGTTATGTAGTAGTTATAATCTGTTCTAATAGTTTGACTGTCTTCTTCATAAAGAAGTAAACAGAGACTAAACTTCACATATACTTTTCTACTAATAGTTTTTGTAGTAAATTTGTCCCCACAGCTGACCTTTCTCTACCATTACCCCAGTATGAACAGAACAAAGACCATCCTAAGTCTGAACCATTAGTGCTTCTGAAAAAGAAAAACATGCAATAAACTTGTTGTAGTAGTATAAATCAATAAGAAAAAAATTTCTTGCCAGGTGCGGTGGCTTATACCTGTAATCCTAGCTACTCAGATACCAGGCTGATATTTGAGGATTTGGTTCAAAGCCAGCCTGACCACTAGAAAGTCTGTGAGACTCTTATCTCCAATGAACCACTAAAATATGGGAAGTGGCAATGTAGCTTCTTAGATAGGGTGGTAGCTTTGTGCTGAAGAGCTCAGGGACAGTGCCCAGGCTCAGAGTTCAAGTCCTACAACCCACAGAAAGAGAAAGCAAATAAATTTCTTTTCCAAGTGATCATTATGCCAGACATAGGAAATTAATATGCTGGATGTACTTCACTGTATTATTACTTGATACCCCAAGATTTTGCAACATTCTCACAGTACCAGCATATGACATCATATCATGTAGTTTCTTTTCAATGGAATAATTCCATTTATAACCTAAATCTATTTTACCACAATATGCCACAAGCCATTAAACATTTTATGGTGGGTAATTGAAAATAAGTGTCATGGAATTTTGTGCCAAGCTGGCTTGAACCATGGTCCTCAGATCTCAGTCACCTGAGTAGCTAGGATTACAGGCATGAGCCACCACCACCTGGCTTTCCTTTTTATTTTTGTGGGTCATGGGACTTGAACTCTGGGCCTAGGCACCGTCCCTATGCTCTTCAGGTCAATATTTTATGTAAGTCTAAAGCATTCATGTAGATGAATAAAATTCCAGACATGGTGTGCTTATAACTCAGGGCTAATTACTTGATGGACATTTGCCATTACAGACGCTGGTGTCATTTGATGATGTAGCTGTGGATTTCACCTGGGAGGTGTGGTAGGATCTGAATAATGCTCAGAGGACCCTGTACAGAGTTGTAATGCTGGAGACCTACAGCAACCTGTTGTCATTAGGAGCAAAAGTCAAATTAACTTGACAGTCAAGTGCTTTGTTATTTTGTAGATACGTGAATATCTATCAAACTTTCAATACCATTTAAATGTAAGATTCCAGGCCCTGAGATGTATCCTTTCTTTCTAAAAAAACCTAAGGTAATTTTATTCTCATTCTTTAGAATACCTAATCAGCAATTTGACAAAAGTTCTAAATGGTGTTCCCACTAATGGAGACGGTCTTTTCAGGAAACCTGGTACTAGGTGCCATATTTCATGGCTGTAGTCTTAGACATCCAGGATGAAGAAACCTAATAATTGTAACTTGAAGCCAGCAATAGCAGAAAAGTTCCCATGAAACTCTATAACTCCACTTAACCCCTCAAAACTTTTAGTGGAAGGACAGGAGTTTGGCCTTGTGGTTGAGTCCTTGCCTAGCAGGCATGAAGACCCATGCATGTAAGTAGAGCTGGAACTCAAACTTGTAGATTTCTAGCCTTGAGCAAGAGAGCTAATTTTGTGCCATCCATATGGCAAAATGAATTCAGAGCTGGGGAAAAGTCAATCATGAAGCCAGTGAGAAATGAAGAAAGGTTTAAGAGCTACCTTGTGAGCAGGATATCTGAGACCTTACAGCAATGATGACCCAGCATGAGCAATAATTCTCCACTATTTCTAATTTACAGAGCCCTGTGTTCCCAAACCGATATTGATTTTCAAGCTACATCTAGGTACAGAACCATGGATAGGATATTCCTGGGACAAGAGCATCACAGGTGAGTTAATGCATCGTCATATTGGTGTTGGAGCCTGAGCACAGTTGGCAAGTTCATGTTCTGATATAGTGAGCAATAATGTTCCTAGTTCCCCTGAGTCTTATATGTGGAACTGAGTGGAGCCTTTGTGAATGATCTTTTTTTTTTGGCCAGTCCTGGGCTTTGACTCAGTCCCTGAGCATGGTCGTTGGGTTTTCTCAAGACTGGGTGTCTACCATTTGAGCAATAACACCACTTCTGGCTGTTTTGTAGGTATGTGGTATCAAAGTATTGAACCAGGTTATTTGCATGGTAGGCAAGCACTCTATCACTAGGCCAAACTCTTGGCCCCAAGAATCATATGGTGATACTATGAATTCTATGTGGCAATACAGATAAAGGTAGATTTCTCTGTGGAAATCAGTGTGAAACAAAATAAAATGAGAAAGCCAGGTGCTGGTGGATCACTTCTGTTATGCTAGCTACTCAGGAGGCTGAGATCTGAGGATCAAGGTTCAAAGCCAGACCAAGCAGAAAAGGATCCTAGACTCTTTTCTCCAATTAACCACTAGAAAATGGGAAGTGTGGCCATGGCTCAAGAGGAGGGCAGTAGCAGCATTGAGCTGAAGACCTCAGGGACAACAACCAAGTACAGTGTTCAAGTCCCATGACTGACAAAAAAAAGAAAGAAAGAAATGTAGAAATGAGATTTCATTTTCACTGAAACTAGGCTTATCCAGATATGAGGAAAGAAAGAGTAAGTCAGGGCTGTATTCTCTGGTAAGGCTAATAGATGTTTGCTGGTGTGCAGACTGCGATTCAGAATCATACCTTTCCAGATAGTCTAACGTAGTGGTAGTGGGCTTGCCAAGCATGCACAAAGACACGAGTTTGATTTCTCAGAATCACATACATAGAAAATGCCAGAAGTAGTGCTTTGGCTCAAGTGGTAGGGTTCGAGCCTTGAGAAAACACCAGGACAGTGGGTCACGCCCTAAGTTCAAGTCCAGGACTGGAAGGAAAAAAAAGGAACCAAAGCTTTTAGTCTAGAGAAGATAATTAGCTAGGCAATGAGCTGGAGTATTTCTGGTCTTCCATGGTTTTGAGGGTCAGGAGTGTCAGAAAAGGAATTTTGATGAGACTTCAAAGTGGAAAGAAACAAATTTCAAAATTCCCACAGATACCTAAATTGAGATGTTAGTTAGAAGTTATAACTGAAGGTATGTAGGTATAAGTCCTTACTCTCAAGAACCGTTCTTGCTTAGATCAAAGGCAAACATACATTCAAACCACTCTTGTGGCTTCTAAATCTAGAAAATATTCCTGTTCTTCGCTTAATGGCTAAGAAGCAAAGCAGCATTGGAGCTGGGTGAGGTGGCTCAAGCCTGTAATCCTAGCTGCTACTCACGATCTGAGGATCAAAGTTCAAAGCCAGACAAGGCGAAAAGGGACCTGAGACTCTTATCTCTAGTTAATCTCTAGAAAATGTAAAGTAGGGCTGTGGCTCAAGGATAGGGGGCTGTAGCCTTCAGCTGTAGAGCTCAGGGACAGCGACCAGGCCCATGAATGAATAAAAGAAAGAAACAAAGAGAGAGAGAGAGAGAGAGAGAGAGAGAGAGAGAGAGAGAGAGAGAGAGAGAGAGAGAAAGGAAAGGAGAGGCAAAGCAACACAACATATAAATTATTTCCCGAAAATAAAAGAAAGGCAGCTATTCCCCTATGTATAAACAAAAAAGAGATGCAGGTATCATATAGGAAGTACTCAGCTTAAAACTATACCAATACATAGTTGGGTAATGTGAATAAATACTTTCTGTGATATAGAAAGAAACCTAAACACAGAAAAACATTATTTGCAATTGTAAGATATCATTATTTTCTTAATATGTGAGGGAGAATTGCATATATTTCTCACAAATCAAGTTCCAGTTTTTTTTCAATTTTTTATTATAATTAGTAACAGGGTTACATGATATTTGCCAGATAGAAGGTGCATTAATTCATATACATTGATACCCTTTCACAAGTCTTGGTAGACATTACTCTCCCCCCCACCCCCCCACCTATCTTGGTTTTCCCCCCTTCCCTATCAAATTTCAAATAACCAAGTACAAATAAATTCAATGTACCAGATAACAAAGTGAGATACTGTAACAATATGAGATAACCAAGGGACAGCAAAAGAGATGAGAGACAACATAGTACATTAAGGACAAAAATCATTCGTTATATGGGTTTTGTTTCAATATCCTGCGGGTCCTTTCAATTAGCTTCATACTATATGGCCTTATGTATCAAGATTTTGCTCTATTGCAGGTCTCTGCTAGTAGAGCACAACGTTTCTACTGATTGTGACATATGAGGGAAACCGTGGGGCCTAAGTTCCTTTGAGTCTGGCTTACTTCACTTAATATGATTTTTTCTAAGTCTTTCTATTTCCTAACAAAGGGGGCGATGTCATTATTTCTGACCGCAGCATAGAATTCCACTGTGTACAAATACCACAACTTGTTGATCCATTCATCAACTTTGGGACATCTAGGTTGGTTCCATATCTTTGCTATGGTGAATAGTGCTGCAATGAACATTGTTGTGCTAGTGGATTTAGTATGCCCTTGTTTCTGGATGATTGGGTAAATGCCAAGTAGTGGAATTGCTGGGTCATAGGGGAGTTCTATGTTTAGCCTTTTAAGGCACTGCCACACTGCTTTCCATAGTGGTTGAACAAGTTTGCACTCCCACCAACAGTGTAGTAGTGATCCCTCCTGGCCACATCCCCACCAGCAGCTGTTATTATTCGTTTTCCTGATCCTGGCCATTCTAACTGGAGTGAGGTGGAATTTTAGAGTTGTTTTGATTTGCATTTCTTTTATGACCAGAGATGTTGAGCATTTCTTCATGTGTCTATAGGACATTTTTGTTTCTTCTTCAGAGAAGACTCTCTTTAAGTCTTTGGCCCATTTTTTAATGGGATGGTTGTTACTTTGGAGATTAGTTTTGGAGTAGTTCAATTTTTTGAGTTGTTCATATATTTTAGATATGAGGCCTTTGTCCGTTGTTTGGTTGGTGAAGAACTTCTCCCACTCTGTAGGCTTCCTAATTAATTTACTAGCTATGTCCTTTGCGATATAAAAGCTCCGCAGTTTAATGCAGTCCCACTTATCCAGCCTTTCTCTGATTTGTTGTGATTTTTGGTCGTTATTAAGAAAGTTTCGACCTGTGCCAAGGAGGCCTAGTGTATCTCCTATTCCTTCCTGTAAAGTTTTCAGTGTGCCAGCTTTTACCTCCAGGTCTTTGATCCATTTGGAGTTAATTCTAGTGCAAGGTGACAAAGAAGGATCCAGGTTTAGTTTTCTGCAGGTGCTTAACCAGTTCTGCCAGCACAACTTGTTGAAGAGGCTGTCTTTCTTCCATTCTATTTTTTTGGCTCCCTTGTCAAAGATTAGGTGGCCATAGGTCTGTGGTTTAATATCTGGGTCCTCACTTCTATTCCAGTGGTCTTCAGGCCTGTTCTTTTGCCAGTACCAAGCTGTTTTGAGAATTATAGCTCTGTAATAGAGTCTAAAGGTTGGAATTGAAATTCCTCCAGTGCTGTTCTTTCTGCTGAAAAGTGTTTGTGCTATACAGCGTCTTTTATTATTCCATATGAAATTTTGAATTCCCTCTTCTATTTCTTTAAAGAATGTCATTGGGATATTGATGGGTATTGCGTTGAATTTGTAGATAGCCCTTGGCAAGATTGTCATTTTCACAATGTTGATTCTTCCAATCCAGGAGCATTGGCGGGTTTTTCCATTTCCTTAGTTCTGCTTTAATTTCCTTTTTTAGAGTTTTACATTCTTAGTTAAGCTAATTCCTAGGTACTTTATTTTCTTTGAGGCTATTGTGAAAGGAGTTACTTTCCTGATTATTTCCTCGTTCCTCTCACTGTTGGCGTAAAGGAAGGCAGTTGATTTTTGAGGGTTGATTTTATAGCCTGCTACTCTTCCAAAGTTTTGAATCAGCTCAAGGAGCTTGGGAGTAGGGTCTATAGGATTCTTTAAATATAGAATCATGTCATCTGCAAAGAGGGATAGTTTTATTTCCTCTTTCCCTACTTGGATCCACTTTATGCTTGCTTCTTCCCTTATTGCACTGGCTAGGAATTCTAGTACTATGTTAAAGAGTAGTGGAGAGAGTGGGCATTTTTGTCTTGTTCCTGATTTTAGACGGAATGGCTTTAGCTTTTCACCATTAAGTGTAATACTAGCAGTGGGTTTCTCATATACAGCCTTTATTACATTGACGAATGTTTCATGGATTCCTAGTTTCTCCAGAGCTTTTAACATAAAGGGGTGTTGGATCTTGTCAAATGCCTTTTCTGCGTCTATTGAGACAATCATGTGATTTTTGTCCTTGTTCCTGCTGATGTGTTGAATTATATTAATTCATTTGCATTTGTTGAACCAGCTTTGCCTCCCTGTGATGAATCCAGTTTGATCATAGTGTATAATTTTTTTGAGGAGGTGTTGTAGACGGTTGGCCAGTATTTTGTTGAGAAGTTTTGCAACGATGTTCATCAAAGAAATAGGTCTATAGTTCTCTTTCTTTGATGAATCTCTGTCTGGTTTGGGGATGAGGGTTGTACTGGCTTCATAGAATGAGTTTGGTAAAGAACCTTCATTTTCAATTTCCTTGAAGAGCTTGAGCAGTATTGGTGTGAGCTCTGATTTGAAGACCTTATAAAATTCATCTGTGAATCCATCTGGTCCTGGGCTTTTCTTAGGTGGAAGTTCTCTAATTGGCATTTCTATGTCAGAGCTTGAAATAGGCCTGTTGAGTTGGCTTAGTTCTTCTTGGTGGGTATGTTAATATTGGCTAGGAATTCATCCATTTCATCTAGATTCTCAAATTTGTTGACGTAAAGGTTTGAGAAGTATTCCCTCATGATATTCTGGATCTTGGTAATTTCTGTCGTGATATTACTATTTTCATCTGCGATTTTCTTAATTTCGATATGCTCTCTTCTTTTTTTTGGTAAGATTTGGTAAGGGCTTGTCAATAATGTTAATTCTTTCAAAGAACCAACTCCTTGTTTTGTTGATTCTTTCTATAGTTTTTTTGGATTCCAAATCATTGAATTATGCTTTGATTTTAATTATTTGCTTTCTTCTACTGGGATTAGGGTTGGTTTGTTGCTCTTTTTCCAGGAGCTTAAGGTGAGACATTAAGTTGTTGGTTTGCAATTTTTCCAACTTGTTGTTGTAGGCATTCAGCGCTATAAATTTTCCTCTGAGTACTGCCTTTGCTGTGTCCCAAAGGAGTTGTTATTTTGTGTGCTCCTTGCTGTTAAATTTCATAAACTGTTAGATTTCTGTTCTGCCTCTTGATGACCCGTTGGTGACTCAACAATGTGTTGTTCAATCTCCATGAGTTACAGGGTTTTCGTTGGTGGAGATGTGTGTTCAGTTCCAGTTTGATGCCTTTGTGGTCTGAGAGTGTGCATGGAATAATTTTAGTGTTTCTGAATCTGACCAGGTTTGTTTTATGGCCTAAGATGTGATCTATTTTGGAAAATGTTCCATGTGCTGCTGAGTAAAACGTATATTGTGTTGTTGCTGGGTGGAATATTCTGCAGATGTCTGTTAGATGTAGTTGGTCTATATAGTTGTTTAGTTCTAAGGTTTCCCTGTTGAGTTTTTGCCTTGTTGATCAGTCCATGGGTGAGAGTGGTGTGTTAAAGTCACCGTCAATCACTGTATTTCGATCTATGTATGGTTTCAGTGTAAGTAAAGTTTGCTTGATGAAGTTTGGAGCTCCGTGATTGGGTGTGTAAATATTTAGGATCGTTATGTCTTCCTGGAGGAAAGATCCCTGTAGTAGTATGTAGTAACCCTTTTTGTCTTTTCTTACTAATTTTAGTTTGAAGTCTATTTTATCTAATATGAGGATGGCAACTCCAGCCTGTTTATGGGGGCCATTAGCTTGATAGAGTTTATTCCAACCTCTCACTTGCAAAAGATGCTTGTTTTTTTGGGTAAGATGTGTCTCTTGAAAACAGCAGAATGATGTCTCTTGCTTTTTGATCCAACTAGACGGCCTATGCCTTTTAATTGGATAGTTAAGTCCATTGATATTGAGAGTTAAGATTGAGAGATATTTATTAGTTCCTACCATTTTTAAAAGCTTTTATTAGGGCCTGTGTCTTGACAGTTCTTGTGGTCCTTAGATGGTATGATGTTTAGGTGCCATTTCTTTCCCTATATTGCATTTATTTTGGTTTTCTATGTATAGAACATCTTTGAGAATTCTCTGTATTGTTGGTTTTGTTGCGACTTATTGTTGCACCTTTTCCCTGGAATGGAATGTTTTTATTGTTCCCTCAGTTATGTATGAGAGCTTAGCTGGGTACAGTATTCTTGGTTGGTATTTATTTGACTTAAGGGCATGACATATATGCTTCCAGTCACTTCTCGCTTGCATGGTCTCTGCTGAGAAATCTGGAGTTATTCTGATTGGTTTACCTTAATAGGTTACTGAGCCCTTTTCCCTGGCTGCCTTTAGGATCCTTTCTTTGGTTACTATTGATCCAGTTCAGATTACAATGTGGCGGTGGGATGTTCTTTTCTGGTCAGGTCTGTTTGGGGTTCTAAAAGGTTCTTGTATCTGGATGGGCCTGCCCTTCTGGATATTTGGAAAATTCTCTGAGATGATTCCCTGAAGTATATTTCCAATACCATTGATCTCTTTCTCCAGACCGTCCTCAATAGCAATTAGCCTTTAATTAGGCTTCCTAATTGTATCTTGGACCTCCTGAAGTGTTCTTTTATTTTTCCTAGATTTGGATTGACTCATTTTCTGTTCTTTCTCTATAATAGCTAAATTATCTTCAGCCCCGGAAATTCTCTCCTCTGCATTGTCTAACCTGCTATCAAAGCTATCTGCTTTATTTTTCATCTCCATTGCTTCTAATTGCTGATTTTTGATGCCTTGCATCTCTTCTTTTAGATCATGTATGGATTTCTTTAGCTCCTTGATTTCCATTTGTGTGGTTAGCTCACTATCTTTATTTTCTTTGAACATTTGCCGGAGTTAGGTCACCTTTTTATTTGTGGATTCTATGAATTCATCCATTTTTCTTTGAAAAACCTTTATTATGGCCTCCTTTATGGCTTCTTCTTTTTCACTTATCACCTTGTTTATGGTTTCCTCTTGTTCAGCTATGGCTTTTTCCCTTATCTCTTTCTTCATATTTTCATATTTTTCATTAATGATGTTTATCAATTGCATCTGTATAGCACTTGGAAAACTTTCCTCTAGGTTTGCCAGTGACTGTTCCATTGGCTGTTTACATTAGGTCTGGGATGCTGTTTCTTGATTTGACATTTTTCTTGAGTTTCTTGTTCTGCCCATTTGAAAATGGGAGCAAGATTAATACTAAACACGATTATAGTTTTTCAGTTATAACCAACCTAGACCTCTGTAGCTGGCAGGCACTAGATGTTCACAAGTTATGATTGGTGTTATCACTCTTTCTTTTTGTGCAGTTACAGACCAGTCTAATACATCCACTGATAAGCGATTTATACCCAAAACAAAAAGCCTCTCAATCCAATCTCTATTGTCTTTAAATCCCTCTGAGCCTAGAGAATAATTGAACACCTAGATATACAGTATTGCTCAATAGCCATCAAGTGTAGATCTGTGCAGTATTAAGGGTTGTAAGACGAATTGAGGTCCAGAGATAGAAAAATAGAATGAGACAGGTCAGGGAAGGTACAAGAGGATTAACGTAGGAGTGTAAGAATATTGTTCTAATGAATAAAGGTACAGCGTTAGGATAACTGACCTAAGTTGGTAGGTAGGTAGCGTATTTGAGTACAAAGTTTGGAAAGTATTAGAATAAAACTTATGTGTTGCTGCACAACTAGCACTTAGCCCAACCAGTGGCCTCAGAGTGGACATGGGATGGATCTGCGAGCTTCCGTCTGAGCGCGGTTGGCAGACGTTTTCCTGTGCTGCTTCAAGGGGCAGCCCCAAGCCAAGGGTCTGGGGATTGAGAGTTTCCAGGGGCTCTCAGCAGGACCAGCAGGAGACCCCTCTGTTCCCCGGGGCGGGGTCCAGTTGAGGATGTGGGCTCCAAGGGCAGAGCTGTGCCTTTTTGTTTCTGAGAAGGGGAGCTTGGCTGGTGGTTGGCCCTTAAGGACCCTGCTGTGTTTCCACTGCTTTTTCAGAGTCTGTGACTGTGGGGGGCCCCCTAGGTTCTGTCTTGCTCAGGATTCCCAGCTGGAGGATGCCCCGCTCAAGAATTGAGGGGGGGGCAGATGCTGGCTCCCATTTTCCCCGCACACCCTACCCACTGTTGTAAGGCAGAGTCCCAGCGCCCTCCACTCTCCAGATCCAGTGGCCTGGGAGAGGAGCCTGGTGGGCGGGTGGGAGCTGGGACAGCTCTGCCTCCCCTGGTGGGGTGCTTAGTCTTAGGGTCGCCCGCCTTTTAGTCTCCAGTCAGAGGTCCGGGGGTTGAGCCCGTTGGGCTGGTGGGAGTTGGGACAGCCCCACCTCCCTTGGTGGGGTGCTGGGTCTTAGGTAGCCCGCCTGTCAATCTCCAGTCAATGGCCTGAGGGAGCGGGCTGTTGAGGAAAGGGACAGGCTTCTAAATTCCTTGCCCCCTGCTCCTGCCAGTCTTTTTCGGGCAGGGTGGAGGGTTCTGAGTTAAGTTCTATTGCTTGGCACTGCTGTGCTTTCCCGATGTGTTTGGGGATGCGCTGTATTACTCACGCCTCTGCATTCTGTCTGTGGGTGATCCACTGTGGTTGGGAGTCTTTCACTCCCCTCACGTCTCCGCCGCCGCCTGTGTTCCGAGTGTGGGTTCTGCTGCTTGCTGTTCTGGTCCGCGTCTGGGTTCTGCTTCTTCTGCCGTTCGCTGGCCCAGTTGTATGTTGGTTTCTGCAGCAATCGAGCTCCTGGCCTAGCCACCTCTGCCCTCTGCAGTTTCTCGGGGCTTGGAACTGGCAGAGGGAGGTGGGGGAGGGGTCCTCGCGTTCCAAATTCTTTGAGAAAGTTGGATGTGAGCTTTGTCTGGATTTCTTTTCCAGTTTGAGTCTTTCTCCATTGCTTTTTGAGTTTGTTGTTGTGGATTTCTTAAGATAATTGGCTCATGGGACTCCCTGGTTCTCTCTTTTTGTGAGAGAGGGCTCGGCATCGTCCCTATTGTCTTGGCACCGTCTTCCCATCTATCCAATTTTATATTTAAAAATACCTAAGACTTAGGATGCAAAAGTAAAGTCCTTACCTTTACATTAAGGAATATTTGGATCTCATGTATGTTAGTGTCTTTTTTTTCTATGACCCATTTTAGATGTCCAAGTAATGGAAAATGTGTTTAAGACCTGCCAGGAAAGTCCAAATGAATGTCTTTGTGAAGTAGCAGTTGCAAGTGGTATTGAAGTGGGGGAAAACATGAAATTAGCAACAACTTTTAATTTGAGCTCCACACATAAGTCAGAGCTGATTAGTAATAATGAGAATACCTTAGGGAAGTAGACTGAGGAGTTCTTTAAATGTCAGAACATGCTTCTCTCTCCTGAGCCTGAGGAGATGCATGCTGCATATACGTGTTGTATGTCTCCTGTTGTTGAACAATCCCTCAGATATTCAGAGCATTTTATTGAAAATTGTGACAGTCCAAAATAACTGCAGTATCATAATTCTGTTCTCCATGCTGAAGAAATTCTTCAAGGAGTGAGGAAAAATGCTGAATATACTGTATGTCATAAAACACTGTATTTAACACCGACCATCACTACACATCTGAAAATATACACAGAAGAGACTCCTCATACATGTAGTGAATGTGAGAAATCTTTCAGTATTGAAATATGCCTTACAATACCTCAGAGCAAATCTCCTGAGTTTCCGATGAGTATATCAAGGGTGAAAATTCAATTTTTGTGAAGTCAGACCTGACATTCCAACCTCGATCTCCAACAGAAGAGAAACCTTACAAATATGAGGAATGTAAGAAAATTTGAGCCCAGAATTCAGCTCTCAGGAGGCATCAGAGACCTTACACAGAAGAGAAATCTTATGAATGGGATAAATGTGGAAAGTCCTTCACACAGAAGTCACATCTCAACAGACATAATACAATTCACACAGGAGAGAAACCTTATGAATCTAGTGATTGTGGAAAGTGTTTCAGAAAGAAGTCTTCACTCAGTTGGCATCAGAGAACACACATAGGAGAGAAACCTTATGAGTGTGACAAATGTGGAAAGTCCTTCACACAGAAGTCAAACTTCAATGCACATATGACAATTCACACAGCAGAGAAACCTTATGAATGTAGTGAATGTGGGAAGTCTTTCAAATGGATGGCACAACTCCGTGATCATCAGAATACACACATAGGAGAGAAACCTTATGAGTGTGACAAATGTGGAAAGTCCTTCAAAAGGAAGTCACATCTCAACAGACATAATACAATTCACACAGGAGGGAAACCTAATGAATGTCGAATGACATTCAACTGGAAGGCACAACTCGGTGTTCATCAGAATAAACACAAAGTAGAGAAATCCTATGAGTGCAACAAATGGGGAAAGACCTGCAAGTGGAAGTCACATCTCAGGAGGCATAACAGAAACCAACAATGTGGAAAGATCTTCAGGGAGAATTCACACCTCTGCAAGCATAAGAGAATTCATACACATGAGAAAACAGCAATATAATAAATGGGAAAGACGTTTTAGTCATTGGAAGAAAATTCAGCTTGCATCACAGAATGAACACAAGATAAAACCCTTAATGAACATAGCAAATGTTCAGTCTTAAACCCAGAAGGCACAACTCAGGATTTATCACTAAACACACATAGGAGAAAATCCTGATTGAAATAAAAGGGAGTTTTTCAACAAGTCATACTTCAGATTGCATAAGACAACACACACAGGATAGAAACCATATGAATGTATCGAATGTGGAAAGTCCATCACAAAGGCATGGCAGAGTGTAGAATGCACATAGGAGAAAAAAAACCTCATGAACATTACAAATGTGCAATGTTTGACCTGGAAGGCATACCTCTGTGTTCATCACAAACCTGATTCACCTAGAAGAAAAGAAAACTAATGAATATAACAAATGTGCAATGACTTTTAATCAGAAGTCAGTCTTCAGTACATTTCAGAACATATACAGGAGAGCAAATCTGAGTAATGGAAAACATTTAGCTATATATAGAATCTCTATATGTAAGCACGAGAGGAAGTCTTCAGAAGTCAACCTTCAGCAAGCATTAAGAGCACTCACAGAAGAAATGAATACAAGATAGGAAAACCTTTGTCAGAAACCTCTATAAGAGCTGCCAATGTGGCTTAGTGGTTGGGTGCTTACCTAGCAAGCATGAATGCCTGGGTTCGATTCCTCAGTACTATATAAAAAGAGCAAGCCAGAAGTAGCACTGTGGCTCAAGTGGTAGAGCGCTACCCTTGAGCAAACGAAGCTCAGGTCCTGAGTTCAAGCCTGAGGATTGTCACCAAAAGAGAGAAAGGGAGAGAGAGAGAGAGAGAGAGAGAGAGAGAGAGAGAGAGAGAGAGAGAGAGAGAGAGAGAGAGAGAGAGAGGGAGGGAGGGAGGGAGGGAAGGAGAGAGAAAGAGAGAGAGAGAGAGGGAGAGAGAGAGAGAGAGAGAGAGAGAGAGAGAGAGAGAGAGAGAGAGAGAGAGAGAGAGAGAGGACAATTTCTGATGTATACAGAGAAGTCCTTCATCGCAGAAGTTAGCTAGGTGTAATGGTAAACCACTCTTTAGCCTTGGGCACTAACTGAGCCAACATTTCTCATTGTGTTTAGTGGTGAAATCCCTGAATATTATCCAGAGGAATTGGACACAAATGATGGGCATTAGTACTTCAGGCTTTACAAGTAATTAAAATAGTGAAGTTGTTTACTTGTGTCTTTTAAAATAGGGAATGGTTTGTGAAGTTAATTTTATTAACTCAGTAATAAGAGTTCTGGCCCATTGAGACTGGAGTCAGCTAATGTCCACAATGGTCTGGGGAGTGATGGATGGGGAAAGACTGTCACAATTTGAGCCAAGGACCTGAGAGCATCGATTTCTCCACTGCTACCCTAAAGTCTGCTGTGTGTGTGGTCCATACATTAAAACACAAATGACTTACTATTTAAAATTCAATTTTTGAATGGAAGGAATGATGGAAGATGCTACTCCTTGTTTATTGCAAAATTGGCACAATAGGAAAGTGATTTTCATCACCTTTTGCCTCAAGTTATTTATGAAACATTCAGAAAACATGTAAGGACACACTTTTGGGGATATATTGTGTGTGTGTGTGTGTTTGTGTGTACACAAGTTGTTTAGCTTGAACTCAGAGCACAAGCACTCCTTAAGCATCTTTGTCAGTGCTAATGCTTGCCACTTGAGCCCCAGCTCTACTTCTGGTTTCTCTGGTAGGCAAATAAAGACAAGAGTCTTAAGTATTTGGTATTGGATGAGTAAGTCCAAAATGACTTTAGTGCTTACTTTATATTTAATTTATCACAGATGATGAAACACTTGTGATTTACTATTAGCATTTTCTCTTGTTCTGCTGAATGAGTCTAAATAAAGAACCAGCGTTCATAATGTGAAGAATCTGTGCTTTCTCACTGTTCTGAAGGTGAAGTTAGGAGGAGGATGAATTTTTTCTACCACTACTAATTATTCCTTTAACCAGCTCCCTTCAGAATTTTGTACCAAAACAAAACTAAGACATAGATTTGTTAAAATTACAGTAGTGTAAAAAATTAGAAGCATGGCTGGGCACGGTGGCTCACACCTGTAATCCTAGCTAGTTAGGAGGCTGAGAACTGAGGATCAAGGTTCAAAGCCAGCTCAGGCACAAAAGGACCTGAGAAGCTTATCCCCAGTTAACCTCTAGAAAACGGGGAAGTGAGGCTTGGCCAAGGGTCGTGCCTTGAGCTGAAGAGCTCAGGGTAGGGCCCAGGCCAAATTCAAGCCCCTGATTCCCTCTCTCATGAAAAAAAGGAAACAAGGAAAAGATGAGGAACAGCAGCTCCTTAACAGATGATTATAGAAATACAAGGGATGTGGGCTGGGATTTGAACCTAGTAGTAGAGTGCTTGCATAGCATGCACAAGGAACCCGCTTCTATTCCTCAGTACTACATACATAGAAAAATCCAAAAGTGGTGTGGTGGCTCAAGTGATAGAGTTCTAGGCTTGAAAAAGTCCAAGGACAGTGGTCAGGCCATAAGTTCAACATCCAGGACTGGCAAAAAAAAATCCCGGGGATGAGAGAGACAACCGGATGTAGTAAGAAATGTGGTAGGTATTTGGTAGAGTAAAATTCGGTGAAAAGTGATTCTTTTTGCTTTCTGCTGCATGCATGGATATAGACATACAGTATTTTAAAGGACAGTATTGTGTTCCATGTTTTCATTGTGCAATTATTACATATACAAAGCCAGATTGCATGTTTCTTTGTCATGAGGACAGTCTCATGGAAGGTTATGGATGATAATACATTAAGCTAAAGTACAGAGAGATATTGAGCAATCTCACAAAATGTCACGGGAATGGTGGGATCTAAGTGTCCTATTGAAAGCAGTTTTAGTGCATCCAAACTTGGATACCAGGAATGCTGAAATCTCATTGCTGAGATTTCTTTTGGCCACAGAAATGTGGATGGGCTTGTTATCCACTAAAATGTCAGGTGCACAGATTCTGGAGCTTGATGCCAGGTGTTTTTGGGCTTTTTCTTGGCAGTTAATTGGAAATGAGAGTTTCATAGACTTTCCTTTCTGGGCTGGCTTCAAACAGAACCTCAAATATTAGCTATGCACAGTTTTCAAACCATACCCTACTGAAGATGGGAAACTTGATCTGCTGCTTAACTGGGTTACACTTTGGCTCTGTTCGTTATGCCTCATGGGAGGGGGCTCATCCTTTGTAGACTGAGATCTCATTATCTCCAAAGCCAAACCCTACCTAAAAGTTCAGCGTCCCATTTGGCCTGGGTGAATACATTCTCTGTGGTGCTGGGTCATCAACCCTAAGGCAGAAGTAGGCGGTGCCACATTTGATAAGAACTTCTGCCTGAGTTCGTCACCCCATGAATGCAGATTTAAATGTGTATTCCATTTCCAGTAGTGGAGAAATCCCCTCCAAATTAGACAGGTTCTGATCCACCTGCAGGCCCCATACCTAATCCACCCTCGTGTGTCCTGGTGGTAAGGGTATCTAGGTCTGGAGGGAATGCTGGTTTAATCCATGAAGTAGCTAGTCAAGTGATGACAAAGGTGTTGTGGATTACAACGAGAACAATCTAAGAAGCCCTGGAGGAGCATCAACCTGAGCCTCTGTGGGGCTAGAAATCTGATGGGACCTTTCAGACTGAGAAACAATCACATGATTTGTATTTGGCATCCAGACAAGTGAGTGCATTCCTTAGCTGTCAGCCAAGACAGAGGAGGACATGAATAAGTGAGTGGAAAGCATCTATCAGACCCCTGGCAGGGGGCAGGTGTAGAGAACATAGGAAGGTAGATGCCATGGCTGTGGTGGGGCCAAAAAAAGAAGGGTAAAAGAAGCAAAGAAACCAAGTGCTGGTGGCTCAAGCCTGTCATGCTAGCCACTCAGGAGTTTGAGACCCAAGGATTACAGTTCAAAGCCAGCCCAGGACAGAAACTCCATGGGACTCTTATCTGCAATAAACCACAGAAAAAATCTGGAATGGGTGCTGTGGTTCAAGTGGTAGAGCACTTGCCTTGGGTGAAAGAAGCTCAGTGACATCGCCCAGACTGAGCATTCAAACCCCAGGATTCGCAAAAAAAATGTAGCAAAGGACAAGGAGCTGGCCAAAAGTTAGAGAGACTCCAACTTGGCAAACAATAGAATGATAAGTTGCAATCAGAAGACTTGCACAGAATCTGGAAATCCCTGAGACCTATCTATCTATATATCCCATCTGTTTGTCTAAATACATATTCTTTATGCGTTTATATGTAGAGACAGATTAATATATATGACTATACATACATACATAGCCAGACACATATGGGTGTGAGGTATAGTGCATGTGAGTTTGTGTGTGTGTTTCTGGGTATCTTTGTTTAAGAAAGATAGAATATATGGGGTGGGAACTTGGCCTAGTGGTATAATGCTTGCCTAGAATGCATGAAGACCCGGGTGCGATTGCTTGGTACCACATACTTAGAAAAACCCAGAAGTGATGAGGCTCAAGTGGTAGAGTTCTAGCCTGAAGAAAAATCCAAGGACAGTCCTCAGGCCCTGAGCTTAAGCCAGACTGGCAAATAAAAAAGAAAGATAGAAAATGTGTAAATATCTTTACAAAACTTTCATAAAATATAGATAGACATAAGCTCTTGGGGGAATCTAAAAGGACAAGATTATGCACAGGCACCTTTATCCTTATGAATTCCTCAGCAAGTTTTAATTTTTTAATTTTTTTCTTTTTTTAAACCAGTACTAAAGATTCCTCTTAGGGACCAGTTTCTGACAATTACTACTTTTCTCATGGCTGGTACAAGAGGAACTGAGTCACAGTTCTACTTTTGCCTTTTTTTTCAGTGTGGTTAACTGAAGATAACGATCTCTATCAGTGACTTTTTTCCAGGGCTGGCTTCTAACCAGGATCCTCAGATCTCAGCCTTCTCTCTCTCTCTTTTTTTACGTTTTTTATTGTAATTAATAAAAGGGTTACATGATATTTGCCAGATACAAGGTGCATTAATTCACATACATTGATACCCTTTCACATGTCTTGGTACCCATTACCCTCCCCCCCATCCACCACCCACCTCCCGTCTTGGTTTTACCCCCTTCCCTACCAAATTTCAAATAACCAAATACAAATAACTTCAATATATCAGATAACAAAGTAAGATACTGTAACATTATGAAATACCCAAGGGACAGCAAAGGAGATGAGAGATAACATAGTACATTAAGGACAACAATCATTCGTTATATGGCTTTTGTTTCAATATCCTGGAGGTCCTTTCAATTAGCTTCATACTATATGGCCTTATGTATCAAGGTTTAGCTCTATTGAAAATCTCTGCTAGTAGAGCCCAAGGTTTCTACTGATTATGACAAATGAGGGAAACCATTGAGCCTAAGTTCCTTTGAGTCTGGCTTACTTCACTTAATGTGATTTTTTCTAAGCCTTTCCATTTCCTAACAAATGCGGCTATGTCGTTATTTCTGACAGCAGCATCGATGCAAAACTTCTCAACAAAATACTGGCCAACCATCCACAATAACTCATCAAAAAAATTTCACACTATAATCAAACTGGATTCATCACAGGGAGGCAAAGCTGGTTCAACATATGCAAATCAATTAATATAATTCAACACATCACCAGGAGCAAGGACAAAAAACACATGATTGTCTCAATAGATGCGGAAAAGGCATTTGACAAGATCCAACACCCCTTTATGTTAAAAGCTCTGGAGAAACTAGGAATCCATGGAACATTCCTCAATGTAATAAAGGCTGCGTATGACAAACCCACAGCTAGTGTTACACTTAATGGTGTAAATCTAAAGCCATTCCCTCTAAAATCAGGAACAAGTCAAGGATGCCCACTCTCTCCACTACTCTTTAACATAGTACTAGAATTCCTAGCCAGTGCAATAAGGCAAGAAGTAAGCATAAAGGGGATCCAAGTAGGGAAAGAGGAAATAAAACTATCCCTCTTTGCAGATGACATGATTCTGTATTTAAAGAATCCTATAGACCCTACTCCCAACCTCCTTGAGCTGATTCAAAACTTTGGAAGAGTAGCAGGCTATAAAATTAACCATCAAAAATCAACTGCCTTCCTTTATGCCAACAGTGAGAGGAACGAGGAAATAATCATGAAAGCAACTCCTTTCACAATAGCCTTTTTTTGCCAGTCTTGGGCTTGAGCTCAGGGCCGAGCACTGTCCTTGGACTTTCTCAAGGCTAGAGCTCTACCACTTGAGCCTCAGCACCACTTCCGGCTTTTTTCTATGTATGTGGTACCAAGGAATCAAACCTGGGTCTTCGTGCATGCTAGACAAGCACAATACCACTAGGCCAAAATCCTGGCCGATCTCAGCCTTCTCTATAGCTACAATTAAGTGTATGAAAAACCAGCACTGGGCATATGAGAAGTCAGTTCCAATGCACAGGGCAAGAAATTGTGTGAATCTCTCAACTCCAATTAGCTACAATAAGCTAGAAGTGAAAGACCAACACCTTTGAGGAAAAGAAGCTCAGGATAATCACATAGGCTGGCCCTAGGAGTAAGCCCTAAACCCTATACACACGTGTGCATGCACAACTGGCAGACATACACATACATGCGCGCACACACGATATATCAGGCATTATTGTATCTTGAATTAATATCCAGAGATTGGAAAACAGCATACAAAGTTATGAAATCTGTTTTTCTTGTCTACATTGAGGGAAAGGGATAGGTCACAAGATATAGAAGGGAATACATTACAGACAAATGCTGTGAATGACTAGTTTGTAAAAAGCACTTTCTTTTCTTTTCTTATATTTCTTCTGCCAGTCCTGGGGCTTGAACTCTGGGCCTGAGCACTGTCCTTGGGTTTTCTCAAGTCTAACCCTCTGCCACTTAAGCCACAGTGACACTACCGGATTTTCTATCTACGTGGTAGAGAGGAATCAAACCCAGATCTTCATGGATGCTAGGCAAGCACTCTACCACTAGGCCAAACTCCAAACCCTGATATAGTATTTATAAGTAGTCATCCTCATCATATCAAAATATCCTTTCTCCCACAAAGAAGGAACACTTTTCTATGTGTGTAATGCTTTCTTTTTTAACTTCATGAATACTTTTGTGATTTTCCCATCTGCATTTTTTTTACAGATGACAGCACAGATGTACATCAGGAAAAAAATTAGGTTAGGATACAGAAACCTAACCTGTTGGGGACCGACTGTGGGGTCAGTGACCTTGGACCTGACCTTGGACCTACGCAACTGTATACACAAGGAAGTAACTCTTATCATGATGACTTTAAGCAATGTCAATCAGTTCTTATCATGATGACTTTAAGCAATGTCAATCAGTTCTTATCATGATGACTTTAAGCAATGTCAATCAGTTCTTATCATGATGACTTTAAGCAATGTTAATCCTTTCTCATTTATCCTATATGTGATTTGTTTACTATTTTGTATGAATGTAGCCTCTGGCAACTCCCTAGTTTTAAGAAGAGTATTTAAGGTCGGAACTTAAAATAAACGAGAGAGTCTCTTAGGCGGCAGTCTGGAGCTCACAGTCTTCTTGGACTGCTGACTTGGGCTGTAGTCCTCCCGAACTCCATCTGTTTGTCTCTCTTCTATTTTTTCCTAGTCCTTGCCCCTATTTCAGGAATCCCAACCCGCGAACCCTGGTTTGCTGCCGGCTGGCCCCGGCACTAACCAAGTCCTAGTAGATCAATGTCATAAATATTTGCAATATGGACTGGCAGTTTGATCTATTGATAGAGTGCTTGGCTACCATGCAAAAAGACTCAGGTTTGATTCCTCAGTACCACATATATAGAAAACACTGTAAGTGGTGCTGTGGCTTGGTGGGACAACTATAGCCTAAAGAAAGCCCAAGAACAATGCTCAGGCTCTGAGGTCAAGCCCCAGAACAAGCAAAAAAAATGTGCAAGGGGAAAAATGGAGGCTGACAAGGCACTGTGAAGCAAAATGGCTTGTGAAGGATGAGGGGAATAATGACAATTAAGGTTGGATCTTACCTAAGAAAGGCTCCTTGAGTCTGAGACCAGGCTGGTAGCTGGGCCTAGTTAAAGACATTGGGATTTGACAGACAAGGTGTGCTGTTTAATACGACCACATGCATATTGTGAGGTGGGAGGGGAGATTTCAGCCTCCAGTATGTCTTTGGGGAAGTCTTCTGTGAGCAATGAGCTTTGGGCAATGTGCCCTGAGAGGTGATACTCCCTCCCTCAAAATGGAACAGAATATGGAAACCTAGTAACTAAGCCACTGTAACTGACAGCCAGCTCAAGCCAGCTCACTTGGCCTGTAGCTCAGGAACAAGAATGATGTTGCCAAAGGTCAGGAGACTCAGTATCAGGCATGAAAGATGTGGATGCCTCACTTGAAGATGTAGATCCTGGATCAGCACCAAGCCACGGATCCAGTATATCAGGCCTTTCTCTAGGAAGAAAGCCAGGAAAATCCAGGGAAACCCAGAAGAGGTATATTCCTGAGAGGAAACCTATTTGACCCATCATCACCCTCCCCACACACTACAACCTCCTTGTTGCTTTCAAGTGTCTATACTGAGACGACACTTTGTGGCATTTTCAATCTACTCTATCCCAATTCCTCAGTGTGAAGTGTCCTCCCATTTCTGTGTTTGAAAGATCCATTGTTTTTGCCACCATAATGTGATGGTGAGTCAGCTCAGACTCTGAATGAGCCTTTCAATCTATGGATGTGGGAGGAAGGCCTATTGGAGATGCTGCTGATAAAGCTGACCCCTGCCTACTAGAAAGGTGATCTCTTTTATGTGGGAAATTTCCTGCACAATTTCCGACAGTGGGGGACAATGGAGCAGTGGCTGGATTTTCTCTTGAAAAATGAGTGTTCCCCCTCCAAACCTAGGCTTCCTCAGCCCCTCCTGGCCGAGTCTTGGAATACTTGGCAACTCTCTGAGCCTGTTTGGTTTACTGGGGTGTTCACGAGGGAGCTTAGCATGACTCAAGTGCACAAGTTGGCTACTTTGTCAGGACTGGGCCACCACACCATTACATTTCCCTCATAAGCTACTGGAGTCTCAGCAGGGTGCTTACTGAGAAGTTGGATTACAGACATGAGTGAGTGGCACCCAATAGCAGCCCTCACCAAGGTGAGGTCCTAGGAAATCCCATTTCCCAGGAGGACATAAGGTTTTAAGTAGCAGTGGCAGAGGCCTGTGAAATACTGGAGACAAAGGAAAGGCTAGGGACTGAATCACTTCTGAGCCATCAGAGAGGGATTGTGTTAGCTTTACCTGTTTAGATCCCAAAGCATTTACATTTTGATGTGTGGCCCATTGCGGGAACTTAAACTTGAACCCAGATCTGAGTGCCTTCCGTTTGGTTTTCAATGATTACCCTTTTACCATTTGAGCCATAAGCCTAGTTTTGGCTTTTTGCTGCCTAATTGAAGACAAGTGCCTTTAGAATTTTCCTCACTAGACTGGCTTCCAACTGTGATCCTGAGATCTCAGGGTACTGAGTCACTAAGATGAGAGGCATGAGCCATTGGTGCATTTACTTTGGACAGATGTATAGAGGCCTCTTAGCATAATTTGCATGAAACCGTTAGACATATCTCACTTTGGTAGTTTTATATTCCTGCCTGGGATTTAGCTACCCCTGTACTTGTCTTGTTAGCTCCACATTGGAAAACCATAGAGTTGACTTCCTTCTCTCCTTCCATCACTCCAGATCCATCCACTGTAGTTGGGAGGAAGATGAGCAAGTAAAGAAGTAAGTGGAGTTTCACAGAAAAAGAAGGTATGTCATGAAATCTGGGTATATATTTTTATTGGTCATGAGATTTTAAACTCTGGGACTGGGTGGTGTCACTTAGCTCTTCAGCTCAAAGCTATCACTCTATCCCTTGAACCACAGGACTAATTCTGTTTTTTTCTGGTGGTTAACTGGGGATAAGATTCCCACAGTCTTTTTTGCCTGAGCTGGCTGTGACCCTCCTTCCTCACATCTCAGCATCTTGAGGAGTTAGGCTTGCAGGCATGAGCCACCATGCCTGCCTAAAAAACTGGGTATTTTGGAGGCATCTAATCAAAGCACAATTTTCTTTTTTTTGCCAGTCCTGGGCTTGAGCTCAGGGCCTGAGCACTGTCCTTGGACTTTCTCAAGGCTAGAGCTCTGCCACTTGAGCCTCAGCACCACTTCTGGCTTTTTTCTATGTATGAGGTACCGAGGCATCGAACCTGGGTCTTCATGCATGCTAGGCAAGCACTTTAACCACTAGGCCAAACTCCCAGCCCCCCAAAGCACAATTTTCTTGTTTGCACATCACTTGTGATTTCTACCAGGTCTTGATGTTGGGACTTCAGTGGATGGTAGATAACATATTTGTAGGTCCCCCGGGAATTGGCCTCGTAGTAGAGTGCGAGAATAGCATGCATCAAGGTCCAGGTTTGATTGCTCAATACCGCAAATATAGAAAGAAAGAAAAAAAACATGCTGGAAGTAGTGCTATGGCTCAACTGACAGAGTGCTAGCTTTGAGGAAAAAGCCCAAGGACAGTGATCAGGCCCTAAGTTCAAGCCCCATGACCACCAAAGAAAATGCATAACAAAGTTGTGGGTGTGATTGTGAGTATGGACACTCATGGATTACAGCTAGGGCTGTGTGCAGAAAGTAAGATCCAGTGGGGAAATAACATTCCCATTGTCTATGACATTGCGCATTTTGGAGGATTGCCTCTCAGAAGCTTGTGAATGCGGGGTGTAAAATTCATCCTGTTCTCAGATGTCTCTTTCCTCCTCCCAGCATACAAGTGCACATCGCTGCATGACAACCACAGCATTAGAGTCCTAAAAGAAAGGGGCTTTGTTAGAAGGCTAAGAATGGAGAAAGAAGGCTATCACTTTTCTTGTCCTGAATGTGCCCGCACCATCCTGTGTTTCATCTTCATGATGTGGATGGACTTCTATCCCAGTGATTACTATGAGCTCCAGAACTGCCACACCCTGACAATACTCAGACTCTACATGAGTAGCCACATGCCAGACTCTGAGCTGTTCTTCCAATTACACATCCCTTTTGACCAGCTGTTGGAAAACGTGACCAGTAAGACCAAGAAAAAGAGGAAGTCCTGGTGTGGGCAACTCAGAGCTTGTGAGTAGGAAGCCCACCTGGTCTAGGTATTGGTTGGCCCTTATTTCTCCCCAGCTTGGCAAAATGCCCTTTATGGGTGGTGTCAGCCAGGTAATGTCTGTTCTCTGTTTGAAAGGACTCAGGCATAAGCACTCATTAGAAAGACCTTACATCTCTTCACTGTTCAGTCCAAACTCCAATTCTACAGCTTCCTCCATTAGATCCTCATGGAAGTTGAGTGACACTTCAACTTGCAGAGTTCATTCTTACAATTCTGTAACTATTTTCATTATTGGGTAGAAGAGCTTCTCCTGAACTCCAGATGAGAAACCCACCAGTGGAGCTGGTGACTGATGTAAATGGAGAATCAACACTGCACTCCAGAAAGCATGGGCCTTCTGTAGAAAATACCAAACAGGTTTGCAGTCCTGTGGATATAGCTTGTGCTCTGAACCCGACATGTGACACAGTTGAACCTGCAGATACTCTGGAAATAGAAAAAGAAGAGCCACATTTCCTTCCCTTTGCTTTCACAGTCCACCCAGATTCAGTCCAGGTGAGTCACAGCGACACTCCACTTATTGTGCAGGCTAAACCGCCACCCGCTGGACTCATGGAAAGTGTCCCTAGCTTACATGCAGGGGAAGCAGTCAGTGCAGTCTCAATACTGGATTTACTGGAGGAAAATGAATCGATCCTCAAAGAATATCCAGACCCATCCATCTCACCACAGGAGAACCAATCTCCAGTTAACAAACTAGAATCTGCCCCACTCTTAATTCAGGAAGAACATTCTGTTTCTTAAGAGGAGGCAAACCCTTCTGAGGACTCTGAGGTAGAATTACTGCCTGAAGGCTACTTGGAGACCAGTCTGGATTTAGAGCTTCCCTGCCCACTTCTTAAAGTCATCTCTTTATCTTGCTCTCATGATTGGTGTCAAGTGTTCATTGTACTTAATTTTCTAACTATTGAACTCTCATTGTTAATATCATGGTGTACAATTTTTCAGTCGTTATTTTACTGTGTTTTACTTTCCACCTACAATGTGAGCTCCCAGATACATAGGTCCTGGGTTGGATAAAAACCAGACTGGCCTGCACCTGTACAAGAAAACCTTACTGGATATACAGGGAACAATGAAATGCATGAAATCACCAGGAATCCAGGCCAGGCCTCCATGGAGAGACAGGTCAGCTACCAAAGCCTAAGGACAGAGCAGATCAGGTGCCTAGAAAGGTATTCTGTCAATTGGGAGAAGTGCCAGAGTAACTGAAGTAATATGTGGGACTCTGTTCTGTGAGTTTGTCTGTTTATATATCCATTGTGCTTTGTACAAATATTTAAGAAAATTAAAACTCCACAACAGCCTCAAAATTCTACTTTGGCCTTGAGTGTGGCCTAGTCGTAGAGTACTCACCTAGTATACAAGATGCCATTAATTCAATTCCTAGGCATTGCATACACAGAAAAAGCCCGATGAGGCTCTGTGCCTCATCAAAATGGTAGCAATGAACAAAAAGTGGCCAAGGACAGTTCCTCTTCCCTCAGTTCAAGCCCCAGGACTAGCCAAACAAGAAATCATACCATTTTCCACACATTTTGAAATATATCTGATTTATCTAACCCTACTTTGTTTTTGACAGTCCAGGGCTTGTGCCACCAAGCCAAACTCCTGGCCTCCAACCTTACTATTTTTAATCATTTAATTTTTTTACATGATCACATTTCATGCTGTCTGTATTAATACCATAAACAGTATGCTTAGTGTAATAATGATAAAGGTAAAACTTAAGAAATTAATAACTAAAAATTCTTTTTATTTTTATTACTTTTATAGCATTAGTGCAATTTTTTGAGAAAAGTTACCTAGAATGTTTATTTTAGAGTTCAAGTAATCCATTTTGGTAAATGATATCAGCCTATATCATTTATTTCAACACGTTTCAAACTATTGTTTTCAATAATGAAAATATAAATGTTTGTTGGAAATGAACTTTATGAATTGGGGGGAAGGGAACGAGAGAGGAAAGAAGGGAGGGGTAACAGGGTTTCCAAGAAATATACTCATCACATATGTAACAGCAATCTCTTTGAATTTGACAACAATATCACAAAAGTAAAAAAAAATTAAAATCTATTTTGGGGACAATTTTTTTGCCAGTCCTGGGCTTAGACTCAGGGCCTGAGCACTGTCCTTGTTTTTGTTTTTGTTTTTTTTTCTTAAGACTAGAGCTCTATCACATGTGCCACAGCACCACTTTTATCTTTTCTTTCCTATGTATGTTGTGCTGAGGAATTGAACCTGGGTTTTTGCTCATGCTAGGCAAGAACTCTTCCACTAGGCTAAACTCACGGCCCCAGTGGGAGGAAGTTTTTGACAAAATATGTAGGACATATGTACACTAAGAAGGAAAAGCCATCAACAATTGAAGAAAAAAATAGTAAAAATATTTACCAAGACAATGACATGCCAGTATCATGGCACATCTCTGTAATTCTAGCTTCAAGAGTGGCCTATTTAGACAAGGAGTTGGTTGTCTGAAGTGATAGAGGGCTATCCTTGAGTAAGCCCTAGGATAGTGCTCCGGCCCTATACTGAAGCCCTGGATCATGCAAAAGAAAATAATTTAACTTCAGTGACTGGCAGCTACCTTAGAGGGTCGAGGTTCAAAGACGGCCCAGGCATAAAAATCTGTGAGACTCTTCTGTCCAAATAACACAGAAATTTTGAAATGACTGTGTGGCTCAGTGGTAGAGCCCTTGACTTGAGCTGAAGAGCACAGGGAAAACATCCAGGCCCAGAGTTCAAGCCCCATGACTGAAAAGAAAAAACAATAAAGCACTATTCTAATGCTGGCGTGTGCTCTAGCAGAAGTTTCCTTGCCTAGCATGCACAAAGCCCTGGGTTCAATTTCTTTATACCACATATACAAAAAATACCTGGAAGTGATCTCAGAAGGTTGGGTTCTGAGGATCAAAGTTCAAAGCCAGCCCATGCACTAAAGTCCATGAAACTGTTATTTCCACTTAAGCACCAGAAATCCAGAAGTGGCACTGTGCCTCAAGGTGTATGGTAATAATCTTGAGCTGAAGAGCCCAGGGACATGGCCCAGGCACACAATTAAAATTCCACAACCACAGAGAGAGAGAGAGAGAGAGAGAGAGAGAGAGAGAGAGAGAGAGAGAGAGAGAGAGAGAGAGAGAGAGAGAGAGAGAGAGAGAGAAGCATCAAAGAGCCAGGCACTGGTAGCTGAATCCTACAATTCTAGCTTCATATCTCTGGCCATAAAAGAAATGCAAATCAAAACAACTTTGAGATTCCACCTCACGCCAGTCAGAATGACCATTACCAAGAAATCTAGTAAGAGATACTGGTGGGGAAGTGGCCAAAGGGGATCACTACTACACTGTTGGTGGGAGTGTAAACTCATTCAGCCACTAGGGAAAGCAGTGTGGTGATTCCTCAAAAGACTGAATATAGAGCTCCCTTATGACCCAGCAATTCCACTCCCTGGCATCTACCCAATTGTCCAGAAACAAGGACATACTAAAGCCACTAGCGCAATGATGTTCATTGCAGCACTATTTACCATAGCAAAGATATGGAACCAATCCAGATGCCACTCAGTAGATGACTGAATCAAGAAGATGTGGTACTTATACACAATGCAATGCTATGCTGCCATCAGAAAGAATGATATCTCCCCCTTTGTAAGGAAATGGAAAGACTTGGAAAAAGTCGTATTAAGTGAAGTAAACCAGACCCAAAGAACATAGGCTCAATGGCTTCCCTCATTTGTAATAATTGGTACACATCTAGGACTCTCCTAGCAGAGGATTACAGTACTCAAAAACCTAGGTATATAAGGTCATACAGGATGAGACTAAAGGAAAGTATCTCCAGGATATGGAAATGAGAGCTTTATCTTGTGTGATTGTTGTTCTTAATCTACTATGTTATTTCTCATCTCTTTTTTTGCCTTGTGGTTAATCTCATATTGTTACTGTATCTGACTTTGTTACCTGGCATATTGTATATATGTTTATTTGTTTAATTGAAATAGGAAAGGGAAGGGGGAAAACAAGATGATTGGGAAGTGGTGGGGAGAGGGAACTGGGGACAAAACCATGAGGAGGAGTATCAATGTGTGAGAAGTAATGCAATCCACTACCTGTAAATGTAATTGTAACACCTATATACATTACCCTAACAATAAAAAAAGAGACTGCAATAAAATATCTGTAGAAAACGAGGCTGGATGATGGAAACAACCAGATGCCCTACTACAGATGAATAGATACAAAAACTGTGACACACACACACACACACACACACACACACACACACACAAATACAAACACACACACTAGAGTTCTACATAGGTAACAGAAAAGATGAAATAATGGATTCTCAGGGAAGTGGATGAAATTAGAGCGAATCATGTTGAGTGAGATAAGTCAGGACCAAAGGAACAAAAGGCGCATGTTAGCCTTAATATATAGGTATTAGATTCAAACAGTACAAGAGGGATGCCTCAATAGTTGCTTACCCAAGGTTATGAACATAGTCCTGGCCCATTACCATCCCAGAAGCCAAAACTGCAAAAATACCAAAACAAAAATGTGAAAATGTTACAATTTTTCAGAAAAATCCAATGAGACAACATAGTATATAGGTTGTTAAAGATTTGGTAGAAAAATGGTGGAAAAAATACACACACACACACACACACACAAATTCAACATGAGTTCATATGATGCAAGAAACACGGCACCAAAAGAATTTTCCCTTGCTGGGCATAGTGATGCAATCCTATAATCCTAGATACTCAAGGGGCTTGAGATCTGAGGATTGCGGTAAAAAGCCAGTCCAAGTACTACTTTCAATGAGACTTTCGTAGACTTTGTGAGATAATTAGCCACCAGAAACTGGAAGTGGTGTTCTGGCTCAGTGGGTAAGGCAGTAGTCTTGAACTGAAGAACTCAGGAACAACACCAAGGTGCAGAGATCAAGTCCCATGACCATCAAAAAAGATTCCCCAGTAAAGAATGCTCCTTGGCCCGGGAGTTTGGCTTCCTGGTAGAGTGCTTGCCTAGCATGCAGGAAGACCTGGGTTGGATTCCTCAGTACCACATACATAGAAAATGAAGGAAGTGGTGTTGTGGCACAAGTGGTAGAGCACTAGCCTTGAGAAAACATAAGAAGAATGCTCAGGCCCTGAGTTCAAGCCCCAGACTGACAAAAAACAAAAACAAAACCAGGTCACCTCCGCAATGTCATTGAAAGACATCACTAGTGTGACAGCTTTTTCTCACATCAGAAAAACTAGAAACATCCTGCAGCAAATCTGCACTCAATTTAAGCAGACCATAACATTTTGTAATCGGCTAAAGGTTCAAGTCATCTTTATCTGATTTAGAAACATATTGCAGAAGCTCAATTTGTCTTGCTTTTAAGGCTTGGATACCTTAGGTTCAAAACCTGGAAATGTAAAAGTATGTTAGAAATAAAAAGCAACTCATCAGAGAGCCTTTCTTTCTTTCTTTTTAATTCTTTTTGCTGTTGACAATGAACAGAAGATTCTGGAAGTATGGCTGCAAAAGGAGGAAAATGAGGTAGTCAGAATCTGTGATTTTGCCACAAATTTTCCTAGTTTAAACATTATACATAGGCTGGAAAAGCATAAAGCCTTCTTATGAGAGAATAATCTTTTTTGTCTCAAATAAAGTATTAAACTCTCCACCAAAGATGAATCCACAGTCCATCAGTTGGTAGATAAATACTATAAAGGCAACTCATTTCCAGTTTAATATACAAACAGAATTAAATTTAAAATATTTTTCCCAAAAATAATTGAAACAAAAAAATCCCCGAATCTTCATTGAAAGTAGTTATGACTGAAATACACTTAGGGATGTATGAACTATTTTTCTATTAATGTAAAAGTATCCTAGGGTTGCATTTAGCATTTGTACTCTACTTCATTCATTTACATATTTAAATACCATGTTATAACAATATTTCTCACCCAAAGTTAATTCAGGAAAAAATAATAATAGTTGTCAAGTGGCACATTTCACAGTATTTAAATATTCAGTGCTTGCTTGTGCAATGACTTGCGATCTGTCATTTAACCTGCTTTGGCCAAAGAGACATCAATACAGAGGATATAAACCTGGTTTGAGAATTCCCTAATGCTCATGTTATCAAATATTCATGTGAAGAATTTGACCATCCCATTAGAGATACAGGACCAAATAAAGATGTAACATAAGAAAACTGCTCATAGGAGTGGCACAATCCAAACAAACCATCCTCAGCCAAGGCAGCAGAAGATTAAAATTTTATATGGCTTCAATAATCATGGCCAGGAGTTTGGCCTAGCGGTAGAGTGCTTGCCCATATGCACGAAGACCCAGGTTTGATTCCTTGGTATCACATACAGAGAAAAGCTGCAAGTGGTGCTGTGGCTCAAGTGGTGGAGCTCTAGCCTGAGAAAGTCCAAGGACTGTGCTGAGGCCCTGAGTTCAAGCCCAGGACTGGCATAAAGATCTCAACACAAAAATCCCAAACTATAGACACCCCAAAATGTAGATCCATAAAATTTAAAAAACAAAAATTAGCGACCGTGAGTTTGGCCTAGTCGTAGAGTGCTTGCCACGCAAGCACGAAGACCTGGGTTCAATTCCTCGGTACCGCATATTTAGAAAAAACTGGAAGTCGTTCTGAGGCTCAAGTGGTAGAGCTCTCACCTTGACAAAAGTCCAAGGACAGTGCTCAGGCCCTGAGCTCAAGCCCAGGACTGCCCCCCCCAAAAAATTAAGAAGGGATATCAAGGTTTGTAAAGTAATGCACATTCTCTCTCGTGATATAATGTAACACTTCCATTAATTATAATAAAAAAGAAGTAAAAAAATTAAATAGCTATGTGTGTTTACTTGTACTCTGTAGATTTCAGCGCTCATGAAGGCTAAGGCTGGAGAACCTACGGTATGAAGCTAGCCTTGTTTTCCCATTTAGTTCATATTCACACATCTTTGTTTAGGAAAATGATCTTAGTGTTCATGCCGCCAAAAAAGAGGGGGGAAGCTTTTAATCATGTTTGCCAAATGTTTTACTGAACAAAAAATTGTGGAGTGTCAGGTGCTGTAGGTCTGGAAATCATAAACTTGTCTCTGTTTTCATAGAGCTGGGAGCTGATTTATATGGGCAAATTTAGTCATATCGCTTGGGTTGTAACATGATCTTCTGACATGCACCATCTTTCAAAACAATTATCTGGTGATACTAAGGCACTGTTAAAATTATCTGTTGAGAGAAATAACTTTTGTAAAGGAATCTCAAAACATTTAAAGAACAGAAAGGAAGGATAAACACATCTTTTTTAACATAAAAAATCACATCAATATTATGCTTTCACAAAGGTCTAGAAAAAGAAGAAGAAAATTTATGCTGAGTACACAGAAATGTTGCAGATTGTCCTATATATGCCGCACATGTGCAAATCCATATGAGAAAGTGAATTATACAGTCATAGTCAGTTGGCAGGGTTCAGAGAATCATAGCCTTCTTTCAAGAGGTCTCTCCAAGTCTTAAGGAAGCATGCATTTTCTGTATATTTAAGGGCAATCTCTTCCACCTGAGCTGATACTGCAGATGTGGCCTCAAGAAGTTTGGTTAATGAAAACGATGTGTCTCTGATCTTCCGTGCCACCTCCTCCAGGGGGTCCACCACTCCAACTCGGAGCCCTCCAGCCACTCTCGCAGGAGGAAAACGTGTCCAAAGACGAAGGAGAAGACGGAGGTGGGAGAGGTGGCGAGCAAACCTGAATCTCCTCGGCGGACACCATGGAAAAATGGCTGGCACCATGGAGCAGTACCCGAACAGCCAAACCGTCACCTACTGTCTTTCCAATGATTGTCTTTAATCTGCTACGTTATCTCTCATCTTTTTTGCTGTCCCTTGGTTATCTCATATTGTCACAGTATTTCACCTGGTAATCTGATATATTGTATACGTGCATATTTGGTTATTTGAAGTTGGATACGGAAGGGAGAAAAATAAGATGAAGGGCAGGGTGGGGGAGGGAAATGGGGACCAAGACATGAGAAAGGGTATCAATGTTTGTGAAGTAATGCACTGTCTATCTGGTGAATGTAATGTAACTCCAACATATGAAAAAAAAAAGACACCCTGCAAATTCAGTGGAGGCTTTTGCACTTATAGAAAAGTAAAAGAATTGTGCAAAGAAATCAGGCAATTCAAGAGGCTAAGCATTCATTACCCAGTTAACAAAGCCAAGTTGAGCCTACTATGTGTATATGTGTGTGTGTCGCTCATGGGGCTTGAACTCTGGGCCTGAGAGCTGTCCCATCAAAAACAGCACCATGCTTACCTGTACCCAGAGAGCACCCATTGCCTCCCAACAACCCTAACAGGGCACTTTCTCATCTGTGGTCAGCTGGGGAGGAGCGGAATGCACCACCGCCTTGCAGAAGGTGGGAGATCTCATGTTTGGAGTCCCCCAGTCACACCCAGATAGACTGGAACCTTCCACCAGAAGGTGGATGTATAACTTACTAAGTGGAGAAGAAAGAATTCTGAGCGTGGTGAGTCCATGGTGCCCAACATTGGTGCTGGCCACGGTAATTCGGCATTCATCCCCCCTGCCAGCGAGTTGATGGTTAGTGTCCAATTCACCAGAAGTGAGCAGCAGAAGTGCAGTGGAAGTGCCTTGGAGTCAGAGCTTGGCTCCTGCTAGTTTCATCATTGCCCCTCGACTCCACCCTGCAGTAAAGAAAAAGCAAGGCCAGTGTGCCCTGACTCGGCAGAAGGAGAAGCAACTTCTGCAGCCAGTGACTCTGGGACTGGTGGCCCTGGTTATCCTGCCCTACATGGGACTGTTGGTTCTGCACCAGCAGCCCGACTGGGATCAGGGGCCATGCTGGTTCCTGCGGCCAGTTAAGTGAGTGACTTGGGGTGGTGGGGCCAGGGATGCTCCATCCATCTCCCAGGCAATGGTTTCACTACAAACCTGCAGCTCATTCTTCTCCTCCTCATGTCTGTGTACTCAGAGATGACTCTGGAAGGGTATTACTATTATTATTATTATTATTGCTGTTATTATTAATGCTGGATGGGGTAAACTGAGGCACCTAGTACAGAGATTTATCCACTCAAAAGAGTTAGCATTAGAACCCAGGGCCCTTGATAACGAATCCAGAACTGTAGCGTCAAAAATCCAGACTTTTTTTAGTCTTCTTTTTTTCTGTTGCCTACTCCTGTCCCCAAACCTGCTCAAGCATTCTCATTCTGGAAAGCACCCTGTCTGCATGTCTGTATCCAGGGTATGATGCCTTGGTAGGACTGGTTCCCTCTTCACCTCTCCTCCCCACCATCACTCCCACCTGCTGAGTCTGGTATTTCTTCTCAGGCAATCTGTTTTACAATATACCTGCTCCCCTCACTCTCTGCAGCTTTCCCCTTACTATTTCTTTGTGGAGCCCTGTGGATTCCTTGGGGAGTGAGTGCTATGATCTTCTTGGAGTTTCAGATCCCTTGCATGGAGTGCAAGATGAATTTCTGGTTCCTCAGGAACCTGTCACTTTTGAATCTTCAGTAGTAGAGGTGTACCAGTGGAGGGATGCCCCAAAATGTTCCAGAGTTTCAGTTCCCTGAGAGTAGAATGCCTCATACCTTCCTTCCATCCTCTGATCTGATGGGACATGCTTGGTTTTGTTTTGTTTTGTTGCCACTTCTGGGCATTAAAATGAGGGCCTGAACACTGTCCTTGAGCTTTCTCAAGGCTAGAGCTCTACCACTTGAGCCACAGCACCACTGCCAGCTTTTTTCTATTTATGTGGTAATGAGGAGTTGAATCCCCGTCTTTGTGCATGCTAGACAAGTACTCTCCCAAACGCCTGGCCCCAGGACATGGTGTTTCTTGTACTACAAACTGATCATGATCACATGATCATGGTCAGAATTGTGCCTCTTTGAAACTCACTCATGAACCTGCACATGTGTACGTGCATTTTTACTAAATTAGCATTTTCTTCCTTCATATGTGTATGAGTATTCAGATCCTGGGGCTTGAGCTCAGGACCTGTGCATTGACCTTTAGAAATTTTCAATCATAGCTGGCACCCAACTTCTGGGGTTTTGGTGGTTCATTATAGAAAAGAGTCTTACAGCATTAACTGCCTGGGCAGGCTTAGAACCAGGATTCTCAGATCTTAGTCCCTTGTGTGAATCATTGGTACCTGGCTTGGACTAGCATTTTCCTGCTCCATCACTGTGGGAAACCAATATGAGTCTGGGGTCTAACAGAGTTATACTCGAAAGGCCTATATTGAGGACAAAGGGTGAAGAGTACTTTCTTCCTGCCTTCATGCAAGGGTGGAGTGACCTTTTTGCGTATATTCTCACGGGTCGTGTCAGTGTGCTTTGATAGTATTCCCAGACTTATTTGGTTGCGCTCTCCCTCCAGGAGATAGATTTGCTGAGAATTACATGATAGTTGAGAGTAGATGATTCTTTATGCAAACAATAATTCTCAGAATTCTTGTTATTATTCAAGTATGGAACTGTAGCTTGATTGCCAACATAAGCAATTGCTTTCTGTTCTCTTGTACTAAGGTATAAAATGGACAAGCAGTTTAATAAAGTTGTCAGATGCAGCAATTGCTCTGGACCTCCCGAACCCCTCTGTCTCTGTCTTATTTTCCTTTTAGCCTCTCAGCCCTACTCTTCGAGGACCCTTGGCCGACTGGCTCCGGCACATCACATCACTCCAAATCTCTCATTTTCTGACAACTATATGGCATGCTTGAATTGCTTTGTATAGTAGCACATTTCAGATTTGTTTATGGGGTTGTGTATCAGGGTCAGATTTGAGTGAGTATTGGCTGTCCTCAAGGGAAGAGGCTGACTTTGAGGTTGATGGTTTTCTTTTGTCCTCAGTATCAGGCTGTTATCTGTTTTGGTATCTTGAGCCCAGTGGGTTCTTGACACGGAGCTAATTAGTAGTGGAGTAGCAATTCTACCTAGTTGTTGCAAACTGCCAGGAGCAGTCAGCTTGATCTTTATGTATGTTTATTTTTGTGAGTCATGGGGCTTGAACTCAGACCTGGGTTTGTCCCTGATCTCTTGAACTCAAGGCTACCACCTTACCCCTGGAGCCACAGTCCCACTTCCTGTTTTCTAGTCCTTAATTAGAGATAAGTGTCTCCCAGTCTGTGCCCACTTTTGGCTTTAAACCTCCATCCTCAGATCTCCACCTCCTGAGTATCTAGGATATAGGCTTGAGCCCGCACACCCACCTTTATGGTAGATCTTTACTCTTCTGAAAATGAAGAACATTAGAACACTTCTTTCCTCAACCCAAGATTCAAATCTTGATAGCCAGGCTAATGTTTCTCCCCTTTGTATCTTGTGTGTGTGTTTCTTTCTTGAATATCTTTCCTCAAGGTGTCTGGATGCAAGGACTGTATCCTAAGCTCTGCTGTGGATTTGCTGCGTGTGTTCATCATCAATCATCTGTGTTTCTACACCTTAATTTCTCTGTAAACTATGATTAATGGAGAGAAGAGCCATTAGTTCCTTGGCTGGCCTTGAACATTGATCCTCAGATCTCAGCTTTCTGAGTAGCAAGGATTACAGATGTAAGCCACAGTGCCCGGCTATTCTTTCTTTCTTTTTTTGTGGGTCATGGGGCTTGAACTGGCCTGTGTGCTGTCCTTGAGCTCTTCCGATTTAGACTAACATCATACTCTTGAGCCAAGCCCCACATCCCATTTTCTAGAGATTAATTGGAGAAAAGAGTGTCAAGTCCTCAGCCTGTGCTGCCTGAGAGCCTAGATCCTCAGATCTCAGCCTCCTGAGTAGCTAGGATTACAAATGTGAACCACCCCACCGACTGTTTTTTTTTTCAATGCCACTGCTGGGGCTTGAAGTGGGACCTGGGCATTAACACTTAGCCTTATTTCCCTCCTGAAGTTTTCCTCCTGAGCCATAGTACCATTTCTGGCTTTTTCTGAGTAATTTATTCGGGGTAAGAGTCTAATGGAGTTTTCTGCACATGGTGTCTTCGAGATTCAGTCCACAGGTGCCAGCCTCCTGAGTAGCTAGGACTATGGGTGCAAGTGTTCTTTCCCAACCCCAGTTTGTATTTTTTGCCAGTCCTACACCCTGAGTTTAAGGCCAGAGCACTGTCCTTGAACTTTCTCAATGGCTAGAGCTCTATCACTTGAGCCTTGGCACCATTTGCAGTATTTTTCTATGTGTGTGGTACCTACGAATTGAACCTAAGTCTTCGTGAATTCTAAGCAAGCATTCTACCACTAGGCCAGAGTCCCAGTCCCCTCGTTCATATTTTTGATGGTCTTTTTTGTCTTACAATTGGAACCATGTGAGCCACATCTTCTGTTTTGTTTCTCTGTAGTTTCATTTTTCCTGTTAAGTAGTGATGAGTCAAAGACTGGGCTGTGAATGTGGCTTAGTGATAGAGTGCTTGCCTAGCACACATGAAGCCCTAGGTTCAGTTTCCCAGTATCACATAAACAGGAAAAACTGAAAGTGACACTGTGACCGAAGTGCCCCGGTCCTGAGTTCAAGACCCAGGAATGGCTCATGCCTGTAACCCTAGCTACCCAGGAAGCTAAGAGCTGAGGATCACCATTCACAACCAGCCTGAGCAGGAAAGTCTATGAGACTGTTGTGTCTAATTAGCCACCAAAAATCCAGAAGTGGAGCTGTGGCTCAAGTGATAAAGCACTATCCTTGAGTAAAAATACTTATGTTCAAATCACTGAGTCAGCAGCCCCGAGTTCAAGTCCTACTGCCCACCACCGGCACAAAAATTAAAAAAAAAGAAAAATAGACCAAGTTATTTCTTATCTTTGGGCCTACAACACTTGTGGGTATATTAACACTTGTGAGTATGTTTATGTACGTGCCTACGTTCTTTTTCAGATCATAGTAGACTTATGCTTTTCTGTTCTTTCCCAGGTTTGGCACAATAATTTGATTACAACACCATACCTGAAGATGCTATGGGTCAATATGAAAGTCCCTGTGTTCCTTTCCCTTTGCTACCATGATCTTGGAAGAATGTCAGTGTGGAGACTCCACCTGGTGGCCTCTGTTCCTCACAGGAAGAACAGAATCGCCCACTAAGTCACTTGAATGCATTTTGTGAGTAGAAATAAGATGGGGATGTTTGTTGCTGCAGTGTTCCATGGCTGTTACTGACTCATCCTGGCAGAACCCTTCTTTGATGGCACTTTAGAGGTCTCAGAGTCTGTCAGTACAGAATAGGGACTGAAAATATCACCAGCTGTCCTTCCCTAAAACCTTGCTACAAGGAGCCAGTGGCTCACACCTGTGATCCTAGGTACTGGGTAGTTTACCAATTTGAGGATTATGGGTCAATGCCATTCCAAGGTAGGAAAGTCCTTGAGACTCTTATCTCCTAAAAAGCTACATGCTAGCCTGACCTGTGGCTCACTCCTGTAATCCTAGCTATTCATGAGGCTGATATGTGAGCATCCAAGTTCAAACAATCTTGAGCATAAAAGCACCTGATACTCTTAACTCCAGTTTACCTCCAGAAAAGAGAAGCACTCTTGGCTCAAGGGCAGGTCGGTGGCCTGGAGCTGAAGTGATTAGGGAGGAACAATGCCCAGACCCAGGAGTAGGGTGGTAACCTTAAGCTGAAGAGCCTAGGGACAGCACCCTGGATGAATTCAAGCACTATGACCCACCAAAAAAAAGATGCGGATTTGATATGTGACTCATGTGGTAGACTGCCAGTGTGGTAGACTGCCAGCCTTGAACAAAAAAGCTCAGTGACAGAACCCAGTCTTTAAGCTCAAGTTCTAGCACAGGGGCACATACACACTAGTGGCCTATGACCTGAATCCTTTCCTCTGTCCATGTAACATGCAATAAGTGATGTCCAAGAGACAAACAGGGTAGAGGGATTCTGGGTGCGTGTCTGTATGTCGGTGTCTGTCTTATGTGTTGTTGATAAGATAGAGCTTGAACTCATAGTCTGGGTGCTATCCTTAATCTTTTATTTTCAATGTTGGTACACTCTACCATTTCTGGCTCCTTAGTGGTTTATTGGAGTCTCCCTGATCGTTCTGCCCAGGCTGCCTTTGACCTCCAGTCCTTAAATCTCAGCTTTTTCTGTAGCTAAGATTATAGTCATTGGCACTAAGGCATAGATTCTCAACGCTTCTAGGTAAATCTGTTTTATGTGAAACTCAGTTTACTCAATGTGAACTGGTTTTAATAACCCTAGGCTGGTTGAGCCATGCATTTCCTCTTCACAGTGCCTGGCTGGTGCTTCAGTACAGCACTAGATACCCCTGCCTTTTTTGGATTTTTTTTGGCCAGGCCTGGGGCTTGAAATCAGGACCTGACCACTGTCCTTGGGCTTTCTCAAGGCTAGAGCTCTACCACTTGAGCCACCAAACCACTTCTGGCTTTTTCTATGTATGTGGTACTGAGGAATTGACATCAGGTCTTCTGCCTGCTAGGCAAGCACTCTATCACTAGACCAAACTCCCAGGCTGATTAAAGTTTTTTTTAATATTTTTTTATTGTAATTAATAAAAGGGTTACATGATATTTGCCAGATAGAAGGTGCATTAATTCAAATACATTGATACCTTTGCACATATCTTTGTCCCCATTACCCTACTCCCCACCCCCCCCATCTTGGTTTTCCCCCTTCCCTATCCAATTTCAAATAACCAAATACAAATATATCCAATATCTCAGATATCAAAGTGAGATACTGTAACATTATGAGATAACCAAGGGACAGCAAAAGAGATGAGACATAATATAGTATATTAAGGACAACAATCATTCATTATATGGCTTTTGTTTCAATATCCTGGAGATCCTTTCAATTAGCTTCATACTATATGGCCTTATGTATCAAGGTTTTGCTCTATTGAAGATCTCTGCTAGTAGAGCCCAAGGTTTCTACTGATTATGACAAATTATGACACTGAGCCTAAGTTCCTTTGAGTCTGGCTTACTTCACTTAATGTGATTTTTTTCTAAGTCTTTCCATTTCCTAACAAATGGGGCTATGTCGTTATTTCTGACAGCATAGAATTCCATTGTGTACAAATACCACAACTTGTTGATCCACTCATCAACTGAGGGACATCTAGATTGTTTCCATATCTTTGCTATGGTGAATAGTGCTGCAATGAACATTGTTGTGTTAGTGGATTTAGTATGCCTTAGTTTCTGGATGATTGGGTAAATGCCAAGTTGTGCTGGCAGAACTGGTTAAGCACCTGCAGAAAACTAAAGTTGGATCCTACTTTGTCACCCTGCCCTAGAATTAACTCCAAATGGATCAAAGACCTGGAGGTAAAAGCTGACACACTGAAAACTTTACAAAAGGAATAGGCGATACACTAGGCCTCCTTGGCACAGGTTGAAACTTTCTTCATAAGGACCAAGAATCACAACAAATCAGAGAAAGGCTGGACAAGTGGGACTGCATTAAACTGCAGAGCTTTTGTATGGCAAAGACATGGCTAGTACATTAATTAGGAAGCCTACAGAGTGGGAGAATATCTTCACCAACCATACAACGGACAAAGGCCTCATATCTAAAATATATCAACAGCTCAAAAAATTGAATCACTCCAAAGGTCATCTCCAACGTAACAACCATCCCATTAAAGGATAGGCCAAAGACTTAAAGTCTTCTCTGAAGAAGAAACAAAAATTGCCTATAGACACATGAAGAAATGCTCAACATACCTGGTCATAAAAGAAATGCAAATCGAAACAACACAAAGATTCCACCTCACTCCAGTTAGAATGGCTAGGAACAGGAAAACGAATAATAACAGATGCTGGAGGGGATGTGGCCAGGGTGGATAACTACTACACTGTTGGTTGGAGTGCAAACTCATTCAACCACTATGGAAAGCAGTATGGCAGTGCCTCAAAAGGCTAAACATAAGCTCCCCTATGACCCAGCAATTCCACTACTTGATTAAAGTTATTGAAAAGAAAACTAGTCCAGGGCCAGGAGTTTGGCCTAGTGGTAGAGTGTTTGCTTAACATTCAGGAAAACTTGGGTGCAATTCCTTGGTACCACATACATAGAAAAAAAATGGGAGTGTTGCTGGGGTTCAAGTGGTAGAGTTTTTTGCTTGAGAAAGCCTAAGGACAGTGCTCATTCCTTGAGCTTAAGCACAGGACTGGCAAAAAAAGAAAGAAAGTAAGTAGGACAGGCATTGGTCATCCACACCTGTCGTCCTTTCTACTCAAGAGTCTGACGTCTGCGGATTGTGGTTTAAAGCCATCCTGGGCAGTAAGACTGTGAGATTTCTATCGCTGATTAACTTCAAAAATGTTGGAAATGAATCTGTGACTCAAGTGTAGAATTCCAGATTCCAGTCTTGAACAAAAGAGCTCAGGAATAGCATCCAGGCCCTGATTTCATGACCTAATGCTAGCACAAAATGAAAGAAACAGCCAGGCTTTTTAATAAAATGTGTTGTGCTAAGTAAACATCTCTATGGAAGAGAAAATTTAAAAATATTGATCTCAGCTGGGTGCCATGGCTCACACCTGTAAACCTAGCTATTCAGGAGGCTGACATCTAAGATCAGGGTTCAAAGGCATCCCAGGCACCAAAGGACTTGAGATTTTTATCTCCAGTTAACCACTAGAAAATGGGAAGTGGGGCTTGACACAAGGCCAAAGCAGTCACCTTGAGCTGCAGAGCTCATTGCCCAGGCCAAGTTCAAGGCCCATGACCCACAAAAAAGTAAAAGACAAAGTAATAAAAGGGGGAGCCAGTGAGGGAGAAAGGGAGTGATGGAGGAAGGAAGGAACAAAATATAGGATGGATAGGAAGGGAGTGGGGTGGGAGAAAGATTTGGACTTCAGTGGCTCACACCTGTAATTCTAGTCAGAAATCCAGAAGTAAAGCTACCCAGCTCAAAGTGGCAGAGAGCTAGCCTTGATCAAGAAAGCACATGGACAGGGTCCAGAGGCTGTGTTCAAGTCCATGACTGACATAAAGAGAAAAAGAAAGAAAGAAGGGAGGATTGGAAAGGAAAGAACTGGTTCTTTCTAAGAGTTGAGTAAAGTAGAAGGTGCTAGGTATATGGGAACCTCCTGAGAGCAAGAGGGAAACTGAATTTTTTAACCCAGTCCTTGGCTGGTACTGAAGGTGAGATTCCTCATAGCCCCTGCTCTGCCTTAGTTCTAATCTATCTAATTCTCCATAGGTCCTGGGAAGGAGGTGCTGGCCTCTGCTTCATTTGTAAAGATTAGGAAACTAAGGCCATCAAGGACCTCTCCTGGCCAGAAGAGGCAGAGATGGGGTGTCCAATCCCTGGAATTGGAGTCTTCCCATGTCCTTTGTAAAATCTTCCAATCTGATCTTTCTCCCATGCCATCTTCTGGTGGTCTTCCCTACACCATTTTTATAATCAATAAGTTCAGTGAAGTTACAGGATATAATATTTACACAAAAAATAATTGGGGCTAGTGGTTTGGCCTAGTGGTAGAGTGCTTCCCTAGCATGGCTGAAAACCCAGGATCGATTCTTTCGTCCCACATACATAGAAAAAAGCCAGAAGTGGTTCTGTGGCTCCATTGGTAGAGCTTGAAAAAACCCAAGGACAGTCCTCATGCCCTGAGCCCAAACCTAGGACTGGCAAAAAGAATAATAACAATAATATTAGTAGTAGTAATTGGGCTTATGTGAGCAATGAACAATTTAAAAATACTGTATGGAGTCAATTCTATTTATATTGGAATAAGAAATAAAACATTGAGAAATAAATGTATAAATAATGTAACACTAGACAATGAAAACTGCACTGCACAGCTAGTCTTGGAAGCACCCAAGTTTTTACCTGATCTTATGTCCTTGCTACTGATGAATTTACTTTTCCAAAAACGCATTTTGCTATTTTCCTTTATATTATTTTAGGTGCTCTCAATTTGAAGTCTATACATCCAAATATGCCCTACAATCTCCATTTTCATGAGGAATAGCTTAAGCCCACTAAATAGGCAGGACCCATACCCTGGATGACTGAATAGCAGGCATGAAAATTCCCTACTGTCCTTCCAATCATGTTCTATGCAACATCACAATAAACCTTTAAGAGCAAAGCGTGGTATCTCACGTATAATGGATGAAGACAAAGGATCTCTTCCACAGCCTAATGGATAAGGTCTGGGAAGACAAGCCTGAGGTCCCCTTCAAGAGCAATGGAGTGGATGGCAGTGATGTACCATGCTGTAAGAAACCGCTTTATGGAAACTTTTCACTGGCCCACAATACAGACTTCTAAATCCAGATTCTATTTCTAATAAAATAACCTGAAATAAGCCAGGTGCAGTAGTTTACACCTGGTATCGTAACTACTGAGGAGGCTGAGAAATCTGAGGATCTTAGTTCAAAGCCAGCCAGGTATAAAAGGACCTTGAGACACTTATCTAAAATTAGTCTCTAGAAAATGGAAAATGAGGCTTGACTGAAAGGTAGGGTGGTATCCTTGAGCTGAATAACTCACGGACAGTGCTCAGGCCCAGGGGTAGGGTGGTAGCCTTCAGCTGATGAACTCAGGGACAGCACCCTGGCAGGAGTTCAAGTCCCATGATTGACTAAAAAGCAAAATGAATAAAGAAAGAAAACCCAAATCTGATATTTTTCATCCTTGGCTGAGGATGGTTGGTTGGGATATTTTATATTGTATGGTTATTAAGTGCTGTATCTCCAGGAGGATGTCTAGGGTTCTTTACATGTTTAACCTAGAAATTAATTGCTTTTATGATGCCTACCAATTAATGGAGTCTGTATTGGTTGTAGGTGAAGCGTTTACGGTGTTATTTGAAACATAAAAGATTCTGCTCTTATATGATGCTAAATGAAAGGACCTCTAGGATATAGAAACAAAAGCCGTATAATGATTGGTTGTTGGCCTTAATGTACTATGTTGTATCTCATCTCTTTTGCTGTCCCTTGGTTATCTAATATTGTTACAGTATTTCACTTTGTTATCTGATATATTGATTTTATGTGTATTTGGTTATTTGAAATTGGATAGGGAAGGGGGAAAACAAGATGAGCGGTGGGACTGGGGGGAGGGAAATGGGGACCAAGACATGAGAAAAAGTATCAATGAAGTAATCCACTTTTCATCTATCGAATATAATGTAACCCTTCTATTAATTACAATAACAAATATATGAAAAAAAGTGATTCTGCTCGCATAAGAAAGCTTTATGCGTGTCCAGAAATTTGGCATAGTGGTAGAGTGCTTGTCTAGCATACACGAAGATCTGGGCACCAGAAATGGTGCTATAGCCCAGGTCGTATAACGTTAGCCTTGAGGAAAGCCCAAGGATAGTGCTTAGGCCCTGAGATCAAGTCCAAGACTAGCAAAAAAAAGTATTAGCCAGCATGGTGGCTCACATCTGTAATCCTAGCTACTCAAGAGGCTGAGATCTGAGGAGTTCAGCCCATAGTCAGGCCAGGCACTAAAGACTCTGAGACTCTTAACTCCTAGGACACAGGAAGTGCTGCTGTGGCTTCAGGATGGGGTAAGTAACCTTGAGCTGAAGAGCTCTGGGAAAATGCCTAGGCTCAAAGTCCAGGCTCCACGAATAACAAAAAAGAGAGAGAGAAAGATATGAGAAAAAGTTTTTGATTTTCTAACCCTTGCATCATGTTAGTTGGTTATTTATTTACTTATTTATTTAGCTACCATTTTCTACTGTGGGGGGAGTGTTGGTCCTGGGGCTTGAATTGGGCCTGAACCTTACACTTGAGCCAAGCCCCACTTCCTATTTTCTTGAGGCTAAATCTCAGGTTCTTTTGTGTTCTAGCTGGGTTTGAACCTTGATCTTCAGATCTCAGCTTCTTGAGTAGTTAGGATTAAAGACAAGTGCCACCACATCCAACTTGTATAATGTTTTGAGCAGGAAAATCTGGGGCAAAATCACACAGGTTCTTTCCTGATTACCTCATTTGCCTTCTATTCCAGCCATGCTTACAGAATATTATGTTCATTCTCAACAGCAAGAAAGAATGAAATCTTGGTAATTTCTGTCGTGATATTACCATTTTCATCTGCGATTTTGTTTATTTCGATATGCTCTCTTCTTTTTTTGGTAAGACTTGCTAAGGGTTTGTCAATTTTGTTAATTCTTTCAAAGAACCAACTCCTTGTTTTGTTGATTCTTTCTATAGTTTCTTTGGATTCCAAATCATTGAATTCTGCTTTGATTTTAATTATTTGCTTTCTTCTACTGGGATTAGGGTTGGTTTGTTGCTCTTTTCCAGGAGCTTGAGGTGAGACATTAAGTTGTTGGTTTGCAATTTTTCCAACTTGTTGTTGTAGGCACTCAGCGCTATAAATTTTCCTCTGAGTACTGCCTTTGCTGTGTCCCAAAGGAGTTGGTATTTTCTGTGCTCCTTACTGTTAAATTTCATAAACTGTTGGATTTTTGTTCTGATCTCTTCGATGACCCATTGGTGACTCAACAATGTGTTGTTCAATCTCCATGAGTTACAGGGTTTTCGTTGGTGGAGACGTGTATTCAGTTCCAATTTGAAGCCTTTGTGGTCTGAGAGTGTGCATGGAATAATTTCAGTGTTTCTGAATCTGTCCAGGTTTGTTTTATGGCCTAAGATGTGATCTATTTTGGAAAATGTTCCATGTGCTGCTGAGAAAAACATATATTGTGTTGTTGCTCGGTGGAATATTCTGCAGATGTCTGTTAGATCTAGCTGGTCTATATACTTGTTCAATTCTAAGGTTTCTCTCTTGGGTTTTTGTCTTGTTGATCTGTCCATAGGTGAGAGTGGTGTGTTAAAGTCACTGACAATCACTGTATTTCGATCTATGTATGGTTTCAGTGTAAGTAAAGTTTGCTTGATGAAGTTCGGAGCTCCGTGATTGGGTGTGTAAGTATTTAGGATCGTTATGTCTTCCTGGAGGAAAGATCCCTTTAGCAGTATGTAGTAACCTTCTTTGTCTTTTCTTACTAATTTAGTTTGAAGTCTATTTTATCTGATATGAGGATGGCAACTACAGTGTGTTTATGGGCGCCGTTAGCTTGATAGAGTTTATTCCAACCTCTCACTTTCAAAAGATGATTGTTTTTTTTGGGTAAGATGTGTCTCTTGAAGACAGCAGAACGATGGCTCATGCTTTTTGATCCAACTAGACAGCCTATGCCTTTTAATTGGAGAGTTAAGTCCATTGATATTGAGAAGATTGAGAGATATTTATTAGTTCCTACCATTTTTAAAAGCTTTTATTTGGGCCTGTGTCTTGACAGATCATGTGGTCCTTACGTGGTATGCTGTTTAGGTGCCATTTCTTTCCCTATATTGCATTTATTTTGGTTTTCTATGTATAGAACATCTTTGAGAATTCTCTGTATTGTTGGTTTTGTTACGACATATTGTTGCAGCTTTTCCCTGGAATGGAATGTTTTTATTGTTTCCCTCAGTTATGAATGAGAGCTTAGCTGGGTACAGTATTCTTGGTTGGTAGTTATTTGACTTAAGGGCATGACATATATGCTTCCAGTCACTTCTTGCTTGCATGATCTCTGCTGAGAAATCTGAGGTTATTCTGATTGGTTTTCCATTAGAGGTTACTGAGCCCTTTTCCCTGGCTGCCTTTAGGATCCTTTTTTTGGCTTCTATTGATCCAGTTTGGATTACGATGTGGCGGTGGGATGTTCTTTTCTGGTCAGGTCTGTTTGGGGTTCTAAAGGCTTCTAGTATCTGGATGGGCCTGCCCTTCTGGATATTTGGAAAATTCTCTGAGATTATTCCCTGAAGTATATTTCCAATACCATTGACCTCTTTCTTCAGACCCTCCTCAATACAAATTAGCCTTAAATTAGGCTTCCCAATTGTATCTTGGACCTCCTGAAGTGCTCTCTCATTTTTCCTAGATTTGGATTGACTCATTTTCTGTTCTTTCTCTATAATAACTAAATTATCTTCAGCCCCGGAAATTCTCTCCTCTGCATTGTCTAACCTGCTATCAAAGGTATCTACTTTATTTTTCATCTCCCTTGCTTCTAATTGCTCATTATTGATGCCATGCATCTCTTATTTTAGATCATGTATGGATTTCTTCAGCTCCTTCATTTCCATTTGAGGGTTTAGCTCAGTAGCTGTATTTTCTTTGGACATTTGCTGGAGTTCGGTCACCTTTTTATTTGTGCATTCTATGACTTCATCCATCTTTCTTGTTAAACCTTTATTATGGCCTCCTTTATGGCTTCTTCTTTTTCACTTATCACCTTGTTTATGGTTTCCTATTGTTCAGCTATGGCTTCCTCCATTATCTCTTTCTTTATATTTTCACATTTTTCATTAATGATGTTTATCAATTGCATTTGTATAGCACTTGGAAACTCTCCTCTAGGTTTGCCAGTGACTGTTCCATTGGCTGTTTATATTGGGTGGGAGGGGTGGGGGATGTTGTTTCTTGATTTGACATTTTTCTTGAGTTTCTTGTTCTGCCCATTTGAAAATGGGAGCAAGATTAATACTAAACACGATTTTATTTTTTCATCTATAACCGACCTAGAGCTCCGTAGCTGGCAGACACTAGATGTTCACAAGTTTTGATTGGTGTCATCACTCTTTCTTTTTGTGCAGTTATAGACCAGTCTAATACATCCACTGATAAGAGATTTATAACCAAAACAATAAGCCTCTCAATCCAATCTCTATTGTCTTTAAGTCCCTCTGAGCCTAGAGAATAATTGAACACCTAGATATACAGTATTTCTCAACAGCCATCAAGTGTAGATCCGTGCAGTATTAAGGGTTGTAAGACGAACTGAGGTCCAGAGATAGGAAAATAGAATGAGAGAGGTCAGGGGAGGTACAAGAGGATTAACGTAGGAGTGTAAGAATATTGTAGTAATGAAGAAAAGTTATAGCGTAAGGATAACTGACCTAAGTTGGTAGGTAGGTAGCGTATTTGAGTACAAAGTTTGGAAAGTATTAGAATAAAACTTATGTGTTGCTGCACGACTAGCTCTTAGCCCAACCATTGGCCTCACCGTCGACCATGGGATGGATCTGCGAGCTTCCGTCTGAGCGCGGTTGGCAGACTTTTTCCTGTGCTGCCTCTAAGGACGGCCCCAAGCTAGGGATATGGGGATTGAGAGTTTCAGGGGCTCTCTGCAGGACCAGCAGGAGACCCCTCTGTTCCCAGGGGCGTGGCCCAGCTGAGGATGTGGGCTCCAAGGGCGGAGCCGCGCCTTTTTGATTCTGAGAAGGGGAGCTTGGCTGGTGGTTGGCCCTTCAGGTCCCTGCTGTGTTTCCACTGCTTTGTCAGAGACTGTGACTGTGGGGAGCCCCCTAGGTGCTGTCTTGCTCAGGATTCCCAGCTGGAGGATGCCCCGCTCAAGAATTGAGGGGGGCAGATGCTGGCTTCTATTTTCCTGAACACCCTACCCACTGTTGTAAATCATAGTCCCAGGGACCTCCACTCTCCATATCCAGTGGCCTGGGAGAGGAGCCTGCTGGGCGGGTGGGAGCTGGGACAGCGCTGCCTCCCCTGGAGGGGTGCTTAGTCTTAGGGTCCACCTGCCTGTTAGTCTCCTGTCAGAGGGCTGGGGGTTGAGCCCATTGGGCTGGTGGGAGTTGGGACAGGCCCACCTCCCTTGGTGGGGTGCTGGGTCTTAGGTAGCCGTCTGTCAATCTCCAGTCAATGGCCTGAGGGAGGGGGCTGTTGAGGGAAGGGACAGGATTCTAAATTCCTTGCCCCCCCTGCTCCCGCCAGTCTTTCTCGGGCGGGGTGGAGGGGTCTGAGTTAAGTTCTATTGCTTGGCACCGCTCTGCTTTCCTGATGGGTCTGGGGATGCACTGTATTACTCATGCCTCTGCGTCCCTCTGCCTGTGCTCCACGGTGGTGGGGAGTCTTTCACTCCCCTGGGGTCTCCGCCCCCGCCTGTGTTCTGCTTCTGGTTTCCGCTGCTTGCTGTTCTGGTTCTGAGTCTGGGTTCCGCTGCTTCCGCCGTTCGCTGGCCCGGTTGTATGTTGGTTTCTGCAGCAATTGGGCCCCAGACTGGCCCCCTCCACCCGCTGCTGCTTTCCATGGCGCGTCGCAGCTTTCCACGTCTTGGAACTGGTGGAGGGATGTGGGAGAGGGGCCCTCGCATTCCGAATTCTTTGAGAAAGTTGGATATGAGCTTTATCTGGATTTCTTTTCCTATTTGAGTCCTTCTCGGTTGCTTTTTGAGTTTGTTGTTGTGGATTTCTTAAGATAATTGGCTCGTGGGACTCCCTGGTTCTCTCTTTTCATGAGAGAGAGGTACGCAGCGTCCCTATTGTCTTGGTGCCATCTTCCTTCTCCCACTTCCCATTTTCTAAAGGTAAATTGGATATAAGTGTCTTAGGTATTTTTGTGCCAGGATGGCTTTAAACTGTGATCCTCAGATCTCAGCCTCCTGAGTAGCTAGGATTATAGAAGTGAGCCACCACGCCTACCATGCCCAGCTTTCTGTTTTTGTTTTTGTTTTTGTTTTTTTAAACCAATCCTTTGGCTGGAAGTCGATGTGAGCACTGTTTTTCAGCTTTCCTCAAGCCTAGTGATCTTAATATCCAGAGATTGGACAACAGCATAGGAAGTTATGGAATCTGTTTTTCTTGTCTACTTTGAGGGAAAGGAATAGGTGACAAGATGCAGAAATGAAGACTTCAGAGGCAAAAGCTCTTTTTGAATAGCTTGTAAGAAGCACTTTCTTTTCTCTTCATTTCTTTAATCTGCCAGTCCTGGGGCTTGAACTCAGGGCCTGAGCACTGTCCTTGGGTTTTCTCAAGTCTAGACCTCTGCCACTTGAGCCACAATGCCTCATCTAGATTTTCTATCTACGTAGTAGTGAGGAATCTAACACAGATCTTCATGGATGCTAGGCAAGGACTCTACCACTAGGCCAAACTCCCAACCCTGACATAATATTTATAAATAGTCATCATCATCATATCAAAATATCCTTTGTCCTAAGAGAATGAACACTTATCTATGTGTGTAATGCTTTTTCTAATTTCGCCAATACTTCTGTGATTTTCCTACTCGCATTTTTTACATATGACAGCACAGATGTTCATAGAAAAAAAATTAGATTAGGATACAGAAACCTAACCACATCCTAGTAGATCAATGTCAAAAATATTTACAAGATGGGCTGGCAGTTTGATCTAGTGATAGTGTCCCTGGCTACTAAGCAAAGAGACTCAGGTTTGATTCCTCAGTACCACATACATAGAAAATGCTGGAAGTGGTGCTGTGGCTCAATGGGACAGCTATAGCCTAAAAAAGCCAAAGAACAATGCTCAGGCTCTGAGTTTTAGCCCCAGAACTATGAAAAACAAAAAAATGTGCAAGAGGCAAAATGGAGGCTGAGAAGGCACTGTAAAGCAAAATGGCTTGTGGAGGATGAGGGGAATACTGACATTTAAGGATGGATCTTACCTAAGAAAGACTTCTTGAACCTGAGACCAGGCTAGTACCTACGCCTAGTTAAAGACATGGAGATTTAACACGCAAAGTGTGCTATTTACTACATCCACATATACATTGTGAGGTGGGAAAGGAGATTCAAAGTCCAGTATGTCTTTGGTGAGGTCTTCTGAGAGCAAGGAGCTTTGGTCATTGGGCCCTGAAAGGTGACCCTACCTCCCTCACAATGGAACAGAATATGGAACCCTGGTAAGCAAACCACGGTAACTGACAACCAGCTCAGCTAGCTCACTTGGCCTGTGGCTCAGGAACAAGAAAATGTTGCTGTGCTGTTGCCACAGGTCAGGAGACTTGGGTATCAGGCATGAGAGATATGGATGTCTCACTCGAAGATGTAGATGCTGGATCAGTGATAAGCCATAAATCCAGTATATTAGGCGTTTCTCTAGGAAGAAAGCCAGGAAACTCTAGGGCAACTCAGATGAGGTATATTCCTGAGAGGAAACCTATTTGAACCCATCATCCTCTCCACACACTGCAACTTTCTTGTGAGGTTTCAAGTGTCTATTCTGAGATGACAGTTTGTGTCCTTTTCAATCTACTCTATCCCAATGCCTCAGTGTGAAGTGTGCTCCCATTTCTGTGTTTAAAAGATCCATTGTTTTTGCACCATAGTGTGACTGGTGAGTCAGCTCAGACTCTGAAGGAACCTTGTAACCTATGGAGCCTGGAGGAAGGCCTGTTGGAGATGCTGCTGATAAAGCTGAGCTCTGCCTACGAGAAAGGTGATCTCTTTTATGTCTGAAATTTCCTGCACAATTTCAGACAATGGGGGACAATGGAGAAGTTGCTGGATATTCTCTTGAAAAAGTGAGTGTTCCCCCTCCAAACCTAGTCTTGCTCAGACCCTCCTTGCTGAGTCTTGGAATAATTGGCAACTCTCTGAGCCTCTTTGGTTCACTGGGGAGCTAATCATGACACAAGTGCACAAGTTGGCTACTTTACTAGGACTTGTCCACCATGCCATTTCATTTTCCTCACAAGTTACTGGAGTCTCAGCAGTGTGCTTACTGAGAAGTTGGATTACAGACATGAGTGAGTGGCACCCAAAAGCAGCCCTCACGAATGTGAGGTCCTAGGAAATCTCATTTTCCAGGAGGAAATAAGGTTTTAAGTAGCAGTGACAGAGGCCTGTGAAATACTTGAGACAAAGGAAAGGATAGGGACTGAATCACTTCTGAGCCATCATTCTGAGCCATCAGGGAGGGATTGTGTTAGCTTTGCCTGTTTAGATCACAAAGCATTTACATTTTGATGTGTGGTCCACTGCTGGCAATTGAACTTGAACCCAGGGCTGAGTGCCATCCCTTTGGTTTTCAATGATTACCCTTTTACCATTTGAGCCATAAGCCTAGTTTTGGCTTTTTGCTGCCTAATTGAAGACAAGTGCCTTTAGACTTTTCCTCACTAGACTGGCTTCCAACTGTGATCCTGAGATCTCAGCGTGCTGAGTTGCTAAGATGAGAGGCATGAGCCATTGGCGCATTTACTTTGGACAGATGTATAGAGGCCTCTCAGCAGAATTTTCATTAACCTATAGACATATCTCACTTGGGTAGCTTTATATTCATGTCCGGGATTTAGTTAGCCCTGTACTTATCTTGTTAAATCCGCATGGGAAAACCATAGAGTTGACTTCCTTCTCTCCTTCCATCGCTACAGATCCATGCACCGTAACTGGGAGGAAGATGAGCAAGTAAAGAAGTAAGCAGGGTTACACAGAAATAGAATATCTGTCATGTAAAACTGGGTATATTTTTTATTGGTCATGAGATTTTAAACTCTGGGCCTGGGTGGTGTCACTGAGCGCTTCAGCTCAAGTCTATCACTCTATCCCTTGAATCATAGCACAAATTCTGGGGTTTTTTTGGTGGTTAATTGGGGATAAGATTCCCACAGTCTTTTTTGCCTGAGATGGCTGTGACCCTCCTTCCTCACATCTCAGCATCTTGAGTAGTTATACTTGCAGGCATGAGCCACCATGCCCGCCTAAAAAACTGGGTATTTTTGAGGCACCTAATCAAAGCACAATTTTCTTGTTTGCACATCACTTGTGATTTCCACCAGGTCTTGAGGTTGGGACTTCAGTGGATGTTAGATAACACAGTTGTAGGCCCCTCGGGGTATGGCCTAGTATTAGAATGCTATGGTAGCATGCCCCGAGGTCCAGGTTTGATTGCTCAGTTCCACAAACATAGAAAGAAAAAACGCATGCTGGAAGTAGTGCTATAACTCAAGTGGCAGAGTGCTAGCTTTGAGGAAAAAGCCCAAGGACAGCGGCCAGGCCCTAAGTTCAAGCCCCATGACTACAAAAAAAATACATAACAGAGTTGTGAGGGCACAGCTAGGGCTGTGTGCAGAAAGTCAGATCCTGTGGGGAAACAACCTTCTCACTTCCTATGACATTGAGAATTTTAGAGGATTGTCTCTCAGAAGCTTCTGAAAGTGGGGTTTAAAAGTCATCCTATTCTAGGATATCTCTTCCCTCCTTCCAGCATACAAGTGCACATCTCTGCAGCACAGCCACAGCATTAGAGTCCTAAAGGAAAGGGGCTTTGGTAGAAGGCTCAGGATGGAGAGAAAAAGCTCTCACTTTCCTTGTCCCCAATGTCCCCGCAGCATCATGTGTTCCATCTTCATGATGCGGATGGACTTCTACCGCAGTGATTTCTATGAGTTCAAGAAATGCCACACCCTGACAAAATTCAAGCTCTATATAAGGGTCCACATGCTGGCCTCAGAGCTGCTCTTCCACTTACACATCCCTTTTGAGTAGGGGAAGAATGCGTGACCAGTAAGACCAAAAAAAGAAGAAGACCTGGTGTGGGCGTCTCAGAGCCTGTGAGTGGGAAGCTCACTTGGTGTAGGTATTGGTTGGCCTTTACTTCTCCGCAGCTTGGCAAATTGCCCTTTATGGGTGGTGTCAGCCAGGTAATGTCTGTTCTCTGTTTGAAAGGACTCAGGCATAAGCACTCATTAGAAAGACCTTACATCACCTCAGTGTTCAGTCCAAACTCCAATTCTACAGCTTCCTCCATTATAGCCTCATGGAAGTTGAGTGGCACTTCAGCTTGCAGAGTTCACTCTTAGAATGCTGTAACTATTTTCATTCTTAGGTTTGGTAGAAGAGCTTCTCCTGAACTCCAGATGAAAAACCCACCGGTGGAACTGGTGACTGATGGAGATAGAGAATCATCACTGCACTCCAGAAAGCATGTGACTTCTGTAGAAAACACCAAACAGGTTTTCAGTCCTGTGGATATAACTTATGCTCTGAACCCCACATGTGATACAGTTGAAAATGCAGATATTCTGGAGGAATAAAAAATGGAGGCACATTTCCTTCCCTTTGCTTTCACAGTGCACCCAGAGTCAGTCCATGTGAGTCAGAGCACCACTCTACTTCCGGTGCAGGCTAAAGGGCCATAGGCTGGGCTCATGGAAAGTGTTCCCAGCTTATGTGGGGTTGAAGCAGTAAGTGCAGTCTCAATACTGGATTCACTGGAGGAAAATGAATCGATCCTCACAGAATATCCAGACCCATCTGTCACACCCCAGGAGAAGCAATCTCCAGTCAACAATCTAGTATCTGCCCCGCTCTTCACTCAGGAAGAAGGTTCTGTTTCTTATGAGGAGGCAAACCCTTCTGAGGACTCTGAGGTAGAATTACTGCCTGAAGGCTACTTGGAGACCAGTCTGGATTTAGAGCTTCCCTGCCCCCTTCCTAAAAAGAAGTCTCTTTACCTTGCTCTCATGACTGGTGTCAAGTGTTCATTGTATTTACTTTTCTAACTATTAAACTTTCCACTTACAATGTGAACTCCCAGACACATAGGTCCTAGGTGGGGTAAAACCAGACTGGCCTGCCCTTGTAAAAGAAAACCTTACTGGATTTACAGGGAACAATGAAATGCATGGAATCACCAGGAATCCAGGCCGGGCCTCCATGGAGAGACAAGTCAGCTACCAAAGCTTAAGGACAGGGCAGATGAGATGCCTAGACACGTATTCTATCGATTGGGAGAAGTGCCAGAGTAACTGAAGTAATATGTCGGACTCTGTTTTGAGTTTGTCTGTTTATATATACATTGTGCTTTGTACAAATATTTAGAAAATTAAAACTCCACAACAGCCTCAAAATTCTACTTTGGCCTTGAGTGTGGCCTAGTCGTACAGTGCTCACCTAGTATACAAGAAGCCATTAATTCAATTCCTAGGCACTGCATACACAGAAAAAGCCAGATGAGGCTCTGTGCCTCAAGTGTCAGAATGGTAGCCAAGTGTCAGAAAAAGTGGCCAAGGACAGTTCCTCTTCCCTCGGTTCAAACCCCGGGACTAGCCAAACAAGAAATCATACCATTTTCCACACATTTTGAAATATATCTGATTTATCTAACCCTACTTTGTTTTTGCCAGTTCAGGGCTTGTTCCAACAAGCCAAACTCCTGGCCTCCAACCTTAATATTTTTAATAATTTCATTTTTTTACATGATCACATTTCATGCTGGCTGTATTAATACCATAAAAAGTATGCTTAGTGTAATAAAGGTAAAGGCAAAACTTAAGAAATTAATAACTAAAAATTCTTTTTATTTTTATTAGTTTTATAGCATTAGAACAATTTTTTGAGAACAGGTAGCTTGAATGTGTATTTTAGAGTTCAAGTACTCCGTTTTGATAAATGATATCTGCCTATATCATTTATTTCAACATGTTTCAAAATATTGTTTTCAATAATGAAAATATAAATTTGTTCGAAATGAACTTTATGACGTTGGGAGAAGGGAAGGAGAGAGAAATGGAGGGAGGGTAACAGTGTTTCCAAGAAATATACTCATTACATATATAACAACAATCTCTTTGTATATCATCTGGACATCAAGAGGGTATCTCATATTGTTACAGTATCTCACTTTGTTATCTGATATACTGAATTTATTTGTATTTGGTTATTTGAAATTTGATAGAGAAGGGGGGAAAACCAAGACTGGTGGGGGGTGGGGGGGAGGGTAATGGGTACCAAGACATGTGAAAGGGTATCAATGTATGTGAATTAATGCACCTTCTATCTGGCAAATATCATGTAACCCTTTTATTAATTACAATAAAAAATTTTTAAAAAAGAAAAAATGATTACACACTACTAAGAAAAAAAATAAAAATCTACTTTGGGGAGAATATTTTTTGCCAGTCCTGGGCTTAGACTCAGGGCCTGAGCACTCTCCTTGTTTTTGTTTTTGTTGTTTTCTTAAGGCTAGAGCTCTATCACATGTGCCACAGCACCACTTTTGTCTTTTCTATGGATTTTGTGCTGAGGAATTAAACCTGGGTCTATGTTCAGGCTATGTAAGAACTCTTCCACTAGGCTAAACACAGAGCCCCAGTGGGAAGGAAGTTTTTGACATATTATGTAGAATATATGTACACTAAGAAGGAAAAGCCATCAACAATAGAAGAATAAAATAGAAAAAATATTTACATTGATAATGACATGCCAGTATCATGGCACATCTCTGTAATTCTTGCTTGAAGAGTGGGACAGTGCCCAGGCCCAGAGTTCCAGCCCGACAAATGACAAAAAATCAAACAAGCAAACAAAACTCCCAAGAAAGCCTAAAGACTAGAGCTGCTCCACGGAGTCTCTTCTCTATGGGGATCAGGAAATATTTCACTTTTTCTAACTCTTTCCACCTCAACAATGCTACTAAAATAAGACTGTGTTGAAACTTTCAATTTGTAAAAATCTTTTTCATGAATACCCTGAAATGTTCATTGCTTATATCCCAATTGAAGATAGTTGATTTGGGGCTGAATTGGTAGAGAGCTAGCCTTGAGCAGGAAAGATCAGGGATACAGCTGAGGCACTCAGTTGAAGACCCAGTGCCATCACACAAAAGAAATTATGCACTTTATACATATTTTCAGATTTCTTAATGAATTTTTCACTCTGTATAAAGATAGGGTATATTCCTTTTTACTTAAGAGAGATTGCTCTTTTTTTTCTTTTTGCCAGGCCTGGGGCTTGGACTCAGGGCCTAGACACTATCATTGGACATGCTTGCCCAAGGCGAGTGCTCTGCCACTTGAGACACAGCACCACTTCTAGCTTTTTTCTGAGTATGCGGTACCGGTGAATTAAACCTAGGGCTTCATGTATGCTAGGTGAGCACTCTAACATTAGGCTACTTTCCCAGGCCCAGTGAGATTCCTCATAATGTCATTGTATGTTCACAGAGTTTGAGCTCACACACTTTAGTGCCCTGGTTGGCTTTGATCCGTGATCCTCAGTTCTGAGCTCCTAAGTAGCTGAAATTATGGTGTGATCACCATGACCGGCTTCTAATCTTTTTTCTACAAAAAGATATGTAGTTATCTAAAATATATCTAGAACAAAAAATATTGAATGTCTCCAAAAGAAATCTTCAAAGAAACAGCCATCCCATTAAAAGGTGGGCTAATTCTCTGAAATGATCCCTGAAGTATATTTCCAATACCATTGACCTCTTTCTCCACGCCCTCCTCAATACCAATTAGCCTTAAATTAGGCTTCCTGATTGTATCTTGGACCTTCTGGAGCGTTCTCTCCTTTTTCCTAGATTTGGATTGACTCATTTTCTGTTCTTTCTCTATAATAACTAAATTATCTTCAGCCCCGGAAATTCTCTCCTCTGCATTTTCTAACCTGCTATCAAAGCTATCTACTTTATTTTTCACCTCCCTTGCTACTAATTGCTCATTTTTGATTTCTTGCATCTCTTCTTTTAGATCATGTATGGAGTTCTTCAGCTCCTTGATTCCCATTTGAGTGGTTAGCTCAGTAGCTTTATTTTCTTTGGACATTTGCTGGAGTTCGGTCACCTTTTTATTTGTGGATTCTATGACTTCATCCATCTTTCTTTGAAAAACCTTTATTATGGTCTCCTTTATGGCTTCTTCTTTTTCATTTATCACCTTGTTTATGGTTTCCTTTTGTTCAGCTATGGCTTCCTCCCTTATCACTTTCTTTACATTTTCACATTTTTCATTAATGATGTTTATCAATTGCATTTGTACAGCACTTGGAAGACTCTCCTCTAGGTTTGCCAGTGACTGTTCCATTGGCTGTTTACATTGGGTGAGGGGGGTGGGGGATGTTGTTTCTTGATTTGACATTTTTCTTGAGTTTCTTGTTCTGCCCATTTGAAAATGGGAGCAAGATTAATACTAAACACCATTATAGTTTTCAGATATAACCAACCTAGACCTCTGTAGCTGGCAGACTCTAGATGTTAACAAGTTTTGATTGGTGTTATCACTCTTTCTTTTTGTGCAGTTACTGACTAGTCTAATAATTCACTGATATACGATTTATATCCAAAACAATAAGCCTCTCAATCCAATCTCTATTGTCTTTAAGTCCCTCTGAGCCTAGAGAATAATTAAACACCTAGATATACAATGTTTTTCAACAGCCATCAAGTGTAGATCCATGCAGTATAAGGGTTGAAAGAGGAGCAGAGGTCCAGAGATAGAAAAAAAATGAGAGAGGTCAGGGGGTAAGTAGGTAGCATATTTGAGTACAAAGTTTGGAAAGTATTAGAATAAAACTTACGTGTTGCTGCGCGACTAGCTCTTAGCCCAGCAAGTGGCCTCACAGTGGACCATGGGATGGATCTGCGAGCTTCCGTCTGAGCATGGTTGGCGGATGTTTTCCTGTGCTGCTTCCAGGGGCGGCCCCAAGCCAAGTTTCTGGGGATTGAGAGTTTCAGGGGCTCTCAGCAAGACCAGCAGGAGACCCCTCTGTTCCCAGGGGCGGGGCCCAGCTGGGGACGTGGGCTCCAAGGGCGGAGCCGCGCCTTTTTGTTTCTCAGAAGGGGAGCTTGGCTGCTGGTCGGCCCTTCAGATCCCTGCTGTATTTCCACTGCTTTGTCAGAGTCTGTGACTGTGGAGGGGCCCTCGGTGGTGTCTTGCTCAGGATTCCCAGCTGGAGAATGCCCCGCTCAAGAATTGAGGGGGGGCAGATGCAGGCTCCTATTTACCCACACCCCCTACCCACTGTTGTAAGGCAGGGTCCCAAAGCGCTCCACTCTCCAGATCCAGTGGCTTGGGAGAGGAGCCTGGTGGGGGGTGGGAGCTGGGACAGCTCCGCCTCCCCTTGTGGGGTGCTGAGTCTTAGGGTCCGCCCGCTTGTCAGTCTCCAGTCAGAGGGCTGGGGGTTGAGCCCGTTGGGCGGGTGGGAGTTGGGACAGCCCCGCCTCCCTTGGTGGGGTGCTGGGTCTTATGGGTAGCCCGCCTGTCAATCTCCAGTCAATGGCCTGAGGGAGGGGGCTGTTGAGGGAAGGGACAGGATTCTAAATTCCTTGCCCTCCTGCTCCCGCCAGTCTTTCTCAGGCAGGGTGTTGGGTTCTGAGTTAAGTTCTATTGCTTCGCACTGGCTCTGATTTCCCAATGTGTTTGGGGACGCGCTGTATTACTCAGGCCTCTGCATCCATCTGCGGGTGCTCAACGGTGGTGGGGAGTCTTTCACTCCCCTTGGGTCTCCACCGCCGCCTGTGTTCTGCGTCTGGGTTCCGCTGCTTGCTGTTCTGGTTCCGTGTCTGGGTTCTGCTGCTTCCGCCATTGGATGGCCATGTTCTGTGCTGGTTTCTGCAGCCATAGGGCTCCCAGCCTGGCGCCCTCCACTGCCGCAGCTTTTCGTGGATTAGATCAGGCGCCCACTGCCGCTTTCCCCGCGTGGATCCAGCACCCGCTCAAGCCGCTTTTCGCGGCTTGGTCCGGTGCCAGCTGCTGCTTTCCGCGGCTTTCTGCGGCTTTGGCCGAGAGGTGGGGGAGGGGTCCTTGCGTTCCAAATTCTTTGAGAAAGTTGGATGTGAGCTTTATCTGGATTTCTTTTCTGGTTTGAGTCCTTCTCCGTTGCTTTTTGAGTTTGTTGTTGTGGATTTCTTTAGGTAGTTGGCTTGTGGGACTCCCTGGTTCTCTCTTTTTGTCAGAGAAAGCTAGGCATCGTCCCTATTGTCTCGGCGCCATCTTCCTTCCCCTCATATTGTTATTGTATCTGACTTTATTACCTGGCAAATTGTATATATGTTATTTGTTTAATTGAAATAGGAAAGGGAAGGGGGAAAAGAAGATGATTGGGAAGGGGTGGGGAGTGGGAACTGGGGATAAAACCATGAGGGGGGGTATCAATGTGTAAGAAGTAATGCAACCCACTACCTGTAAATGTAATTGTAACTCTCTATACATTACTGTAACAATAAAAAAAGAGACTACAAAAAATATCTGTAGAAAACGAGGCTGGATGATGGAAACAACCAGATGCCTCACTACAGATGAGTACATACAAAAAATTGTAATACACACACACACACACACACACACACAAGCCAACCAACAAGATAAAATAATGGGATTCTCAGGGAAGTGGATGAAATTAGAGCGAATCATGTTGAGTGAGATAAGTCAGGACCAAAGGAACAAAAGGCACATAGTCTCCTCAATATATGGATATTAGGGTCAAACAGTACAAGAGAGATGACTCAATAGTTGGGTAACCAAGTTTATGGACACAGTCTTGCAGATATAAACATAACTACATGGACATAAAAATCCGATTTACTATATACTCTATATACATGTGTTTTATTACGTAGTTTAATATGTATTTATGACATAAGAAGACTCAGCTTCATTTTAACTGAATTCTAAAATGTATGTGCTAGTGATTATATATACATTCCCTTCTTGAATACTTGTTTGTTGAACATAATATTTGAAATATGATGTAAAAATCAATGTTAATAACATCTTTAAGAAAAGAGGCTGGAGGTAAAGACCATTATTGGGTTTGCTCTAGGTGGTACAGAATTTTTCTTAATGAATCCAGGGGTTTTATAACAACTGTTTAGTATTCTGAGTGTTCTACAATCAATGATTCTTGTGGAAAGATGATATAGCTGACTGTGTAGATGGTATGAAGACATTACTGGCCTAAATGTAGAATAAAGCATTGGTAAGTGGCTGTTAAATGTCCAGATTCTACTGGAGTATGTGGAATGAATTTATTAAGCAAAAAGCAGGCTCTTAGTCAGGTGTGGATCAAGAATATGTGGTTCCATGAGATAAATGAGGAAAGATTAGGAAAAATCTGCTCAGATATCCAGGTACACTTTCTAAACTGAGGTATCCGTTATCTGGGTTCTTTTGTTGTTCTTTGTTTTTTTCATTGTTGGGAGCTTGAACTTTGGACCTGGGCAAAGTCTCTGAGTTCTTTTTGCTCAAGGCTACTGCTGTGCTAGTTTTAGCCACAGCTCCACTTAGTTTTCTGGTGGTTAGGTGGAGAGAAGAATCTTACACTTTTTTTATGCCTGCAATGGCTTTGAACCATCATCTCCCTGGCTAGCTAGAATGACAATTGTGACCCTTCAGCACCTGGATAGTGATTTTTTGAAAACTTCACTTTTTTCCAAATCACATAACTGGTTCCTAGCAAAGTTTTGAAGCCTCAGTTAAATGTGACAATCAAAGAGTTTCGTCAGTTTGAGACACTCTGTGCTCAATGTTATCAATCTACCACTTGAGCCACAGTGGCACTTCCAGCTTTTCTGTTTATGTTGTGCTGAGGAATAAAATCCAGGGTTTCATACATGCTAGGCAAGCACTCTCTCTGTGCTACATTTTCAGCCCAAGGTTTTTTTGTTTTGTTTTGTTTTGTTTTTGATGTTGTTGCTTCTAAGGTACTGTATGATGTTCTTTCTTTTTATTTGATTTTTACCTCTTTGGTTCTTTTTTCCTTTAGTTTTAGCCTCTGTCGTCACTGTGATTGATTTGGGTACCCTGTGTTTTATATAGGTTTATCTGATTTAGGGAAGGGAAAGTGTGTAATAAAATGGCAAAAACAAAGAAAGAAGGGTGATCCAATTCAGAAGTAATACTTACAAGAAACTGAATGGAAATGAACTGTACAACCTGTACTCCCTCAGGAGTAGTCTGAGGGTTGGAAAACAGAGAAAAATGAGGGAGGGGGTAACAATCTTCTCAAGACATGTACTCCTTGCTTATGTAATTGTATACCAAATGTATATCAACTTAACAAAAAATTAACTTTAAAAATAATTTAGCCAGTCATGGTGGTCACAACGGTAATCGTAGCTACTCAGGAGGCTGAGATCTGAGGATAGTAGTTGAAAGCCAGGCTTGGCACTGAAATTCATGAGACTCTTATCTCCTATTAACCACTAGAATACCAGATGTGCCCCTATAGCTCAAGGGGTAGGGTGGTAGCCTTGAGCTGAAGAGCTCAGGGACAACACCCAGGCCCAGACCCAGAGTTCAAGTCTCTCGACTGACTATATATATATATATATATATATATATATATATATATATATATATATGTCAATGATATGAGCCAGTCTCTGGGGGCAGACACTTGGAATCATATCTACACAGGAGAATGATGTCTCAGGATCAGGTTTGAATCCAGCCCAAACAAATTCCATGAGATTCTGATTTACAGCTAACTACCAAAAATCTGGAAGTGGAGCTGTGGATCAAGTGGTAGAACATTAGCCATAAGCAAAAAAAATTCAAGGACAGTTCCCAGGCCCTGGGTTCAAGTCCTAAGACTGGCATGAAACAAACAAAATGTGATGCTGAGTCCTCCATCATTTGGTGTTTTAGTTGAATATACTAGATATGAGCCTTAGAAATTATATCCCTAGCAAATGCTCTCCCCTGAAATTCTGCTTCATACTTGATTCCTAGAATTTCAGCATAGTTATTATCTCCTCCCACATAGCATAGCAGTCTAGTACTGAAAATTTTAAGAAATTATTTTAGTAATCCTAAGAAATCTGATTATTGTCTCCATGCACATTAAATCAGTAGAAGCCACGTTCCTCTAATACCTGAGTTGATGATCCGTAAGGAGTAAGACCTATGGTATAGTTATGAAACTAACAGTCACTGTTCTTCTACCTAATATTGTAACATAAGTTTATAAAAGCATTGACTATTCTGAAGTGTGAAGATAATAGCTTCTAACTCTAATATTCTCATGAAGTAGGGTTTTACAGAATCAGGTTGCTTGCTTTTGGAAAGCAAAGGCAAGGATAAATGATATAAGTAAGGTGCCCTACATATCAGAAAGAAAATACTACTGGCTTTAAATCACCTTCATTCATCCAGTCCTGGTGAAAAAATATTAACAATTCCAGAAGCTAAGAAGCATTATACAAATCACTTTATCATGATGCACAAAGAGCCAACTTAGATCAATCTTCCAAGAAAGAAAAAGGAACAAATGGGAAGCAATTAAGGTTTCTAAAAATGAACCAGCTGGTGGTAGCAGCTCACACTTGTAATCCTAGCTACTCAAGGCCTGAAATCAGAGGATCTGGATTCAAACTCTGTCTGGGATGAAAATCCTCCTGTCTGAAACATCAGCTCTGTGCCCACAACCCAGCTGATGCACTCTGCCCACCAAGTTCCAAACACCTAAGACCATCTCCTATCTGAAATACTAGCAAACGTACTCACACGTTATTTACTCTTTTGGAGATAGTTGAAATATGTATCAGAAATATTTCCTTGGCTTCAGAGTGGAAGTGGAAATATGTACTCACTAGTAGCCCATCTGGTAAATTATACAGTCAATCATCTTTCCTCACATCTTGTCAGTTAGATTGAACAATGAGTGTTTGGATCAGAAGAGATGCATATAAACAGACAGTTTGTAAATGTACTGTAATCATAGGTACCCAAGATAAGATGAGATCTGAGGTTTCCAGTTCAAAATCAGCCATGCAATAAATTCTGTAAGACTCTTACTTCAATTAGCCAGCAAAAAAACAGAACGTTGAATTGTGGTTAAATATGCCAGAGGCCTAATCTTTGTATAAAAATTATAAGGGGTAGCATCCAGTCCATGAATCAAGCCCTGGCACTGGCTCACATACCCAAAAACTAACCCTGAGGACAATAGAGGATATGCACATGTTTGGGAGGGATGCAGATGGATGGGATGCTGAATTCATTTACCTAACAGTTACTCTCAACTATTCTGTACAGGGCAGAACTCTCTGTGAAAAGTCCTAGGTAAAATTGGTCCTCAAGATCAGCAGATATATACCCATTCCCACTGCACATTTAAAATACAAACACAGGGCCAGAAATTTAGCCTAGTGGTAGAGTGCTTGCCTAACCTGCATGAAGTCCCAGGTTCAATTCTTCTGTACTACATACAAAAAGACAGAAATGGTACTGTGATTCAAGTGGTAGAGCTCTAGCCTTGAGAAAGCCTGAGGACAATGCCCAGGACTGGGAAAAAAACAAAATGGTAGCCTTGAGGAATGCCCAAATTGCTCAGGCCCTGAGTCCAAGCCCCAAGATTGGCAATAATAATAATAATAATAATAATAATAATAATAATAATGCAATGCCCTTTTTTGTGTGCTTCTACTTGTTCTTGAGATCATGGTGTGGTCTGGGTACTGACCATGTTTGTTCAGGACTAATGTAATACCACTAAAACCATATCTCCTCTTCTAGTTATTTGTGATTATTTATTGGAGAATTGAGTCTCTCAGACTTCCCTGTTCCAGCTGACTTTGATCCTCAGGTCTCAGACCTCTGAGTAGGTAAGATTAGAATCTAGAGCCACCAAAGCCCAGTTACAATACCTACTTTTGATTTTGCCAGGTCTGGGGCTTGAACTGAGGGCCTGAGCACTGTCCTTAGAGTTTCTCCAGGCTAGTGCATTATCATTTGAGCCACAGCACCACTTTTGGCTTTTTCTATCTCTGTGTTACCGAGGAATGAAACCCGGGTCTTCATGCCTGCCAGGTAAGTGCTCCACCACTTAGCCAAATTCCTGGCCCAGAGGCCTGACTTCTAAATACAGATTCTATTTCTAATAAAACACCCTGAAATAAGCCAGGTGCAGTAGTTCACACCTGTAATTGTAACTACTGAGGAGGCTGAGAGATCTGAGAATCTTGGTTCAAAGCCAGCCCAGGCACAAAAAGACCTTGAGACTCTTATCTCCAATTAGCCTTTAGAAAATGGAAAATGAGGCTTGATTCAAGGGAAGGGTGGTATCCTTGAGCTGAAGAGCTCATGGACGATGCTCAGGCCCAGGGGTTGGGTGGTATCCTTCAGCTGATGAAATCAGGGACAGCACCCAGTTGGAGTGCTGTCTAAATACCAAAACAAACAACACAAAAAAACCCAAATCCAATATTTTTTATCCTTGGCTGAGGATGGTTGGTTAGGATATTTTATGTTGTATGGTTATTAAGTGCCGTATCTCCAGGAGGATGTCCAGGGCTCTTTACGTGTTGAACCTAGAAGTGAATTGCTTTTATAATGCCTACCAATTAATGTAGTGTGGATTGGTCCCAGTTGAAGAGTTTAAGGTGTTATTTGAAACATAAAAGATTCTCCTCCCATAAGAAAGCTTTGTGTGGGGCCAGAAGTTTGTCCTAGTGGTAGAGTGTTTGTCCAGCATACACGAAGATCTGGGTTTGATTCGTTGGTACCACATACATAGAAAAGCCAGAAATGATGCTATGGCCCAGATGGTAGAGCGTTAGCCTTGAGAAAAATCCAAGGACAGTGCTGAGGCCTTGAGATCAAGTCCAAGACTGGCAAAATAAAAAAAGAATGCTTAACCAGCATGGTGGCTCACACCTGTAATCCTAGCTAATCAGGAGGCTGATATCTGAGGAGTTCAGCTCAAAGCCAGGCCAGGGAGTAAAGATTGTGAGTCTCCTAGGAAATAGGAAGTGCTGCTTTGGCTTCAGGGTAGGGTAAGGAACCTTGAGCTGAAGAGGTCAGGGACAATACCCAGGCATAGAATCCAAGCCCCATGACAGACCAAATAGAGAGAGAGAGAGAGAGAGAGAGAGAGAGAGAGAGAGAGAGAGAGAGAGAGAGAGAGAGAGAGAGAGAGATAGGAAAACCCTTGTATCATGTTAGTTGGTTTCTTTCTTTCTTTCTTTCTTTCTTTCTTTCTTTCTTTCTTTCTTTCTTTCTTTAGCTATTATTTTCTTGTGTGCTTGTGTGTAGGTCCTGGGGCTTGAACTGGGCCTGGGCACTGTCCTTGAGATCTTCAGCTCAAGGCTACTACCCTACCCTTGAGGCAAGCCTCATTTCACATTTTCTTGAAGCTAAATCTCAGGTTCTTTTGTGTCCTGGCTGGATTTCAACCTTGATCCACAGATCTCAGCCTCTTGAGTAGTGTGAGCCACCACACCCAACTTGTATAATGTTTTGAGCAGGAAAATCTGGGTCAAAATCACACAGGTTCTTTCCTGACTACTTCATTTGCTTCTCTTCCAGTCATGCTTCGAGAATCTTGTGTTCATTCTAAACAGTAAGGAAGAATGAAAGGATCTCTGGTGAGTTTCTTTTTCTCACTTTGTTTTACATTTCACATTATTAATCCAAGGGTGTTCAAGATTTAAAAATGGAAAAAAATTCAGCTTTAGGGATATGAGCAAATATGCAGCTTTGGGGACATGTGTATAAGTCACAAAGATTGTTGAAGTCTTTCATCCCTGGTCCTTCTCTACTAGTAGGGGGATGGGGAAAAACACACCCCAACCAGGCCAATCCTGGAGTGGAAGCGGCCCCCTGTCCTCCCACACTCAGCCTTCTTACCCCAGAGCACGAACAGAGACACCACGTAGCTTCATCAAGGCAGGAAGACCTCTCCTCTTCATGCCCCAAATCCCTCCTCCTTATATTGGGTGCGGGAGCCTATCAGTATAAAATATGGACAGAACAAAGAGGTGCATGTGTTTTATCCCTACTACAAGCCTCAGCAGAAATTTATTAGACATGGGTTACTTGGCCCCCAACAAAAGATAGTTTATCAAACTTTAAAATCTGCACATCCTAAGTTGAGCGCAAATTTGCTTCAATTTTTTCATAGTTTTTTTGTTTTTGCTGTAAGAGAACGTCAGGGCTGGGAGTTTGGCAGTGTTAGAGTGCGTACCTAGCATGTACGAAGACCCAGGTTCGATTTCTCGGTACCACATACATAGAAAAAAAGTCAGAAGTTATGCTGAGGCTCAAGTGGTAGAGTTCTAGGCTTGAGAAAGTCCAAGGACAATGTTCAAGCTCTGAGCTCAAGCCCAGGGTTGGCAAAAAAAAGAAAAAAAAAGAAAAGAAAAGAAAAAATCACATTTGTTACATGATTCAGTGATACGTAGGAAGTGACATCTCATGGAAGCTGAAGGTATGCTACTAAGTGGTCAAAAATCCCATCCTCATGAGAAATACATTATGTTAATGAAGTCTTAGTGGAGTTTCTAAAATAGGGTGGTCACACATACCTTCTAATGTTCTAGGGAACTGAGTAAGCTATAAGTATTTACTTTCTAAGATTGCTTCTTGGACTGTTTTGTTGTCTTTGTCTTATGTGAAATTTAGGCTATATTTGATTATGCAGTTTGTGGTCTTTCTAGAAATCACTCTTTTTTTTGTAAGGTGTCTACACAAGATTTTTTTTCTCTAATTTCTGTCCTCATTGTCTGTTTCCTGCTCACTAGTTTTCTTTATTTCTCTTTTGTTTGCATCTGTTTCTCTCTGCCTTTTTCTTTTACCCAATCCCTCTTCCCTCCATATGTCTCTCACTTTTTTTTTCTTTTCTTCAAATAATCTGTCTGGGAGTTAGTTCTCCTTTCTGCTTTACTAATCAATTTGGCTTTGCTGACGTGACTTTTCTAATTGATAGTTTTCATTTTCTTTTTCTTTTTTGGCGCTGGTGAGTCTGAAACTCTAGGCCTGGATACTGTCCGTGAGCTCTTCATCTCAAGACTGCAACCCTAACCCTTGAGCCCCAGAGCCACTTCTGTTTTTCTAAGTGGTTAATTCGAGATGATAGTCTCATGGACTTCAGTGCCTGGGTTGGATTGGGGCTGGCTTTCAACCTTTTGAACCAGCTTTGAACCAAGATCCTCAGATCTCAGCATCCAGAGTAGCTAGGATGACAGGAGTGAGCCATCATACCCTGCAAATTTATAATTTTTTATAAACAATGTAGGAAGATTATTGTTAAATATAACCCTAGACAATTCTGCAATATTCCAGTGCCAAAGAAAATTAGAAAAATACAAAGACATAAACAGATAGAGACATGGGGAGATGGAGGAGGGGAGGCCAGGGCTCCCAAGGCTCACTGGCACTTGATACACACAAGCAAGTATATTTGCTCGAGTTCACACAGGGAACGTTACCATGGATACATGTAAAAAATAAAGCATCTGTATTAATACTACAATCAGAGGCAAAATAGAGTTTGGGAGAGACACTTGTTCACTTATTTTTTTGAGTCTGTAAACTAGATGCCAGTGAAAGTCCAGATGTGAACTTCACCTTACCAAGCCTTAAAGGCCAACAGCATGGCCATGAGTGTGGCCTAGTGGTAGAGTGCTTGCCTAGTATATGAGAAGACCCAGGTTCAATTCCTCAGGATAACATACACAGAGAAAGCCAGAGTTGCCAAGCGCAGTGGCTCATACTTATAATCCTAGCTACTCAGGAGGCTGAGATCTGAGGATCACGGTTCAAAGGCAGGTTGAGGACTAAAGACTGTTAGGCTCTTATCTCCAATCAATCAATAAAAAGTAAGAAGTGGCTCTGTGGCTCAAGGGATAGGGCAGTAGCCTTGAGTTGAAGAGCTCAGGGACAGCACCCAGGCCCAGAGTTCAATCCCCAAGACCCACAAAAACAGAAAAAGAAAAAGCCATAAGTGCTGCACTGGCTCATGTGGAAGAGTGCCTGCCTTGAGGAGTGCCCAAGAACAGTTCTCAGGCCCTGAGTTCAAGACCAAGGACTGGCAAAATAAAAAAAATCAAGATCATGCAAAGTTCAGTTCCCAGCTTTTGCAGCACTAAGGAAGGGAAGATGGTTGAGAAAGGTCTCTTAACCCTATCCAGAGCTGTCTGTTTTAACCCTTCCTTAGCCAGCTCTCAGAGTGTTGTCAGGGTGGAGTTCAAACCTCTCAGAATTTTTTAACTTCAGCTCAAATTCAGGGCTCCCTACAAGAAATTTTATTTATTTATTTATTTATTTATTTATTTATTTATTTATTTATTTATTTTGCCAGTCCTGGGCTTGAACTCAGGGCCTGAGCAATGTTTTTAATTTTTCTTAAGGCCAGAATTCTACCACTTGAGCCACAGCACCACTTCCAGCTTTTTCTATGCATGGTACCAAGGAGTCGAGCCCAGGATTTCGTGCATGCTAAGCAAGCACACTCCTGATTGTATTGCCTTTATGTGGTCTAACCTCATTTGATATGATACTGTAGTTTTGTTTTTTGTTTTTTTTTTTCGTCAGTACATTTGAAGATTCTCATCCACTGCCAGTGTAAGTTAGAAGCTGGTATTGATACTAAATAATACAGTGAGTAGTATTTTTATATTTGAAATATCACTGGTTGCAAAATCTAACAGACATTTGCTTAGTAATTTCTTTTAATTTCTCAGGAAGATCAGTACAAGCTAACATGTGTGGCACATATCAACTAGGAGAAATGATTCAGGAAAATATGACTCATTTGAACAGGAGTCAGTGAAAAGATACAAAAACTAAAAGCAGGATATACATATTATAATAATTTGTATCTTTTGTCCATCTGTGTTTGTTATTAATTCCATTTGTAGTGTACAATTCTAGGTAAAATCTTTTAAAATGTTTTCAAACACTTTGTTATTTCAACAGGAAAAGAGACCTATACACAATTTATATCCCTGATGAAGTTCACAGAATGTAGATTTTTCCATATTCTTTTCTGTTTTTGTTTTTTTTTGTTGGGTCATGGAGCTTGAACTCAGCCTGGGCACTGCCCTTGAGCTCTTCAGCTCAAGGCTACCACCTTACCCAGAAGCCAAGCCCCACTTCCTATTTTCTAAAGGTTAGTTAGAGAAATGAGTGTTAGGTTTTTTTGTGCCAGGATGGCTTTAAACCTTGATTCTCAGATCTCAGTCTCCTGGGTAGCTAGGATTATAGAAGTGAGCCACCACACACACCTTGCCAAGCATCCTTGTTTGTTTTTTTTTAAAGCAGTCCTTTGGCTTGAACTCGGTCTGAGCAATGTCCTTCAGCTTTCCTCAAGCTAGCGATCTACTACTTGAGCCACAACACCACTTCTGGCTTTTTCTATGTATGTGGTACCGAGGAATTGAACCCTGGTTCATACAAGCACTCTACCACTATGCCAAACTCCCAGCCCCTCCACATTCCTTTTGATGATAGATCTTTCCATGTAGTCTAGGATGGCTAGAATTCTTTCTTGAGTTTCCCATATCCGGGAGTATAGGAGTGTCCCATCCTGCATGGCTACATTAACCATTGTTTAGGGTACAGATCGCTCTTCCTTCTATCCATCTACAGCAATTTTCATCTTCCATGTACAATCACTAAACATACAGCTCCTGTTTCTCTCTACTCCATTCTCTGGAACCATCATGCTTTTTGGCTCTATGGTTTTATTGATCCTTGGAAGCTCTGGAAGGGAAATCTTACCCTAGCTTTTCCTTTATGACTGCTGTATTTTATTTGGTTTACTGTATTGAAGATTCATCTGTAAAATATAGTAAAATGTTCTTCCTTTTTAATGCACTGTTTTGCATACTTCTATCTTTTGGTTATTATGAATAATTGTGAAGTGATTTTGCACATATTTGTTCTAGTCTCTGCTTCCTCTTCCATTGGGTACAAATCTAGAAATAGAAGTGTTGGACCACACTCCTATGTAATTCTATATTTAGTTCTTTTTTAGCACTGTCCACGCAATTTTTGATTGTTGTATATTCCTTGCAGAAATATACCAAAGTTCTCTTTCTTCTCACAACCTTCCCAGTAATAGTTAGACTTTGGAAGTTGGTTTTGTGTGTGTGTGTGTGTGTGTGTTTCTTTTTGTTTAAAACTATGTCTATATTAAAATATTTAGATAAGTGATTTCATTGTAATTTTAATTTTTCTCATGACTATTGATATTGAACTTCTTTCTACATTCTGAACCACTATTTGTATATATTCTCTTTAGAAAGGACTCTCCAATCTCCAATCTTTTTTCCCTTTTGTTTGTGGGGAGCAGGGGGAATCATGGGACTTGGACTTTGTGCCGTGAACTATTCAGTTCAATGCTACTGTCCTACCCTGGGTATTGCCCCTCAGTTCTTCAGCTCAAGGCTACCTACCACTCTACCCCTTGAGCCACTTCCCATTATGTACAGAACAAAGGTCATCCTCAGTCTGAACCATTAGTGCTTTTGAAAAAGTAAAATGTACAGTAAACTTGTAGTAGTATAAAATGGTAAGAAATAAATTTCTTGCCAGTTGCAATGACTTACATCTGTAATCCTAGCTACTCAGATATCAGGCTGATATCTGAGGTTTTGGTTCAAAGCAAGCCTGGCCATTAGAAATCTGTGAGAATCTCATCTCCAGTTAACCACTAGAATATGGGAAGTAGCCCTGTGACTTCGTAGGTAAGGTGATAGCCTTGAGCTGAAGAGCTCAGGAACAGTGCCCACAGGCCCAGAGTTCAAGCCCTACAACCCACTAAAAAAAAAAAAGAAAAAAGTTTCTCCCCCAACTGATTATTATGCCAGACATAGGAAATTAACATTCTGCATATACTTCACTGTATTATTACTTGATACCCTACGATTTTGCAAGATTTTCACACTACGAGCATATGCCATTATATAATGTAGTTTCTTTTCAATGGAATAATTCCATTCATAACCTAAATCTACTCCCCCCGCCTTGCCTTTGTTGATACCACAATTGCTCTACCACAATATGCCACAAGACATTAGCCATTTTCTGGTGGGTAATTGGAAAGGAGTCTCATGGAATTTTTGCTAGGCTGGCCTTAAACCATGATTCTCAGATCTCAGTCTTCTGAGTAGTTAGGATGACAGGCTTGAGCCACCAGCACCTGGCTTGCCAGGTTTTTTTTGTGGGTCATGGGACTTCAACTCTGGGCCTAGGTGCCATCCCTAAGCTCTTCATATCAATATTTTATGTAAGTCTAAAGCATTCATGTAGAAGAATAAAATTCCAGACATGGTTTGTTTATAACTCAGGGCTAATTGCTTGGTGGAAATGTGCCATTACAGAAGTCTGTGTCATTTGATGATGTGGCTGTAGATTTCTGCAGGGAGGAGTGGCAGAATCTGGACAAAGCTCAGAGTATCCTGTACAGAGATGTAATGCTGGAGACCTACAGCAACTTGGTGTCATTAGGTGAACAAAAGTCAAAATAACTTACAGGGTCAAGTGCTTTGTTATTCTGGAGATAGGTGAATATTTATCAAACTTTAAATCCTATTTAAATGTAAGATTCTAGGCCCTGAGAAGTATCATTTCTTTCTAAAGAAAACCTAAGGGTATTTTGTTCTCATTCTTCAGGATACATAATCAACACTTTGACACAAGTTCTAAATTATGTTTCCACTAATGGCGATGACATTCCAAACTTACACAATAATTGTAAATGGATAAACAATCCAGAATAGAATATATATCATTATTGGAAATAAGATCTACAATATATATCATTATTGGAAATAAGTTTATACTGGAAATCTGGCACTAGGTGCAATGTTTCATGCCTGTATTCTTAGACACTCAGAAGGAAGAAATCTGAGAATTCTAATTTGAAGCCAGCAATGGCAGAAAAGTTCCCATGAAACTCTATATCTCCAATTAACCCCTCAAAAATGTTAGTGGATTGTCAAGAATTTGGCCTTGTGGTTGAGTGCTTCCCTAGCATATATGAAGACCCATGCATGTCAGTGGAGCTGGAACTCAAACTCGTAGATTTCTAGCCTTCAAGCAAAAGAGCTAAATTCATGCCATACAGAATGAATCCAGAGCTGGGGAAAAGTCAACCATGGAGCCAGTGAGAAATCAGAAAAAATATTTAAGAGCTACCTTGTGAGTGGGATCTGAGTTCTTACAGCAATGATAACCCAGCAAGTTCAAGCCCAGGACCGGAAAGAAAAAAAAATGAAGTTTTAGTCAAGAGAAGAAAATTAACTAGACAATGAGCTGGAGTTTTTCTGGTCTTCCATGTTTCTCGGGGACAGGAGTGTCAGAAAATAATTTTGATAATACTTCAAATTGAAAGAAACAGATTTCAAAATTCCCACAAATACCTAAATTGAGACGTTAGGGAGAAGTTATAACTGAAGCGATGTAGGTATAAGTCCTTACTCTCAAGAACCATTCTTGCTTAGATCAAAGGGAAACAGACATATAAACCACTCTTGTGGCCTCTGAATCTAGAAAATATTCCTGTTCCTCACTTAATGGATAAAAAACAAAGCAGCACTGGAGCTGTGTAAGGCAATCCTAGCTGCTGCTCAGGATCTGAGGATCAAGGTTCAAAGCTAGCCTGGGCAGAAAAGCACCTGAAACTCTTATTTCTAGTTAACCTCTAGAAAACTGGAAGTATGGCTGTAGGTCAAGGATATGGGCTGTAGCCTTCCGCTGAAAAGTTCAGGGACAGGACTCAGGTCTATGAACCACAAAAAAAGAGAAAGTTTAAAAAAGAATCAATGCAGCACAATACATAAATTATTTCTCAAAAATAAAAGAAAGGCAGCTATTCCCCAATGTATAAACAAAACAGTATTTGAAAAAAACAGATGCAGGTATACTATAAGCAGTATTCAGCTTAAAACTATAGCAATACATAGTTGAGTAATTTGAATAAATATTTCCTATGATATAAAAAGAAAACTAAAACACAGAAAAACATTGGTCATTGTAAAATATCATTTTCTTAATATGCTAAGGAGAAATGCATATATTTCTCACAAATTAATATCCATCTTTTTTAAAGAATTTATTAACGTTGATTTTTACATCATATTTTAAATGACAGGTTTAACAAACAAGTGTTCAAGAAGGGAATCTTTATTTACAATCACTGGGACTTAGTAATTAAAACTTAATCAAAATTAGGCTAAGGGTTTGTATGTCAGAGAAACATTAATATATGAAATAAAACATTATGTCTATAGAGCCATTAGGTTTTTATGTCTATATAGTTATGTTTATATTTCCATTACCATGTCCACAGCATTGGGTATGCAGATATTGAGTCCTTGCTCCTGTACTCTTTGGATTTAATAGGCACATGTTAAGGATACCATGTGCCTTTTGTTCCTTAGGTCTTGACTTGTCTCACTCAACATGATTTGCTCTAGATTCATCCACTTCCCTGCGAATGCCATTATTTTTTCTTGTCTGTTGGCTAAGTAGAATTCCGTTCTGTATATATACCACATTTTCTGTATTCATTCATCTGCAGTAGGGAATCTGGATTGTTTCCATCGCATGGCTATTGTGATTAGTGCAGAGGTGAACATAGCTGAGCAGGTGTCCTTATCATATCTTGGGTTATGATGTTCAGGGTAGATGCCCAGAAGAGGTATGGCGGGATCCTAGGGAACATCTATTTTTAGTTCTTTAAGAAACCCCCACACTACTATCCAGAGTGGCTGAACTAGTTTACATTCCCACCAGTAGTGTACTAGGGTTCGTTTGTCTCCACAACTCCACCAGCAACTGTCATTGTCTGAGTTCAAAGTCTTGGCTATTCTTGTTGGTGTAAGGAGATATCTTAGGGTTGCTTTTATTTGTATTTCCTTTATGACCATACATGATCAACATTGTCTCATATGCTTTTCTGTCATTTTATTCTCTTCTTTTGATAGTTCTCTCTTTAGTTCCCTTGCCCATTTAGTGAATGGTTTATTGGGTTTGGGGAGGAGATTAATTTCTTGAGTTCCCTGTAGATACTGCATATTAAGCATTTGTCAGATGTATCATATTAAGCATTTGTCAGGTGAATATCTTTTCCCAGTTGGTTGGCTGTCTCTCTACTTTTGCGACTATGTTTTTATCTGTACAGAAACATTTTATTTTTAGGTAGTCCCATATATTGAGTCTCTCTCCAATCTGTTGTGACCCTGGGATTCTGTTCAGGAATATTTTACCTGTGCCTATGAATTTCAGTGTCTCTCCTAATTTATCATGGAGCAGTTTCATGGTTTCCGGTCTAACGTTGAGGTCTTTGATCCACTTTGAGTTAATGCTTGTGCATGGCAAAAGGCTAGGGTCAATTTTTAGTTTTCTGCATGTGGCTGCCCAGTTTTGCCAGCACCAATAATTGAATAGACTGTGCTATTCCATTGTATATCTTTGTCTCCTTTGTCAAATACAAGTTGCCTATAGGTTTGTAGTTCTATTTCTGGGTCTTCTATTCAGTTCCACTGATCTTCTGGTCTGTTTTTGTGCCAATACCAAGCGTTTTATGTTATTATGGCTCTATAGTAGAGTTGGAAGTCTGGTATTGTAATACTACCAGCATTGCTCTTTTTGCCTAGAATTGTTGTGGCTATGCTAGGTCTTTTCTTGTTCCATATGAATCTTTGGATTATATCTTCTATTTCAGTAAAGAATGTCTTTGGGATTTTGATGGGGATTGCATTGAATTTGTACATCAGTTTTGGCAGAATAGCCATTTTCACTGTTGGTTCTCCCTAGCCATGAGCATGTGATGTCTTTCCATTTCCTAGTGTCCTCTTTAATTTCTTTCATTAGGCTTTTATAGTTTTCATTAAATAATTCCTTTACATCTTTGGTTAAATTAATTCTGAAGCATTTTATTCTTTTGAGGTTTATTGTGAGTGGAATCATTTTCTTGATTTGGTCTTCTGTTTGAGTATTGTTGTTGTACAAGAAGGCTACTGCCTTCTAAAGGTTAATTTTGTATCCTGCCACTTTGCTAAAGTAGTTTATTAATTCTAGAAATTTGGGAATTGGGTTTGTTGGGTCACTCAAGTAGACGATCATGCCTTCTGCAAATAGGGATAGTTTAATTTTTCTTTCCCTATGTGGATCCCTGTGATATCCTTTTCTTGCCTTATTGCTCTGGCTAAGGGTTCCAGCACTATATTGAAGAGAAGTGGATAGAATGGGCATCCCTGTCTAGTTCCTGATTTTAAGGTAAATTGTTCCCGTCTTTCACCATTTAGTATAATACTGGCTGTAGGTTTTTTCATGTATAGCTTTCACTATTTTGAGGAATGTACCTCTTATTCCTATTTTTTCTAGTGCTTTCAACATGAATGGGTGTATTTTGTCAAATGCCTTGTCTGTGTCCAGAGAGATTATCATATGATTCTTATCCTTATCTCTACTAATGTGATGTATTACATTGATTGATTTGCGAATATTAAACTAGCCTTGCATCTGTGGGATGAAGCATATTTTATCATACTGTATAATTCTTTAAATTTGTTTCTGGAATCTGTTGGCTAATATTATATTGAGGAGTTTTACATCTGTGTTCATTAGTGAGATAGGTCTGTAGTTTTCTTTTTTTTGTTGGGTCTTTCCCTGGTTTGGTGATGAGAGTAATATTAGCTTCATAAAATGAAAAACATTATTGGTCATTGTACAATATCATTTTCTTCATCTGTTAGTGGTAAACACATGTCTTTCTCACAAATCATTTTCCACTTTTATATTTCAAAATATCTAACACTTACGATGGGAAAGTGAAGTCCTTACCTTTATATTAAGGAATATTTGTATCTCATGTATGTTTTTGTCTTTTTATTTATGATTCATTTTAGATGTCTGAGTAATGGAGAATGTTTTTAAGACCTGCTACTGTGGAGTAGCAGTTGCAATTAGTATTGAAGCAGAGGAAAACGTGAGATTAGCAACAACGTTTAATTTGAGCTCCACACATAAGTCAGAGCTGATTAGTAATAGTGGGAACAGCTTAGGGATAAGGATTGAGGAGTTTGTTAATTGTCAGAACATGCTTCTCTCTCCTGAGCCTGAGGAGATGCATGCTGCATATAGGTCTCGTATGTCTCTTGTTGTTGAACACTCCCTCATATATTCAGAGCATTTAGTCACAATTCTGACAGTCCATAAGCACTGCAGTATCATAATTCTGTTCTCTGTGACCAAGAAATTCTTCAGGGAGGAGGGAAAAATGCTGAATGTACTGTGTGGCAAAAAAAATATTGTACTTAACAACGACCATCACTACACATGTGAAAATGTACATAGGAGAGAATCCTCGTACATGTAGTGAATGTGAGAAATTTTCAGTAATAAAATATGCCTTACAATATCTCAGAGCATATATCTTGAGATATCTGATGAGTACATGTAGTGTGAAAATTTAATTTCTGAGAAGTCACATCTGATGTTCCAACTTCGATCTCCAACAGAAGAGTAACCTTATGAATATGAGGAACGCAATAAAATTTCTGCCCAGAAATCAGCTGTCAGAAGGCATCAGAGATCTCACACAGAAGAGACATTTTATGAATGCAATAAATGTCAGAAGTCTTTCAGACAGAAGTCATACTTCACTAAGCACAAGAGAACACACACAGGAGGGAAATCTTATGAATGTAACAAATGTGGAAAGTCTTTCACCTTTTAGTCATCCCTTTATGTTCATCATAGAACACACACAGAAAAGAAACGTTATGAAAGTAACAATTGTGGAAATTCTTTCATCCAGAAGGTACATGTTCAAATTCATCAGAGAACACACATGGGAGAGAAATCTTATGAATGTAACAAATGGGAAAGGTCTTTCATGTGGAAGGCATAACATACTATACCTTGTAAATATAATGAATGTGGAAAGTCTTTCAACAGGAAGGCACGGCTCCATGTTCATCAGAGAATACACAGAGGAGAAAAACCTTATGAGTGTAACAGATGTGGAATGTCCTTCTCATAGAAGTCAAACCTCGAGACAAATATGACAATTCACACAGGAGAGAAACCTTTTGAATGTAACCAATGTGGAAAATCTTTCAGACAGAAGTCTTCCCTCAGTTTGCATCAGAGAACACACACAGGAGAGAAACCTTATGAGTGCAGTAAATGTGGTAAGACTTTCAGGTGAATGTCACATATTGGGAGGCATAACAGAATTCACACATAACCTTATGAATGTTACCAAAGTGGGAAGTCCTTCACACAGTATTCACCCCTCAGGAAACATAAGAGAGTTCACACACATGAGAAGCCTTAGCAATGTAATAAATGGGAAAGACTTTTAATCTTTGGAAGAAAACTCAGCTTGTGTCCCAGAACCAACACAAGATAAAACACTTAATGAATGTAGCAAATGTTCAGTCTTTACCCCAGAAGGCACAACTCAGGATTTATCACTAAACACCAACAGGAGAGAATCCTATGAATGAAAAAAACCTGGAAAGCTTTTCAAGAAGTCTCACTTCTTTGCATGAGACCACACATACACAAGATAGAAACCATATGAATATAAGGAATGTGGAAAATCCATCACGAAGGCATGGCTAATTATAGAATGCACATAGGAAAGAAAAACCTTATGAATATAACAAATGTGGAAAGTATTTGACCTGGAAGGCATAACTCTGTGTTCATCACAAACCTGATTCCCATAGAAGAAAAGAAAACTGATGAATATAACAAATGTGCAATGACTTTTAATCAGAAGTCAGTCTTCAGTACATTTCAGAACATATACAGGAAAGCAAGTCTGAGTAATGGAAAACATTTACAGTATCTCTATATGTAAGCATGAGAGGAAGTCTTCAGAAGTCAACCTTCAGCAAGCATTAAGAGCACTCACAGAAGAAATAAATACAAGATAGAAAAACCTTTGTCAGAAACCTCTATTAGAGCTGACTGTGTGGCTTAGTGGTAGAGTGCTTACCCAGCAAGGATGAAGGCCTGGTTTCGATTTCTCAGTACTATATAAAAACAGAAAGCCAGAAGCAGCACTGTGGTTCAAGTGGTAGAGTGGTACCCTTGAGCAAAAGAAACTCAGGCCCTGAGTTCAAGCCTGAGGATTGCCACCAAAGAGAGAGGGGGGGAACTAATTTCCAAATTGTACAGTGAAATCCTGCATTGCAGAGGTAAGGTAGGTATAACATAAATGACTCTTCAGCCTTGGGCACTTTCTGAAGCAACATTTCTCATTGTGTTTAGTGGTGAAGTCTCTGAATATTATCAAAGGAAGTGGACACAAACTATGGGCATTAATTACTCCAGGCTTTACAAGTAATTAAGAGAGTGGAGTTGTTGCCTTGTGACTTTTATACTAAGGAATGGTTTGTGAATTTAACTTTATTTACTCAGTGTTAAGAGCTCTGGCCCACTGAGACTGGAATAAGCTAATCTCCACGATGGGGAGGGATGGATGGGAAAAGATTGTCACAATTTGAGCCAAGTACCTGAGATCATAGATTTCTTCACTGCTCCCCTAAAGTCTGCTGTGTGTGTGGTCCATGCATTAAAACACAAATAACCTACTATTTCAAATTCATTTTTTGAATGGAAGGTACAATGGGAGATACTACTCTTTGTTCACTGCAAAATTTGCCCAATAGGAAAATGTTTCTCATCACCTTTTGACTCAAGTTATATAGGAAACATTCAGAAAACATGTAAGGCATACTTTTGGGGATGTATTGTTTGTGTGTGTGTGTGTGTGTGTGTGTGTGTGTGTGTGTGTGTGTGTGTGTGTATCTGTATGTCTGTGTACACAAATCATTCAGCTTGAACTTAGAGCATAAGCACTACTTTAGCATTGTTGCTCAAAGCTCAAGCTTACCATTTGAGCCCCAGCTCTTCTTCTGGTTTCTTTGGTGCATAAAGACAAGACTCTTAAGTATTTGGTTTTGGATGAGTAAGTCCAAAATGACTTCAGGGCTTTCTTTATATTTCATTACTCACTGATGGTGAATCACATGTGACTTAGTGACTCTTAGCCTGTTCTTTTGTTCTGCTGAATGAGTTTTAATTAAGCACCGGTGTTCATTAAGTGAAGCACCAGTGTATTCTCACTGTTCTGGAGGTGAAGTTAACAGGAGGATGAATATCTTTCTATCACCACTAAGTATTCTTTTAGCCAGTTACCTTCAGAATTTTGTACCCAAACAAAACAAAAACATAGATTTGTTAAACTTACAGTAGTGTAAAAAATTAGAATCATGGCCAGGTGTGTTGGCTCACATCTGTAATCCTAGCTACTCGGGAGGCAGAGATCTGAGGATCAAGGTTCAAAGCCGGCCCAGGGCCATAAGAACCTGAGAATCTTATCCCCAGTTAACCTGTAGAAAATGGGAAGTAAGGCTTGGCTCAAGGGTAGTGTCTTGAGCTGAAGACCTCAGGGACAATCCCCAGGCCTAAGTTACAATGATAGCCTTGAGCTGAAAACCTCAGAGTCTGGGCCCAGGAAAAGATCAAGCCCTATGATCCCCTTCCCAACAAATATTTGGAAACATGGAAAACATGAGGAACAGCAGCTAGTGAGAAGATGATTATGGAAATCCAAGTGATATGGCCTGGGTGTTTAACCTAGTGGTACGGTGATTTCCTAGCATGCACAAAGACCTGGGTTCAATTCCTCAGTACAACATACATAGAAAAACCTGGAAGTGGTGTGATGGCTCAAGTGGCCTTCAAAAACTCCGAGGGCAGTGCTCAGGCCCTAAGTTCAAGCTCCAGGACTGGCAAAAAACAAATCTAAGGGGTGAGACAAACAACTAGTTATAGGGAGAAATGTGGTAGGTATTTGAAGTACAATAATCATGTGCCACGTTTTCATTGTGCAATGATAGCATATACAAAGCCACATTGCATGTTTCTTTGTCATGAGGACAGTCTCTGGATGGTTATGGACAATAATACGTTATGCTAACATACAGAAAGGTATTGAGCAATCACACAAAACAAATCATGCCTTTCTATTTCCTCTTCTTCACTGCTATCTTGTTCAATCCACCATGCATGTCCTTCTACTTCTTCTAAACACTTCAGGTTACCTTTGTTTTTCCATGTTGAGCCAGTCTCTTCCACTTCACTAATAGTTTTGTAATCAACACAGATGAGTGTCCCTAGATAACTCCTCCTGTTTCTCTGTCTCTGCTTCATGTTCTTCGGCTTTCTTAATGAACTGAACTTCATCATCCTCATCTGAGGATTCCATGGGGGCATAGTCTGGCTTCTTTTATTTCATATGTTTTTATTGTAATTAATAGAAGGGTTATATTATATTCACCAGACAGAAGGTGCGTTACCTCACAAACATTGATATCTTTCTTATGTCTTGGTTCACACTTTCCTTTCTCATCCTCATTCCTCATCTTGTTTTCCCCCCTTTCCTATCCTATTTCAAATAACCAAATGTGCATCTATACATTACATCAGATAACAAGGTGAAAGACTGTAACAATTTTAGATAACCAAGGGACAGCAAATGAGATGAGAGATAACATAGTACAGTAAGGAGAACAGTCACTCATTATATGCCTTTTGTTTCTGGAGGTCCTTTCATTTAGCATCATTCTATATGGCCTTATGTATCTAGGTTATATTCTACTGTAAATCTGCTAGGAGAGCCCAAGGTTTCTACTGATTATGTATGACAAATGAGGCAAACCATTGAGCCTATGTTCCTTTGAGTCTGGATTACTTTACTTAATATGATTTTTTCAAAGTCTTTCCATTTCCTTACAAATGGGACACTGTCATTCTTTCTGACAGAAGCACAGAATTATATTGTGTAAAAATACCATGTCTTTTTGATCTACTCATCAACTGAGGGGCATCTGGGTTGGTTCCATATCTTTGATATGGTAAATAGTGCTGTGATGGACATTGTTGATCGAGTGAATTTAGTATGTCCTTATTTCTGGATGATTGGGTAAATGCAAAGTAGTGGAATTGCTCAATCATAGGGGAGCTCTATGTTTAGTCTTTTAGAGGCACTGCCATACTGCTTTCCATAGTGGTTGAACGAGTTTGCATTCCTACCAGCAGTGTAGTAGTGATCTCTCCTGGCCACATTCCCTCCAGGATCTGTTATTTGATATCTTGATCTTGGCCATTCTGACTGGAGTGAGGTGGAAAGGGGAAAGAGGAAGTGAGACTTTGCCCCTTTGCAGGTGACACGGTTCTGTATTTAAAGAACCCTATAGACTCCCAAGCTGCTTGAACTGATTCAAAGCTTTGGCAAGTAGCAGGGTATAAAATTAACCCTCAAAAGTCAACTGCCTTCCTATATGCCAACAAATGAGAAGAACGAGGCAACAATCAAGAAAGCTACTCATTTTGCAATAGCCTCAAAGAAAATGAAATACCTAAGAATTAACTAAGAATGTAAAGCATCTTTTTGATGAAAACTCTAAAACCCTGGAAAAGGAAATTAAAGCAGAACTAAGGAAATGGAAAAGCCTGTGTTCCTGGATTGGAAGAAGTAATATTGTGAAAATGGCAATCTTGCCAAGGGCTTTCTACAAATTCAATGCAATACTCATCAATATCCCAATGTCATTCTTATTTTTTAAGTTCTTATGTTTATTTTAACACCATTCTATATAACATACATTTTGATGATTTTCTCTACAACGACCTCTGAACTTTTGACCAGTACCGGTAATGAGAGATGTTTACTATACTTCCTCTTTGCCAACACATATAAATATGTCCTTGTGGACAAACTAAGCTGAATTATTCAATATGCAAGAGGATAGAAATTACCTTTATTGCTTCTTTATATACTTTGTTTTTCATCTATTATTTCTGACAATAATTTTAATTAAAATATATTTACCGACCAATTTGTTCATCCTAAATTACAATAAGAAATTTATTATCAGAGTATTCCAGCCATGGCCATGGAGAATGACAGAAAACTATATAATGGGACAGAATTGAATTGATTTTATTAAATATATTGGACATATTCCTTTTTTATTATTTTATTGTTATTAATAAAGGGTTACATGGTATTTGCCAGATAGAAGGTGCATTAATTCACATATACTGATACACTTTCACATGTCTTGGTACCCATTACCCACCCCTCCACCCCTCTCCCACGTCTTGGTTTTCTCCCCTTCCCTGACCAATTTCAAATAACAAAATACAAATAAATCCAATATATCAGATAACAAATTGAGATACTGTAACAATATGAGATAACCAAGGGACAGCAAAAGAGATGAGAAATAACATAGTACATTAAGGACAACAATCATTCATTGTATGGCTTTTGTTTGAATATCCTGGAGGTCTTTTCAGTTAGCTTCATACTATATGGACTTATGTATCAAGGTTTGCTCTATTGAAGACCTCTGCTAATAGAGCCCAAGGTTTCTACTTATTATGACAAATGAGGGGAACCATTGAGACTAATTTCCTTTGAGTCTGGCTTACTTCAGTTAATATGATTTTTTCTAAGACTTTCCATTTCCTAACAAATGGGGCGATGTCATTATTTCTGACAGCAGCATAGAATTCCATTGTGCACAATTACCACAAGTTGTTGATCCACTCATCAACTGAGGGACATCAAGGTTGGTTCCATATTTTTGCTATGGTGAATAATGCTGCAATGAACATTGTTGTGCTAATGGATTTAGTATGCCCTAGATTCTGGATGGTTGGTTAAATGCCAAGTAGTGAAATTGCTGGGTCATAGGAGAGCTCCGTGTTTAGCCATTTGAGGCACTGCCATATTTCTTTCCATAGTGGTTGAATGAGTTTGCACTCCTGGCCACATCCCCTCCAGCATCTGTTGTTATTCGTTTTGCTGATCCTGGCCATTGTAACTGTAGTGAGGTGGAATCTCCAAGTTGTTTTGATTTGCATTTCTTTTATGACCAAAGATGTTGAACATTTCTTCATGTGTCTATAGGCCATTTTTGTTTCTTCTTCAGAGAAAACTCTCTTTAAGTCTTTGGCCCATTTTTTAATGGGATGGTTGTTACTTTGGGGATTAGTTTTGAAGTGATTCAATTTTTTGAGCTGTTGATATATTATACATATGAGGCCTTTATCTGTTGTTTGGTTGGTGAAGATCTTCTCCCACTGTGTATGCTTCCTATTTAATTTACTAGCTATGTCCTTTGCCATACAAACGCTCTCCAGTTTAATGTAGTCCCACTTATCCAGCCTTTCTCTTATTTGCTGTGATTCTTGGTCCTTATTAAGAAAGTTTCGTGGCCAGGAGTTTGGCCTAGTTGTAGAGTGTTTGCCTAGCATGCACGAAGACCCAGGATTGATTCCTCGGTACCACATACATAGAAAAAAGGTGGAAGTGGTGCTGAGGATCAAGTGGTAGGGCTCTAGCCTTGAGAATATCCAAGGACAGTGCTCAGGCCCTGACCTCAAGCACAGGACTGGAAAAAAAGAAAAAAAGAAAGTTTCGACCTCTGCAAGGAGGCCTAGTGTATCCCCTATTCCTTCTTGTAAAGTTTTCAGTGTGTCAGCTTTTACCTCCAGGTCTTTGATCCATTTGGAGTTAATTCTAGTGCAGGGTGACAAAGAAGGATGCAACTTCACTTTTCTGCAGGTGCTTATCCAGTTCTGCCAGCACGACTTGTTGAAGAGGCTATCTTTCTTCCATTCTATTTTTTTGGCTCCCTTGTCAAAGATTAGGTGGCCATAGGTCTGTGGTTTAATATCTGGGTCCTCACTTCTATTCCATCGGTCTTCAGACCTGTTCTTGTGCCAGTACCAAGCTGTTTTGATAATTATAGCTCTGTAATAGAGTCTAAAGTTTGGAATTGAAATTCTTCCTGCGCTGTTCTTTCTGCTAAGAAATGTTTTTGCTGAACGGGGTCTTTTACTATTTCATATGAAATTTTGGATTGCCTCTACTGTTTCTTTAAAGAATGCCATTGGGGACGGAAGGAAGATGGCGCCGAGACAATAGGGACGCTGCCTAGCTTTCTCTGAAAAAAAGAGAGAACCAGGGAGTCCCACGAGCCAACTAACTAAAGAAATCCGCAACAACAAACTCAAAAAGCAATGGAGAAGGACTCAAACCGGAAAAGAAATCCAAATAAAGCTCACATCCAAATTTCTCAAAGAATTTGGAATGCGAGGACCCCTCCCCCACCTCTCGCCCAAAGCCGCGGACAGCCATGGAAAGCGGCTGCTGGTGCTGGACCAAGCCACGAAAAGCAGCTTGCGCGGGTGCAGGCTCCACGCGGGGAAACCGGCGGCAGGCACCAGCTCTAACCAACGAAAAGTGGCGGAAGTGGAGGGCGCCAGGCTGGGAGCCCAATGGCTGCAGAAACCAGCACAGAACCGGGCCAGCGAATGGCGGAAGCAGCAGAACCCAGACGCGGAACCAGAACAGCAAGCAGCGGAGTCCAGACTCAGAACACAGGCGGCGGGGGAGACCCGAGGGGAGTGAAAGACTCCCCACCACCATGGAGCACCCGCAGATGGATGCAGAGGCGTGAGTAATACAGCGGGTCCCCAAACACATCGGGAAAGCTGAGCGGGTGCCAAGCAATAGAACTTAACTCAGTTCCCAACACCCCACCTGAGAAAGAATGGCGGGAGCAGGGGGGCAAGGAATTTAGAATACTGTCCCTTCCCTCAACAGACCCCTCCCCCAGGCCATTGACTGGAGATTGACAGGCAGGCTACCCATAAGACCCAGAACCCCACAAAGGGAGGCGGGGCTGTCCCAACTCCCAACCAACCAACGAGCTCAACCCCCAGCCCACTTACTGGAGACTGACAAGCGGGCGGACCCTAAGACTCAGCACCCCACAAGGGGAGGCGGAGCTGTCCCAGCTCCCACCCGCCCACCAGGCTCCTCTCCCAGGCCACTGGATCTGGAGAGTGGAGGGCGTTGGGACCCTGCCTTACAACAGTGGGTAGGGGGTGCGGGTAAATAGGAGCCTGCCTCTGCCCCCCCCCTCAATTCTTGAGCGGGGCATTCTCCAGCTGGAAATCCTGAGCAAGACACCAGCGAGCCCCCCCCCCCACACACACACAGTCACAGACTCTAACAAAGCAGTGGAAACACAGCAGGGGTTTGAAGGGCCGACCGGCAGCCAAGCTCCCCTTCTCAGAACCAAGAAGGCGCGGCTCCGCCCTTGGAGCCCACGTCCCCAGCTTGGCTCTGCCCCTGGGAACAGAGGAGTCTCCTGCTGGTCTTGCTGAGAGCCCCTGAAACTCTCAATCCCCAGACCTTTGGCTTGAGGCCGCCCCTGGAAGCAGCACAGGAAAACGTCCGCCAACCATGCTCAGACGGAAGCTCACAGATCCATCCCATGGTCCACAGTGAGGCCACTGGTTGGGCTAAGAGCTAGTTGCGCGGCAAAACATAAGTTTTATTCTAATACTTTCCAAACTTTTTACTCAAATACACTACCTACTTACCCCCTGACCTCTCTCATTCTATTTTTCTATCTCTGGACCTCTGCTCCTCTTTCAACCCTTATACTGCATGGATCTACACTTGATGGCTGTTGAACAACATTGTATATCTAGGTGTTTAATTATTCTCTAGGCTCAGAGGGACTTAAAGACAATAGAGATTGGATTGAGAGGCTTATTGTTTTGGATATAAATCGCATATCAGTGAATAATTACACTAGTCAGTAACTGCACAAAAAGAAAGAGTGATAACACCAATCAAAACTTGTGAACATCTAGAGTCTGCCAGCTACAGAGGTCTAGGTTGGTTATATCTGAAAAACTATAATCGTGTTTAGTATTAATCCTGCTCCCATTTTCAAATGGGCAGAACAAGAAACTCAAGAAAAATGTCAAATCAAGACACAACAACCCCCACCCTCCCCACCCAATGTAAACAGGCAATGGAACAGTCACTGGCAAACCTAGAGGAGAGTCTTCCAAGTGCTGTACAAATGCAATTGATAAACATCATTAATGAAAAATGTGAAAATATAAAGAAAGAGATAAGGGAGAAAGCCATAGCTGAACAAAAGTAAACCATAAACAAGGTGATAAGTGAAAAAGAAGAAGCCATAATAAAGGTTTTTCAAAGAAATATGGATGGATTCATAGAATTCACAAATAAAAAGGTGACTGAACGCCAGCAAATGTTCAAAGAAAATAAAGCTAATGAGAGAACCACTCAAATAGAAATCAAGGAGCTAAAGAAATCCATGCATGATCTAAAAGAAGAGATGCAAGGCATCAAAAATGAGCAATTAGTAGCAAGGGAGATGAAAAAAAAAAGTAGATAGCTTTGATAGCACGTTAGACAAGGCAGAGGAGAGAATTTCTGGGGCTGAAGATAATTTAGGTATTATAGAGAAATAACAGAAAATGAGTCAATCCAAATCTAGGAAAAATGAGAGAGCGCTCCAGGAGGTCCAAGACATAATCAGGAAGCCTAATTTAAGGCTAATTGGTATTGAGGAGGGCGTGGAGAAAGAGGTCAATGGTATTGGAAATATTCTTCAGGGAACCATCTCAGAGAATTTCCCAAATATCCAGAAGGGCAGACCCATCCAGATACAAGAAGCTTTTAGAACCACAAACAGACCTGACCAGAAAAAAACATCCCACCGCCACATCGTAATCCGAACTGGATCAATAGAAACCAAAAAAAGGATCCTAAAGGCAGCCAGGGAACAGGGTTCAGTAACCCATAAAGGAAAACCAATCAGAATAACCCCAGATTACTCAGCACAGACCATGCAAGCAAGAAGTGACTGGAAGCATATATGTCACGCCCTTAAGTCAAAAAACTACCAACCAAGAATACTGTACCCAGCTAAGCTCTCATTGATAACTGAGGGAACAATAAAAACATTCCATTCCAGGGAAAAGCTGCAACAATATGTCACAACAAAACCAACACTACAGAGAATTCTGAAAGATGTTCTATACATACAAAACCAATATAAATGCAATATAGGGAAAGAAATGGCACCTAAACAGCATACCATCTAAGGACCACAAGAACTGTCAAGACACAGGCCCAAATAAAAGCTTTTAAAAATGGTAGGACCTAATAAATATCTCTCAATCCTAACTCTCAATATCAATGGACTTAACTCTCCAATTAAAAGGCATAGGCTGTCTAGTTGGATCAAAAAGCAAGAGCCATCATTGTGCTGTCTTCAAGAGACCCATCTTACCCAAAAAAACAAGCATCTTTTGAAAGTGAGAGGTTGGAATAAACTCTATCGAGCTAACGGCCCCCATAAACAGGCTGGAGTTGCCATCCTCATATCAGATAAAATAGACTTCAAACCAAAATTAGTAAGAAAAGACAAAGAAGGTTACTACATACTACTAAAGGGATCTTTCCTCCAGGAAGACATAACGATCCTAAATATTTACACACCCAATCACGGAGCACCAAACTTCAACAAGCAAACTTTACTTACAGTTAAACTATACATAGATCGAAATACAGTGATTGTCGGTGACTTTAACACACCACTCTCACCTATGGACAGATCAACCAGACAAAAATTCAACAGAGAAACCTTAGAACAGAAGAACTATATAGACCAACTAGATCTAACAGACTTCTGCAGAATATTCCACCCAGCAACAACACAATATACGATTTTCTCAGCAGCACATGGAACATTTTCCAAAATAGATCACATCTTAGGCCATAAAACAAACCTGGTCAGATTCAGAAACACTGAAATTATTCCATACACACTCTCAGACCACAAAGGCATCAAACTGGAACTGAACACATATCTCCACCAACGAAAACCCTGTAACTCATGGACACTGAACAACACATTGTTGAATCACCAATGGATCATCGAAGAGATCAGAACAGAAATCCAACAGTTTATGAAATTTAACAGTAAGGAGCACAGAAAATACCAACTCCTTTGGGACACAGCAAAGGCAGTACTCAGAGGAAAATTCATAGCGCTGAGTACCTACAAAAACAACTTGGAAAAATTGCAGACCAACAAGTTAATGTCTCACCTTAAGCTCCTGGAAAAAGAGCAACAAACCAACCCTAATCCCAGTAGAAGAAATCAAATTATTAAAATCAAAGCAGAATTCAATGATTTGGAATCCAAAAAAACTATAGAAAGAATGAACAAAACAAGGAGTTGGTTCTTTGAAAGAATTAACAAAATTGACAAGCCCTTAGAAAATCTTACCAAAAAAAGAAGAGAGCATATGGAAATAAACAAAATCGCAGATGTAAATGGTAATATCACGATAGAAATTACCAAGATCCACAATATCATGAGGGAATACTTCTCAAACCTTTATGCCAACAAATTTGAGAATCTAGATGAAATGGATGAATTCCTAGCCAATATTAACATACCCACACTTAAACAAGAATAACTAAGCCCACTCAACAGGCCTATTTCAAGCTCTGAAATAGAAATGGCAATTAGAGAACTTCCACCTAAGAAAAGCCCAGGGCCAGATGGATTCACAGCTGAATTCTACAAGGTCTTCAAAGGAGAGCTCACACCAATACTCCTCAAGCTCTTCAATGAAATTGAAAATGAAGGTTCCTTACCAAACTCATTCTATGAAGCCAGTATAACCCTCATCCACAAACCAGACAGAGATTCATCAAAGAAAGAGAACTATAGACCTATTTCTTTGATGAACATCGATGCAAAACTTCTCAACAAAATACTGGCCAACCATCAAGAACTACTCATCAAAAAAATTATACACTGTGATCAAACAGGATTCATCACAGGGAGGCAAAGCTGGTTCAACATACGCAAATCAATTAATATAATTCAACACATCAACAGGAGCAAGGACAAAAATCACATGATTGTCTCAATAGACGCAGAAAAGGCATTTGACAAGATCCAACACCCCTTTATGTTAAAAGCTCTGGAGAACTAGGAATCCATGGAACATTCCCCAATGTAATAAAGGCTGTGTATGAGAAACCTACTGCTAGTATTACAATTAATGGTGAAAATCTAAAGCCATTCCCTCTAAAATCAGGAATAAGACAAAGATGCGCACTCTCTCCACTCCTCTTTAACATAGTACTACAATTCATAGCCGGTGCAATAAGGCAAGAAGCAAGCATAAAGTGGTCCAAGTAGGGAAAGAGGAAATAAAATTATCCCTCTTTGCAGATGACATGATTCTGTATTTAAAGAATCCTATAGACTTTACTCCCAAGCTCCTTGAGCTGATTCAAAGCTTTGGAAGAGTAGCAGGCTATAAATTCAACCCTCAAAAATCAACTGCCTTCCTTTACGCCAACAGTGCGAGGAACGAGGCAATAATTAGGAAAGAAACTCCTTTCACAATAGCCTCAAAAAAAATAAAGTACCTAGGAATTAGCTTAACTAAGAATGTAAAGGACCATTCTGACGAAAACTTTAAAACCCTAAAAAAGGAAATTAAAGCAGAACTAAGGAAATGGAAAAACCTCCCATGCTCCTGGATTGGAAGAATCATCATTGTGAAAATGACAATCTTGCCAAGAGCTATCTACAAATTCAACGCAATACCCATCAACATCCCAATGTCATTCTTTAAAGAAATAGAAGAGGCAATCCAAAATTTCCTATGGAATAATAAAAGACCCCATATAGCAAAAAGACATCTTAGCCGAAAGAACAGCGCTGGAGGAATTTCAATTCCAAACTTTAGACTCTATTACAGAGCTATAATTCTCAAAACAGCATGGTATTGGCACAGGAATAGGCCTGAAGACCAAAGGAATAGAACTGAGGACCCAGATATTAAACCACAGACCTATGGCCACCTAATCTTTGACAAGGGAGCCAAAAAAATAGAATGGAAGAAAGACAGCCTCTTCAACAAGTTGGGCTGGCAGAACTGGTTAAGCACCTTCAAAAAACTAAAGTTGGATCCTGCTTTGTCACACTGCACTAGAATTAACTCCAAATAGATCAAACACTTGGAGGTAAAAGCTGACACACTGAAAACTTTACCGGAAGGAAAAGGAGACACACTAGGCCTCCTTGGCACAGGTCAAAACTTTCTTAATATGGACCAAGTATCACAAGAAATCAGAGAAAGGCTGGATAAGTGGGACTGCGTTAAACTGCAGAGCTTTTGTATGGCAAAGGACACAGCTAGTAAACTAATCAAGAAGCCTACAGAGTGGGAGAAGATCTTCACCAACCAAACAACGGACAAAGGCCTCATATCTAAAATATATCAACAACTCAAAAAATTGAATCACTCCAAAAGTAACCTCCAAAGTAACAACCATCCCATTAAAAATGGGCCAAAGACGTAAAGAGAGTCTTCTCTGAAGAAGAAACAAAAATGGCCTATAGACACATGAAGAAATGCTCAACATCTCTGGTCATAAAAGAAATGCGAATCAAAACAACTCTAAGATTCCACCTCACTCCAGTTAGAATGGCCAGGATCCGGAAAACGAATGACAACAGATGCTGGAGGGGTTGTGGCCAGGAGGGATCACTACTACACTGTTGGTGGGAGTGCAAACTTGTTCAACCACTATGGAAAGCAGTGTGGCAGTGCCTCAAAAGGCTAAACATAGAACTCCCCTATGACCCAGCAATTCCACTACTTGGCATTTACCCAACCATCCAGAAACAAGGACATACTAAACCCACTAGCACAACAATGTTCATTGCAGCACTATTCACCATAGCAAAGATATGGAACCAACCCAGATGTCCCTCAGTTGATGAGTGGATCAACAAGTTGTGGTATTTGTACACAATGGAATTCTATGCTGCTGTCAGAAAGAATGACATCGCCCCATTTGTTAGGAAATGGAAAGACTTAGAAAAAATCATATTAAGTGAAGTAAGCCAGACTCAAAGGAACTTAGGCTCAGTGGTTTCCCTCATTCATCATAATCAGTAGAAACCTTAGGCTCTACTAGCAGAGATTTGCAATAGAGAAAGGCCATATATAAGGCCATATAATGTGAAGCTAATTGAAAGGACCTCCAGGATATTGAAACAAAATCCATATAATGAATGATTGTTTTCCTTAATGTACTATGTTGTCTCTCATCTCCTTTGCTGTCCCTTGGTTATCCCATATTGGTATAGTATCTCACTTTGTTATCTGATATATTGAATTTATTTGTATTTGGATATTTGAAATTTGATAGGGAAGGGGGGACAACCAAGACGGGTGAGGGGTTTCGGGGGGGAGGGAAATGGGTACCAAGACATGTGAAAGGGTATCAGTGTATGTGAATTAATGCACCTTCTATCTGGGAAATATCATGTAACCTTTTACTAATTACAATAAAAAATTAAAACCAAAAAAGAATGCCATTGGGATGTTGATGGGTATTGCGTTGAATTTTAGATAGCACTTGGCAAGATTGCAATTTTTACAATGTTGATTCTTCCAATGCAGGAGCATGGGAGGTTTTTCCATTTCCTTACTTCTGCTTTAATTTCCTTTTTTAGGGTTTTAAAGTTTTCATCAAAAAGGTCCTTTACAGTCTTAGTTAAGCTAAATCCTAGGTACTTTATTTACTTTGAGGCTATTGAGAAAGGAGTTGCTTTCCTGGTTGTTGCCTCCTTCCTCTCACTGTTGGCGTGAAGGAAGGCAGTTGATTTTTGAGGGTTAATTTTATAGCCTGCTACACTTCCAAAGTTTTCAGTCAGCTCAAGGAGCTTGGCAGTAGAGTCTATAGGATTCTTTAAATACAGAATCATGTCGTGTGCAAAGAGGGATAGTTTTACTTCCTCTTTCCCCATTTGGATCCCGTTTATGCTTGCCTCTTCCTTATTGCACTGGCTAGGAATTCTAATACTATGTAAAGGAGGAGTGGAGAAATTGGGCATACTTTTCTCGTTCCTGATTTTAGAGGGAATGGCTTTAGCTTTTCACCATTAAGTATAATACTAGCTGTGGGTTTGTCATACACAGCCTTTATTATATTGAGGAATGTTCCATGGATTCCTAGTTTCTCCAGAGCTTTTAACATAAAGGGGTGTTGGATCTTGTCAAATGCCTTTTCCGCGTCTATTGAGACAATCATGTGATTTTTGTCCTTGCTCCTGTTGATGTGTTGAATTATATTAATTGATTTGCGTATGTTGAACCAGCTTTGCCTCCCTGTGATGAATCCAGTTTGATCATAGTGTATAATTTTTTGATGAGTTGTTGTAGATGGTTGACCTATATTTTGTTGAGAAGTTTTGCATTGATGTTCATCAAAGATATAGGTCTATAGTTCTCTTCCTTTGATGAATCTCTGTCTGGTTTGGGGATGAGGGTTATACTGGCTTCATAGAATGAGTTTGGTAAGGAACCTTCATTTTGAATTTCATTGAATAGCTTCAGAAGTATTGATGTGAGCTCTGCTATGAAGACCTTGTAGAATTCAGCTGTGAATCCATCTGGCCCTGGGATTTTCTTAGGTGGAAGTTCTCTTATTTTCATTTCTATTTCAGAGTTTGAAATAGGCCTGTTGAGTTGGGTTAGTTCGTCTTGGTTCAGTGTGGGTATGTTAATATTGGCTAGGAAGTAATCCATTTCTTCTAGATTCTCAAATTTGTTGGCATAAAGGTTTGAGAAGTATTCCCTCATGATATTGTGGATCTTGGTAATTTCTGTCGTATTTTTACCATTTTCGTCTGCGATTTTGTTTATTTTGGTATGCTCTCTTCTTTTTTTGGTAAGGTTTGCTAAGGGTTTGTCAATTTTGTTAATTCTTTCAAAGAGCCAACTCCTTGTTTTGTTGATTCTTTCTGTAGATTTTTCGATTCCAAATCAGTTAATTCTGCTTTGATTTTAATAATTTGCTTTCTTCTACTGGGATTAGGGTTGGTTTGTGCCCCTTTTCCAGGAGCTTAAGGTGAGACATTAACTTGTTAGTTTGTGATTTTTCCACCTTGTTGTTGTAAGCACTTAGAGCTATAAATTTTCCTCTGAGTACTGCCTTTGCCGTGTCCCAAAGGAGTTGGTATTTTGTGTGCTCCTTATAGTTAAATTTCATAAACTGTTGGATTTCTGTTCTGATCTCTTCCATGACCCACTGGTGATTCAACAGTGTGTTGTTCAGTGTCCATGAGTTACAGGGTTTTCGTTGGTGGAGATGTGTGTTCAGTTCCAATTTGATGCCTTTGTGGTCTGAGAGCCTGCAGGGAATAACTTCAGTGTTTCTGAATCTGTCCAGGTTTGTTTTATGGCCTAAGATGTGATATATTTTGGAAAATGTTCCATGTGCTTCTGAAAAAAAAACGTATATTGTGTTGTTGCTGGGTGGAATATTCTGCAGATGTCTGTTAGATCTAGTTGGTCTATATAATTGTTCAGTTCTAAGTTTTCTCTTTTGAGTTTTTGCCTGTTTTTCTTTCTATAGGTGAGAGTGGTGTGTTATAGTCACCAACAATCATCGTGTTTCGATCTATGTATGGTTTCAGTGAAAGTAAAGATTGCTTGATGAAGTTCGGAACTCCGGGATTGGGTGTGTAGATATTTAGGATCGTTATGCCTTCCTGGAGGAAAGATCCCTTTAATAGTATGTAGTAACCTTCTTTGTCTTTTCTTACTAATTTTAATTTGAAGTCTCTTTTATCTGATATGTGTATGGCAACTCCAGCCTGTTTATGGGGGCCATTAGCTTGATAGAGTTTATTCAAACCTCTCACTTTCAAAAGATATTTGTTTTTTTGGGTAAGATTTGTCTCTTGAAGACAGGGATGTGAGGGCAATCTGGCTGTGACATCTGTCACCCCATTGATCGCCAGGGTTGATTTGGCTGATCTGGCTGGCTAGGCAGATGTCCCCTTCCTCCCTCACTGCTCCATGTGCGTCCCTCCTGAAGCTGCATGCTCGGTAGAAGAGGACGACCATCCCTGACAGAGGAGGACCGGTCTTCGGTCATGGGTATATGAGTAGGTGTGCTCCCCTGCTAGAACCTCCAAAGAAGCTCTCTCATGGACATATTCTTTTCAGTAACTTAAATAAATTTCCCCCTTCTTTTCCAACATTAAACGTTTTATTATCATTTTATAATTAATTGGAAACTGAATTCCTGTTAGGCTCATGCCCTTTTAGAAACCATTTTATATAAACCAGAATAACTGCCTACTCTGTTCTATAATCAATCCTAATTGAAATGCTTCCTAAAACCAAACACTTCCCAGTCAAACTGGCAGAAATTTATTTTGTTCTTATTGATTTTCTCCTGTACACCACACTTGATCAGAATTTTAATTTCTATAGCTGTCACTTCTCTTGCCAAATAATGTTAATACTGGCTTTTCCATTGCATTGTACAATAGCACAAAGAACATATTGCTAGTAACAATAACATTTTCATTCGATTACTAGTTTTGCACTTGAAATGGAACACACTGAAACATTTGGATTTGTCATGAAGCAATACAACATACAACTCTAGTCATATTTTCTCGCCATGAACTTAAATCTTGATAAGGGCTATCTACAAATTGAATGAAATACTCATCACTATCCCAATGCCATTCTTTAAAGTAACAGAAGAGGAAATCTAAAATTTCACTGGCTTCTTGCATGATACATAATGTTTAATCTCACCTTCTCCATCAAAATCTCACCTTTCTCATTGAGAAATGGGTGGCCCTGTGTATTTGGGCAAAGGCTCACACGCTCAGTTTCAGCTCTCTCCACTGAATCTGTTACTGGGTGGCTCCTCCTCTGTCATCTACTCTGAGGTCTGCTCTAGGAGTCTTGGTCACAAGTTGTTCTGGGGGCATCTGCTGTCAGCCTGTGCCTGTTTTCTACCAGCAGCCTACAACAGGGAATGAAGTTCAGGCCCTGATGCTCTCCTTTATATGCAGGCCAGGATGAGCCCAACCCTCCCTCATCTTCCTCTTCCACTTTTTGGAGAAAAATGTGCTGGCAGAAGTCCTCAGATGTGGGGCATGGCTGACACACATCTTTAATCCAGGCTGGTCAGGAGGCTGAGATCTGAGTGTGGAGGTTCCAAGTCACCTGGAAAAGGAAAGTCTGATACATTCTTACTAACAAAAACAATAAAAAATAGCAGCTGGAAATGGAACATGCACTCAAGTAGTAGAGGGCTAGTCTGAGTACAAATGCTTAGGGCCCAGGCCCTGAGTACAGGCTCCAGCACTAACCCAACAACCTCACCTTTTGTGAGATTTTAGCTTTATCCATGTAGGCACATCTCACTGAAATCTTTGCTGGTAGAAACAGTCTCAAGCTAAAGGTCCTCCTGGGGTAGTAGACAAAAGGAAATGGCTATTGTTTTAGCCCCTAGTGGCATGGAGAGAGTAGCCCTATTTGCTCCAGTTTTGAAGATGGCATAGGTCAAGCCAGCATGGAGTTGGCACATCACTCTTTTTTCTAGTATCACCTGACATAGAGATGTTTAGTGACTGGCAGATGACATTAATTGTTGTGGTACTTCTGTGATTTTCCCACTTGCATTTTTTACAGACGACAGCACAGATGTTCATCAGGGAAAAAAATAGCTTAGGATACAGAAACCTAACGACGTCCTAGAAGATCAATGTTAAAAATATGTGCAAGATGGCCTGAGAGTTTGACCTAGTGATAGAGTGCTTGGCTACCAGGCAAAAAGACTCAGGTTCGATTCCTCAGTACCACATACATAGAAAACGCTGGAAGTGGCGCTGTGGCTCAATGGGACAGCTATAGCCTAAAGAAAGCCCAAGAACAATGCTCAGGCTCCGAGGTCAAGCCCCAGGACTATCAAAAACAAAAAAATTGTGCAAGGGGCAAAACGGAGGCTGAGAAGGCACTGTGAATCAAAATGGCTTGTGCAGGATGAAGAGAATAGTGGCAGTTAAGGTTGGATCTTACCTAAGAAGGGCTCCTTGAGCCTGAGACCAGGTTGGTATTTGGGCCTAGTTAAAGACATTGGGATTTGACAAACACGGTGTCCTGTTTACTACATCCACATTATATTGTGAGGTTGGAGGGAAGATTCAGCCTCCAGTATGTCTTTGGTGAGGTCTTCTGTGAGCAAGGAGCTTTGGTCATTGGGCCCTGAAGATGACCCTACCTCCCTCACAATGGAACAGAATATGGAACCGTGGTAACCAAGGCACTGTAACTGACAACCAGCTCAAGCCGGCTCAATTGGCCTGTGGCTCAGGAGGAAAAAAGATGTTCCTGTGCTGTTGCCAAAGTTTAGGAGACTCGGGTCTCAGGCATGAAAGATGTGGATGCCTCACTCGAAGAAGTAGATGCTTAATCAGTACCAACCCACGAATCCAGTGTATCAGGCCTTTGTCTACGAAGAATGGAAGGAAACTCCAGGGCAACTCAAATGAGGTATGTTCCTGAGGGGAAACCTATTTGACCCCATCACCCTCCCCACACACTATAAACTTCTTGTTGCTTTCAAGTGTCTATACTGAGATGAACGTTTTCAACCTACTCTATCCCAATTCCTTAGTGTGAAGTGTGGTCCCATTTCTGTGTTTGAACGATCCATTCTTTTTGCCACCATACTGTGACTGGTGAGTCAGCTCAGATTCTGAATAAGCCTTGTAGCCTATGGATCCTGGAGGAAGGCCTGTTGGAGATGCTGCTGATAAAGCTGATCCCTGTCTACCAGAAAGCAGATCTATTTTATGTGGGAAATTTCCTGCACAATTTCAGACAGTGAGGTACAATGGAGCAGTTGCTGGAAATTCTCTTGAAAAAGTGAGTGTTCCCCCTCCAACCCAGGCTTGCTCAGCCCCTTCTGGCCGAGTCTTGGAATACTTGGCACCTCTCTGAGCCTGTTTGGTTCACTGGAGTGTTCACAGGGGAGCATAGCATGCCACAAGTGCAAAAGCTAGTTAGTTTATTAGGACTGGGCCACCATGTCATTTCATTTCCCTCAGAAGCTACTGGAGTCTCAGCAGTGTGCTTACTGAGAATTTGGATTATAGGCATGAGTGAGTGGCACCGAATTGCAGCCCTCACCTAGGTGAGGTGCTAGGAAATCCATGTACACATCTTTTTTTGACCAGCTTGAGGAATGCATGACCAGTAAGACCAAGAACTAGAACAAGTTGTGGTGTGTGCACCTCAGAGCCTGTGAGTAGGAAGCCCACCTGATCTAGGTACCGGTTCACCCGTATTTCTCCCCAGCTTGTCAAAATGCCCTTTATGGTTGGTGTTGGCCAGGTAATCTCTGTTCTCTGTTTGAAAGGACTCAGGCATAAGCACTCATTAGACAGACCATACATCAGTGTTCACTCCAAACTCCAATTCTATAGCTTCCTTCATTAGAGTCTCAAGGAAGTTGAGTGACACTTCAACTTGCAGAGTCCACTCTAAGAATTCTGTACCTATTTCCATCCTTAGGTTTGGGTTGCCGTAAAAGAGCTTCTCCAGAACTCCAAATGAAAAACCTTCCAGTGGAGCTGGTGACTGATGCAGATGGAGAATCATCACTGCATTCCAGAAAGCATGGGCCTTCAATAGAAATCACCAAACAGGTTTGCAATCCTGTGGATATAGCTTATGCTCTGAATGCCACGTGTGACACAGTTGAACCCGCATATTCTCTGGAGGAAAAAAAAGAGGAGCCACAATTCCTTCCCTTTGCTTTCACAGTGCATCCAGAGTCAGTCCACATGAGTCAAAATGGCACTCTACTTACTGTGCAGGCTAAAGGGGCACACGCTGGGGTCCTGGAATGTGTCCCCAGCATAGGTGCAGTTGAAGCAGTAAGTGCAGTCTTAATACTGGATTCACTGGAGGAAAATGAATCAATCCTCAGAGAATATCTCGACCCATCTGTCTCACAGCATGAGAAGCAATCTCCAGTCAACAAAGTAGAATCCATGCCCCTCTTAACTCAGGAAGGACATTGTTTCTCATGAGGAGGGAGACCCTTCTGAGGACTCAGGTAGAATTACTGCCTGAAGGCTACTTGGAGACCAGTCTGGATTTCGAGCTTCCCTGTCCCCTTCCTAGAAAGACATCTCTTTATCTTGCTCTCATGATTGTTGTCAAGTGTTAATTGTATTTACTTTTCTAACTATTAAACTCTCATTGTTAATATTATGGTGCACAATGCTTCAGTCAGTATTATACTATGTTTTACTTTCCACCTACAATGTGAGCTTCCAGACACATAGGTACTGGGTGGGGTAAAAATCAGACTGGCCTGGACCTGTACAAGATATCCTTACTGGATATACAGGGAACAATAAAATGCATGGAATCACCAGGAATCCAGGCCAGGCCTCCATGGAGAGAGAGGTCAGCTACCAATGCTTAAGGAGAGAGCAGATGAGATGCCTAGAAATGTATTCTGTCAATTGGGAGAAGTGCCAGAGTAAATGAAGTAATATGTGGGACTCTGTTCTGTGAGTTTGTCTGTTTCTATATCCATTGTGCTTTGTACAAATATTTAAGAAACTTAAATCTCCACAACAGCATCAAAAATGTACTTTCGCCTTGAGTGTGGCCTAGTTTTAGAGTGCTCGCCTAGTATACAAGAAGCCATTAATTGAATTCCTAGGCTCTGCATACACAGATAAAGCCAGATGAGACACTGTGGTTCAAATGTCAGAGCGCCAGCCTTGAACAAAACGTGGCCAAGGACAGTTCCTGGTCACTGAGTTCAAGCCCCAGGACTAGCCAACCAAGAATTCATACCATTTTTCACACATTTTGAAATAGATCTGATTCATCTAACTCTACTTCTTTTTTGCCAGTCCAGGGTTTGTGCCATGAAGCCAAACTCCTGGCTCCCAACCTTACTATGTTTAGTCATTTAATTTTTTCACATAATCACATTTCATGCTGTCTGTATTAACACCATAAACTGTATGCTTAGTGTAATAATGATAAAGTTAAAACGTAAGAAATTAATAACTAAAATTTCTTTTTTAATTTATTTTATAGCATTAGTACAATTTTTTGAGAAAAGTTACCTAGTTTATCTTAGAGTTCAAGTAATCCATTTTGATAAATTATATCAGCCTATATAATTTATTTCAACACATTTCAATCTATTTTTTTCAGTAATAAAAATACAAATATATTTGGTGTAAATAAACTTTATGAATTGCGGGATGGGATTTTGGGGATAGGGAAAGAGAACAGGAGGGAATGGGTAACAGTGTTTACAAGAAATTTACTGATTACATATGTAACAGCAATCTCTTCGTATATCACCTTGACAACACAATCAAAAAAGTGTAAAAATTTTAAAAGTCTACTTTGGGGAGTTTTTTTGCCAGTCCTGAACACTGTCCTTGTTTTTGTTTTTGTTGTTTCTTAAGGCTAGAGCTCTATCACATGTGCCACAGCAATATTTTTGGCTTTCCTTTTCTATGTATGTTGTACTGAGGAATTGAACCTGGGTCTTGCTTGGCAAGAACTCTTCCAGGAGGCTAAACTCAGGGCCCCAGTGGGAAGGATATTTTTGACAAATTTTATAGGAAATATGTACACTGACAAGGAAAAGCCATCAACAGAAGAAATAACAATTACATAGATGGATAAAGACATGCCAGTATCATGGCACATCTCCATAATTCTAGCTTCAAGAGTGGCCTGTTTGGACCAGGAGTTTGCCGGCCCAAGTGGTAGAGTGCTATCCTTTAGAAAACTCTAGGACAGTGTTCAGGCCCTGAACAGACAAAAAATAATTTAACGCTAGTGATTGGTGGCTCACCCGGGTAATCTTAGGTACTCTGGAGGCTGAGATCTGATGATCGAGGTTCAAAGACAGCCCAGACATAAAAATCTTTGAGACTCTTACCTCCAAATAATCCAGAAAATTTGAAATGATACTGTGGCTCAGGTGGTAGAGCCCTTGCCTTGAGCTGAAGAGCTCAGGGAAAACATCCAGTCCCAGAGTTCAAACTCAATGCTCACAGACAAAAAAGAAAAGAAAAGAAATAAAGCCCTATTCTAGGGCTGGAGTGTGAGCTAGGGGTAGTTTGCTTGCCTAGCATGCACAAAGCCCTGGGTTCAATTTCTCTGTACCACATATAAAAAAACCGGAAATGATCTCAGAAGTTTGAGATCTGAGGACCACAGTTCAAAGCCAGCCTGGGCACTAAAGTCCATGAAATGGTTACTTCCAATTAAACACCAGAAAACCAGAAGTGGCACTGTGGCTCAAGGCATAGGGTTGTAGCCTTGAGCTGAACAGCCCAGGGACACTGCTCACTTGCACAATTAACATCTCACAACCAAAGAGAGACAAAGTCAGAGAGAGAATCATCAAGGAGCCAGGCATGGGTGGCTGAATCCTGCACTTCTAGCTACTCAGGAGGCTGAGATCAGAGGATCTTGGTTCAAAGCCAGCCTGAGCACATAGGTCTGTGAGATTCTTATCTCCAATTAACCACCAGAGCCAAAATTAACCACCAGAATCAAAAGTAGTAGAGCAAGAGTGCTAGCCGTGAGCTGAACAGTTCAGGGACAGTGCCCAGGCCCAGAGTCCAAGCACCATGACCAATCAATCAAAAAAAATAAAAAACAAAAAAAGATAGGCAATATGTAATGATGAATAATTTTGAGCTGTGGGTTTGGATTTGTGGTAGAGTGATTTACTAGCATGCATGAAGACCTGGGTTCGATTCCTCGGTACCACATATATAGAAGGAAAAAAGCTGGAAGTGGTGCTGAGGCTCAAGTGGTAGAGCTCTACCCTTGAGAAAGTCCAAGGGGAATGCTCAGACCCTGAGTTCAAGCCCAGGACTGCCTCCCAAGAAAGTGGTAGAGCACTAGCATAGAGTTGAAGATCTCAGGAACAGCCCGAGGCACAGAGTATAAGCACCGCGACCACCACCAACAACAAAATCTATAAAATGTTGGCAATGATGGTTTTAAGTTAAGTAAAACAAGATTGGAAACTGGACTGGTATACATATTTGTGTATAAGCAAAATAGCCAGACTTATGCATTAGAACAGTATCGCAAATTGTTTTCCCTCTCACTAGCTCCTGTCACTTAATTTATTCAAATAAGTACAATGCTGGGTTTTAGTAACTGTTGCTCTAACATTAGAAAATCCTAATATCATTAACCAATAAAGACCAGGAACAGGGACTTCATTTAAATGGCAGAGCTCCAGCCAAGAGCAGAAAAAATTTAAAGTTCTTGATCCAGACCCTGCATAGTAAGAAAGTAGCAGGCTGGTGATGGTACCTCACACCTGTAATCTTAGCTACTCAGGAGGCTTAGATCTGAGGATCAAGGTTCAAAGCCAGCAAGAGCACCCAGTTAACTGCCAGAAAAATGAAAAATGGCACAGTGTCTCACAAAGTAGAGCACTAGCCTTGAGCTGAAGAGCTCGGGGACAGTGCCCCACAATTGACAAAAATCAAACAAGCAAACCAAACTTACAAAGCAGCCTGCAGTGCAGAGCTGCTCTGCTGAGTCTCTTATCTATGGGGATCAGGAAACATTTCACTTTTTCTATCTCTTCCCACCTCAACCTTCATACTAAAATAAGACAATGTTGAAACATTCAATTTGTAAAAATCTTTTTTTCATAAAACACCCTGAAATGTTGTATCCATTTAACCACCAGAAAACTAAGTGAAGCTGTGTCTAAAACTGGTATAGTATATGCCTTCAGCAAGAAGAACTCAGAGACCTTGCCCAGGTCCAAAGTTCAAGTTCCCCACCAAGAATGAAAAGAAAAGAAAAGGAAAGAAAAGGAAAGGAAAGAAAGGAAAAGAACCTGGATACCTCACTTTAGAAAGTGTATCTGGATATCTGAGCAGATTTTTCCTAATCTTTCCCCATTCATCTCATGAAACCACATAATCTTGAACCACATCTGACTAAGAGCCTGCTTTGTGCTCAATAAATTCATTCCACATACTCGGGTAGAATCTGGACAGCTAACAGCCATTTACCAATGCTTTATTCTACATTTAGGCCAGTATGTCTTCATATCATCTACCTAGTCAGCTATATCATCTTTCCAGAAGTATCAATGAGTGTAGAACACTCAGAACTAAAACGATGAGTGTAGAATACTCAGAACTAGAACGATGTTATAAAACCCATGGATTCATTAAGAAAAATTCTGTAGTACTTAGAGCAAATACATTAGTGGTCTTCACCTCCAGCCTCAGTTTTTAAGATTTTATCAACATTGATTTTTACATCATATATCAAATGTCATATTTAACAAACAACTATTCAAGAAGGGAATCTCTGTACAATCACTGGCACATAGATTTTAGAATATAGTTAAAATTAAGCAGAGACTTTGTATGTCATATATACAAATTAATCTATGTAATAAAACATATGTCTATAGAGTAAATAACCCATCATAGATTTTTATGTCTATATAGTTATGTTTATATCTGTGAGACTATGTCTATAACCTTGGGTACCGAAGTATTGAGTCATTGCTCTTACATAGTTTGAATCTAATATCCATATATTAAGGATACCATGTGTCTTTTGTTCCTTTGGTCCTGACTTATCTCACTTAACATGATTCACTCTAATTTCATCCACTTCCCCAAGAATGCCATTATTTTATCTTTTCTGTTGGCTATGTAGAATTCCATTGTGTGTGTGTGTGTGTGTGTGTGTGTGTGTGTGTGTATGTGTGTATCACATTTTTGTATCTATTCATCTGCAATAGGGCATCTGGTCCATAATACAGCCTCTTTTTCTACAGATATTTTTTGTATTCTCTTTTTTAAATTGCCAGAGTAATGTATAGAGGGGTTACAATTACATTTACAGGTAGTAGGTTGAATTACTTTTCACATATTGATACTGCTCCTCATTTTTTGTTTCCAGTTCCCTCCCCCCCAGACCTTCCCAATCATCTTATTTTCCCCCTTCCCTTTCCTATTTCAATTAAACAAATAAACATATATACAATATGCCAGGTAACAAAGTCAGATACAGTAAAAATATGAGATGAACCAAAGGGCAAAAAAAGAGATGAGAAATAACATAGTAGATTAAGAACAACAATCACACAAGCTAAGAACAAGGAAAAACAATCACACATGATAAAGCTCTTGTTTCCATATCCTAGAGACCCTTTCATTTAGTCTCATCCTATATGACCTTATATACCTAGGTTTTTGAGCTATTGTTATCCTCAGCTAGGAGAGTCATAGATGTGTACTAATTATTACAAATGAGGGAGACCTCATTTAGAATCTTTTGTCCCATACCCCAACAGTCCCATCCCCCAGGCCATTCACTGGAGATTGACAGGCCGGCAGGCGCTAAGACCCAGCACATCACCATGTGGGTGGAGGTGTCCCTGTTTCCACCTGCCCAACAGCCTCCATTCCCAGGCCATTGACCAGAGACTAACAGATGGCCGGGTGCTAAGACCCAGCACCCCACCAAAGGGGGAGAGGTGTCCCTGCTCCCACCGGCCCAACAGGTTCCTCTCCCAGGCCACTGGATTTGGGTATGGGGGGGTGCTGAGATCCTGCCTTCCAACAGCAGGTGGGGTGTGCTGGAGTCTAGGAGCCAGCATCTGTCCCACCAAAATCTTGAGCTGGGCACCCTTCTGCTGGGAATCCCCAGCAAGACAGCACCAAGGGGCCCCACACAGTCACAGACATGCCAAAGTGGCAGAAACACAGCAGGGAACTGAAGGGCAGACCAGTAGCCAAGCTTGCCTTCTGAGAATCAGAAAGGCCTGGCTTCGCCCTCAGAACCCATGTCCTCGACTTGGCCCCACCCCTTGGAACAGAGTGGAAACCAGCTGGTCTACCTGAGAGGTTCCAGAAACTTCCAAACATCAGGTCCTTGGCTGGGCGCCTGCCTCTGGAAGTAGAGTAGGAAAATCAACATACGCCCAGTGCACTGAAACTGAAGCACGCAGATCCATCCCACAGCCTACTGTGAGGCCACTGGTTGGGCTGAAAGCTAGTTGTGCAGCGGCACACAGCCTCTGGGAATAGGCTGAACACCTGCAAAAACTGCAAACTCTAACCTAGACAGCAGTAAAATCAATTTGGCCATATACCACAGATGTACACAGATTCCCAGAACCACCAGTCCCAATTCAAGTAAAGACCGCCATCTACCGACCACAGAGGGAACCTACAACAACAGTTCTCAATGCCTAGGAGAGCACAGGGATGAATTACGACATAATAAATAAAGTTCCACACAAAGCCCAAAAGGAAACAAGAGCGAAGGGACAAGAGAGAACAATCAAAACTGATATCCAAGAAATTCAATCCATAATGAATAAGTATTACCAGGGCCTATGTTCAAAGAAATAATAAAATTTAGTAGAAATGGATGGTTTCTTAAATAAATAGAGGCTACCCACACTGGAAAACAATGAGGTAAACAAATTGAACAAACCAATCTCTTACAATGAAATTGTGGAAGCAATCAGGGAAATGCCAACCAAAAAGAGCCCAGGTCCAGATGGTTTCACTGCGGAATTCTACAAGACATTTCAAAATGAAATAACGCCTATACTCTAAACTCTTCTGCGAAATAGAAACAGAAGGAGCAATACCAAACTCATTTTATGAAGCTAATATTACTCTCATCCCCAAACCAGGGAAAGACCCAACAAAAAAAGAAAATAACAGACCTATCTCTTTAATGAACACAGGCACAAAACACCTAAATAAAATATTAGCCAACAGAATCCAGAAACAAATTTAAAAAATCATACGCTATGATCAATTAGACTTCATCCTACAGATGCAAGGCTGGTTTAACATTTGCAAATCAATCAATGTAATACATCACATCAATAGAGCTAAGGATAAGAATTATATGATAATCTCTCTAGAAGCGAGAAGACATTTGACATAATACAACATCCATTCATGATGAATGCACTAGAAAAAATAGGAATAAGAGGTACATTCCTCAAAATAGTTAAAGCCATATATGAAAAACCTACAGCCAGTATTATACTAAATGGTGAAAGACTGGAACCATTCACCTTAAAATCAGGAACTAGACAGGGATGCCCACTCTCTCTACTTCTCTTCAATATAGTGCTGGAACCCTTAGCCAGAGCAATAACGCAAGAAAAGGACATCAAAGGGATGCACATAGGGAAATATAAATTAATATGTTTCAATGACATACAAACCTTAGCCTAATTTTGATTAAGTTTTAAAATACTAAGCCCCAGTGATTGTATATGGAGATTCCCTTCTTGAACACTTGTTTGTTAAACTTGTCATTGAAATATGATGTAAAAGTCAATGTTAATAAATTCGTAATAAAAAACTTAATATACTACTTCTTTAGCACCAATCCCTGTGTTTGATCCCCAGCACAGAGAAACTAAAACAAACAAACCATGACAATAAAAAACTAAAATAAAGATAAACCAAGATATTTAATGTGTGAAAGCTTGATAATTTGCATGAAATCAATTTAGTTCCTGTATTGAAATTAATGTCTAAGAAATATTATTATTAACGTAGAACATCCACAGATATACAAAATGACTATTAAAAATAATCTCTTTTAGGGCCGTGAGTTTGGCCTACTGGTAGAGTGCTTGCCTAGCATTCATGAAGACCCGGGTTCGATTCCTCGGTACCACATACATAGAAAAAAGCCTGAAATTGTACTGAGGCTCAAATGGTAGAGCTCTAACCTTGAGAAAGTCCAAGGACAGTGCTCAGACCCTGAGCTCAAGCCCAGGAGTGACAAAAAATTAATAATCTCTTTTAGGACATCAGAGGGATCCACATAGGGAAAGAACAAATTAAAATATCGCTATTTGCAGATGACATGATCCTTTACCTGAGTGACCCAATAAGCTCCACTCACAAACTCCTAGAATTAATAAGCTACTTTAGCAAAGTGACAGAATACAAAATTAATCTGCAAAAGTCAGTAGCCTTCTTGTACACCAACAATACAGAAACTGAAGGCCAAATCAAGAAAATGATCCCATTTGCAATAGCCCCCCCAAAGAATAAAATATTTAGGAATTAAGAAAGATATTAAGGAATTATTTAATGAAAACTGTAAAAGCCTAATGAAAGAAATTAAAGAGGACACCAGGATATGAAAAGACATCCAATGTTCACGGGTAGGGAGAACCAATATAGTGAAAACGGCCATACTGCCAAAATTGATACACAAATTCAATACAATCCCCATCAAAATCCCAATGACATTCCTTACTCAAATAGAATATATAATCCAAAGATTCATATGGAACAAGAAAAGACCTAGAATAGCCAAAACAATTCTAGGCAAAAAGGGCAATGTGGGTGGTATTACAATACCAGAATTCAAACTGTACTATAGAGCCATAATAACAAAAACAGCATGGTATTGGCACAAAAGTAGACCAGAAGATCAATGGAACAGAATAGAAGATCCAGAAATAGAACTACATACCTATAGTCAACTTGTATTTGACAAAGGAGCCAAAGATATACCGTGGAACAAGCACAGCCTATTCAATTATTGGTGCTGCCAAAACTCGGCAGCCACATACAGAAAACTGAAAATTGATCTTAGCCTTTCGCCATGCACAAGCATTAACTCAAAATGGATCAATGACCTCAATATCAGACCGGAAACCTTGAAACTGCTACATGATAGAGTTGGAGAGACACTGGAACTCATAGGCACAAGCAAAACAATCCTGAACAGAATCCCAGGGTCACAACAGATTAGAGAGAGACTTGATAAATGGGACTACTTAAAACTAAAAAGTTTCTGCCCAGATAAAAGCATAGCTACTAAAGTAGAAGACAGCTAACCAACTGGGAAAAGATATTTACCAATAATACATCAGACAAATGCTTAATATCCAGTATCTTCAAGGAACTCAAGAAATCAACCTCCCCCCCCCGCAAACCCAACAAACCAATCACTAAATGGGCAAGGGAACTGAAGACAGACATCAAAAGAAGAGGTTAAAATGGCAGAAAAGCATATGAGAAAAATGCTCATCATCCATGATCCTAAAAAATGCAAATAAAAACAACCCTAAGATACCACCTTACCCTAATAAGAATGGCCAAGAGTTTGAACTCAGACAATGACAGATGCTGATGGAGTTGTGGAGAAAAAGGAACCCTACTGCAGTGCTGGTGGGATTGTAAGCAAGTTCAGTTGTCGGGGTTTTTAGTCCTTCATCTCTCCAGACCCGCAGGAGGGATAGAGAGAACACATCCCTGCTAAGATGAGGCTAAGAAAGGAAAGGGCCCGCTGACTGCCCACACCCAGCCCTACGTTGAGCACAATCAGATGCACAAGGGAGACTCATCAAGGCAAGAACTCGTTTGTTGTGGAAGTACATTTAGATAATATAGGATGCAGGAGCAAATCAGCACAAAGGTGGGCAGGGCCAGGGGAGGATGCACCCACTGCCACCCCTTCCAACCAGGCGGCAGGCACCATCTCTGCCAGGTGCAGTCCCAAACCATTTCCCTGATGTGACGTGCCCCACACTTCAGCCACTCTGGAAAGCAGTGTGGAGGTTTCTTAAAGAACTGAAAATAGACCTTCCCAACAATCCCTCCAAGCCACTCCTGGGCATCTATCCTGAATATGACAACCCAGGATATGATAAGGACACCTGCTCAGCTGTATTCATCTCCGCTTTATTCAAAATAGACAGGTGATGTAAACAATACAGATGCCCTATACAATGGAATTCTACATAGACAACAGACAAGATAAAATAATGGTATTCACAGGCAAGTGGATGAATCTAGAGCAAACCATGTTGAGTGATCCAAGTCAAGGTGAAAGCAACAAAAGGCTCATGGTATCCTCAATGTGTGGCTATTAGATCCAAACAGTGCAAGATCGAGGACTCAATGTTTGCATACCCAATGCTATGGACATGGTATTGGAAATATAAACACAAGTTTATGACTGTATAGACATAATGTTTTATTACATAGATTAATATGTATCTATAACATAAACCTTCAGATTAATTTTAATTATGTTCTAAAATCTAAGTGCCAGTGTTTGTATATATAGATTCCCTTCTTGAATACTTGTTTGTTAAAGATGTCATGTGAAATATGATGTAAAATCAATGTTAATAAATAATAAAAAATCTCTTTTTAAACTAAAAAACAAAACAAAACAAAGAATGAAGGGCAAACCAATTCAACAGTGATACTTACAAGACACTGAATGGAAATGAACTGTACAACCTGGGTGGGCAGGAGGCTGAGGGTTGGAAAACAGAGAAAAATTAGGGAAAGGGTAACAATGTACTCCTCAAGACATGTACTCATTACTTATATAATTGTATACCAACTGTATATCAACTGAACAAAAAAATTAACGTAAAAAATAGATTAGCCAGGCATGGTGGCTCACACCGGTAATCGTAGGTACACAGGAGGATGAGTGTTGGAGACCATAGCCTGGGTAGGAAGTCATTTCCCTCAAGGCCTTGCTTAACCTTAAAGACTGGCGGCCGTTCACCTGGCAACATTCATGAGTCATATTATTCTGAGAATTGTCACAATGACCTGATCACCAGATATTTTACATAGGTAGAGACTCACCGTAAACGTCAGCAAGCAGAATGCCACCGCCCTGCTTCCCTCTTCCTATTTCCTCTTAGCTACTGCTTAAAAGCCTGCTAAAAAATTTTAATAGACCTTGACAACATATTGCTTGGTCTTGCTCTTCTTTCTCACCCTTCTTATTTTCAGGCTATGTCCCCCTCGGTTCCCCTGAATAACTGGTCCCGCGGGTGGGGCAAGTGGCTCCCAACGTGGGGCCCGAGAGACGGACATTCTGCCGGACGGAGACATGACTATCCACACAAAAAGCTCCCCGGGAGTGGACAAAGAATTGGAGAAGACATTCTCACCGCTCATGAGAAAGGCCTTCTTCTGGTAAGCAGATTTCTCTCTGTCCCAGTCTAAGATGGGTGATCATATGTCTAAGGAGGCTCATTTATTCGGGACCTTAAAGCTTCCCTCAGGGAAAGAAGAGTCAGAGTTAAGAAAAAGGATTTAGTTCATTTTTTCTTATTTATTGGGGAAACTTGCCCCTGGGTTGTTATTAGTGGACCCACTATACATCCTCTTACATGGAAAAAGGTAGGGAGGGAGTTAAATGAGCTCCTTGCCACAAAGGGGCCGGATGCAGTCCCTACCAGAATATTTAGCTATTGGAACCTCATTAATGATGTTTTAAATGAAGGGCCAGAATCTGCCAAAGTTATTTCTGAAGCCGAGGCTTTTGGGTATTTTTGAAAAAATACCCAAAAATATGCCATCCCTGCCACAGGAAAGCTTTAAACAACAAGCCAACAGTTGCCAACATCCAAGCCCCATTTCTGTTACTTATTCTGGACCTCCCCCCCACTGTCCCGCTTATTTTCCTCCACTGTCCATTGATGCCCATAAGGCAGCTCTTATACAGACAAAAAATTATTTGTCACAGCATGTTGCAAGTCTAGAAGAGGTAGCCCAGCTACAAAAAGAATGTTCCCAACTTTCAGTAAGCCTTGCCTCGCTGCACGATTCCATTAACCAGATCGCCTTTGACCCCCATAAAGCATCTACCTATTCCAAGCAGGGACGCACCTTGCCCGCTTTGGCTTTTCCTGTAATGACTCGCTCAGGATCCAAAACCAAAACTGTTTCAATCACTGGAATTAGAGAAGAACAGGAAGGCGAGGAGGTAGAACTTGACTCTGAGGTAGAAGAGGAAGAGGCCAGTGATGATGAGGATTCCCCTAACCCCTATAAAAAGTTAAAGTTTAAGGCCCTTAAAGAAATTAATTCAGCAGTTCGCAATTATGGCCCCAATGCCCTTTTTACACATTCAATGCTTAAGGCTCTTGCAGGCGATGGGTATCTTACTCCCAATGAATGGCATTATGTTGCGCAAGCCACCCTTACCCACGGCCAATATTTAACCTGGAAGGCAGAATTTTTGGATAAATGCCAAACTCAAGCTAAAATTAATGAAAAAAAGACTTCCACTCGTAGTTGGACTGCGGATAAACTTAGTGGCATTGGCCAATATAGCTCAATAAAAAATCAGGTTAAATTTCCAGTTGGCCTTTTGGCTCAGACCTCGAAGGCCGCCTTCACTGCATGGCATGCCATTCCTTCCGCAGGATCCATCACAACACCCCTATCCGTGGTTATCCAGGGGCCACAGGAACCTTATAGTGAATTTGTAGGTAGACTACTAGAAATGACGGAAAGAGTTTTGGGTCCAGAAGAGAAGGAGACTAAATTTGTAAAACAATTGGACTTTGAAAATGCTAATTCCACCTGCCGCGCTATTCTTAGAGGGCAGGTAAAACATAAAACCCTTGATGAAATGATTAGGTTATGCCATGATACAGATCCCTTTACTCAGGGAATCACGCAAGGCGTTCAGCTGGCTATAGGATCTGTATTACAACCCATGAAAAGTGCTAAGCATTGTTTTAAATGTGGCCAGATTGGGCACTTTGCCAAACAGTGCCCTCAACAATTGGATACTACCCCGCCTATTGCCTCAGGACAATCCAAGATTCTCTTACCTAGCACTGTATGTCCCAGATGTAATAAGGGCTAATCAATGTAGGTCAAAAATGGATGCTCTGGGGAGAGCCTTACCACTTTTCAGGAAAACGGGCCGAGGGGCTAGCCCTGGGTCCCTCAACCCATTTCATTCTCACCGGCCACTTTAAACCAACAGACCAACTCTTTAGAGCCACTCCAGGCAGTGCAGGATTGGACTTTTGTGCCGCCTCCAACTCAATTTTAACTCCTACTGGAGGGATTTATATTTTACCCACAAGTATTTTGGGCCCACCCCTGCCTAATACCTGTTATTTGATCCTGAGATGAACCTCCTCTACTATTTGGGCCCTTTTTATATTTCCCTCCGTGGTGGATAATGATCACACTGGGGAAATTCAAATATTGGCATGCTCCACCCTTGGACCTATAAAGATTGCTGTAGGCCAGAGAATTGCACAAGCCTTGCCTTTACCCTTGCATTCCTCTGCCCCAGTGGTTAAAACCGAGGGTAGGGTGGCTTCTCAGCACGGTTTCTCGGATATTTATTGGGTACAACGCCTTTCTGACAAACGCCCTGTACTCCGCCTTAAATTAGATGGACGATGGTTTGAAGGCATTTTAGATTCAGGAGTAGATGCTACGTGCATTTCTCATAAATTGTGGCCATCAAAATGGCCATTACAAGCGGCCCTTACTCATCTACAGGGAATTAGCCAGGCAAAGGACCCTTTACAAAGCTCTAAAATATTACAGTGGGAGGATGCTGAAGGCAATTCAGGGACTGTTAAACCCTTTATTGTTCCCAGATTACTGGTCAATTTCTGGGGGAGAGACATCCTTTCACAAATGAATGTTATCATGTGTAGCCCCAATGAACTTATAACCCAACAAATGCTATCACAGGGGTATTTGCCAGGACAAGGCTTGGGTAAAAAAAAGACAGGAATCCCCGACCCAGTAAATATTTCACCTAAGGTGGATCGCTTTCGTTTAGGCTCTCAAAATTTTTCATAAAGGCCTCTGCTCCCCCTGCACTCCAAGCGGATAAAATCACTTGGAAAAGTGATGAACCTGTCTGGATCGACCAGTGGCCTCTTTTCTCTATAAAATTGTCTGCAGCCCTGACGTTGGTGCAGGAACAGTTGGCTGCTGGACACATTGAGCCATCCAATTCACCCTGGAATACTCCCATATTTGTTATACAAAAAAAATCAGGAAAATGGCGCCTTTTACAAGACCTTCACGCCATTAACAAGACAATGGTTCCTATGGGGGCTCTCCAGCCAGGCCTGCCCTCTCCGGTGGCCATTCCCAAATCATATCATAAAGTGGTAATAGATTTAAAAGATTGTTTTTTCACCATTCCTCTCCATCCCCAGGATTGTGAGCGCTTTGCCTTCAGTCTTCCAGTAACTAATTTTATGGGACCAAATCCCCATTTTCAATGGAAGGTATTGCCCCAAGGAATGGCTAATAGTCCTACACTTTGTCAAAAGTATGTTTCTCAAGTTGTTGATCCTTTTAGGCTCAAATTTCCCACCCTATATGTCATCCACTATATGGATGATATTCTTTTGGCAGGTTCAAAACAGTCCATTCTTTACGAGGCAGCATATGAGTTAATGATTAAATTACAATCCCATGGCCTTCAAATTTCTCTTTTTTGTTTTGTTTTTTTAAATCTTTTTTAATTTTTTATTGTAATTGGTAAAAGGGTTACATGATATTTGCCAGATCGAAGGTGCATTAATTCACATACATTGATACCCTTTCACATGTCTCTCACTTTGTTATCTGATATATTGAATTTAGTTGTACTTGGTTATTTGAAATTTGATAGGGAAGGGGGGAAAATGGGCCTTCAAATTTCTGAGGAAAAAAATTCAAGTAGTTCCACCACAGTTATTTTTAGGCGTTGAGCTTTTCCCTAATAAAATTATGCAACTTCGTAAAGATTCCTTAAAAATTCTTAATGATTTTTCAAGAATTGTTAGGAGATATAAATTGGCTCCGTCCCTATTTAAAATTAACCACCGGAGAGCTTAAGCCTCTTTTTAATATTTTGCGAGGAGATCCAGACCCATTATCTCCTCGAGTACTTACTCCTGAAGCCAGAGAAGCGTTGCTATTGGTTGAAAAAGCTATTAAACAACAGCATATTTCTTATTATTCCCCTGAGAAGCCGTTGTATTTTCTTGTATTTCCCTCCTCTTTTTCTCCTACCGGATTGTTTTGGCAAAATTCTCCTCTGTATTAGGTCCATTCCTCTGCCTCATCCACAAAAATACTTGCTACATACCCATTTTTAGTAATTCAACTTATACAATCGGGCAGAGAGCATTCTTTAAAATTATTCGGCAAAGATCCCGATATTATTATTGTCCCGTTTAGTCCTGTGCAAATACAGTGGCTTATGCAAAATGATTCCTCATGGGCCGTTGGTCTAGTCTCTTTTCAAGGTAAAATTGATAACCATTTTCCCCAGGACAAATTAATTCAATTTTTTTATAGAACCCCTGTAGTTTTCCCCAAAATAACTAAATCAAGTCCTATTAAGGATGCAGCCTTGGTTTTTACTGATGGCTCCTCAAACGGAGTTGCTGCTTATTCCATTAATGGTGAAATATATTCATTTTTTACGGGAGAAAAATCTGCCCAATTAGTGGAATTAAAAGCCATTTTAAAGGTTTTTCAAGATCTTTTGAATACTCCCTTTAATTTGTTCACTGATAGCTCTTATATAGCCTTTTCCGTGCATCTTTGGAAATAGTTCCCTATATTCACCCTACTTCCGGGGATGCTCCCTTATTTTATGAGGTTCAAAAAATCATTCTTCTACGAGCCTGTTCTTTTTTCATTGGACATATTCGCGCCCATTCCGGGCTGCCTGGACCCTTAGCTCAGGGAAATAATCAAGTAGATCATGCCACCCGCATAATTAGTTTAGCTGAAACCCCACTTAACCCTTCCCCATTATCCCTTGCACAAAAAGCCCTTGATCTCCATCATCTCAACGCTCATACCTTACGTCTTAGGTATGGTGTTACTCGAGAACAAGCATGACACATCGTGCGACAATGTAAGGGATGTCTTACACTCTTGCCTGAACCCCACATAGGAGTTAATCCTAGAGGTTTAATTCCAGGAGAAATTTGGCAAATGGATGTTACTCACATTCCCTAGTTTGGTAAAATGAAGTATGTACATGTTTCTGTGGATACTTTTAGTGGATTTATTTTCGCCACCCCTCAAACAGGGGAGGCTACAAAAAATGTAATTAGTCATGTCCTTTCCTCCCTTGTAGTGTTGCCTCAGCCAAAAATTATTAAAACTGATAATGGGCCAGGATATACTTGTGCATCATTTAAACAATTTTGTGCTCAGTTGGAAATCAAACATATTATGAGTATTCCCTATAATCCTCAGGGACAAGGTATTATGGAAAGAGCTCACCAAACCCTTAAAAATATGATATTTAAATTACAGTCCAGCAAAGGACTAATATACTCAGCCTTAGGAAACCCAAAAAATATAATTAATCATTCCTTATTTGTTTTAAATTATCTTATTCTTGATGCACATGGACGCTCCGCCGCAGATCATCTGTGGCACCCCACAACCGCACAAAATTATGCCCAGGCATTGTGGAAAGATCCATTAACTTCCCAGTGGCATGGCCCTGATCCAGTTCTTATTTGGGGAAAAGGCCATGCATGTATCTATGATACCCATAACACTGGCGCCAGATGGCTTCCAGAGCGCCTTGTTAAATTATATAATCCATCCAGGGAGTTCTCTGAGAAGGTGTAACTGTGTTTAATTTTAGGATGATGCTACAAATGCTCCCCTTTCTACGGATCATTTCCCTGCCCATGGTGAACGGAGGCCTTGGATCACCCCCTGATCGCAAAAAACTCCTCCTGAGATTGTATGGAAATCCTTGTGACTGCTGAGGAGGCTACAATAGCCACCATAAACCACAAGTATATACCCAGTTAATAGATTTCGGGGGTCATAACGCTTATTTACAAGCTGCCCTCTCCCCTACAGGGGGAACAATTCAGTCCTGGGTTTGTTTACAAAAGCCAAATGTAATTCTCCCCACAAACGGACACCCTGGACCATGCCCCAATGATTGCATCTAGGTTACTCAAACGAATGTTCTGTGTTATAATTCCCTTCAAGAATGTACTTATAATAATCAAACTTATTTTATGACCATACCTCACTCCCAATATTCAGGGACCTTCGGGGGTGATTGGTCTTTAAACCCCTCACCTTTGAGTAATAATAAATATCCCCAAGCCTCATGTACAGCCCATAGAGGAAAAGACACCTGTTGGAATAGACACGCTCCCATCCACGTTTCAGATGGAGGAGGTCCAACTGATGTTGTTAGGGAATATATTGTTCAACATAAAATTCAAAATCTTATATATTCCTTAGTCCCTCAAATACATATACATCCCATACTTCTACCCAAGCCCAAAGGCATTGATATAGATCCCCAGATGTGGGATATTTAAAAAGCCACCCATTTGGCCCTAAATATTTCAAATACACAACTGACACAGGATTGTTGGATATGCTTAGCTCTAGGAGCCTCTTGACCCCTTGCAATGCCAGAATCATATAATGTATCCATGATTAACAATTATGTAGCGGAAAAGGGAAATTGCTCTCTGAGTATTCCCTTTAGAGTACAACCCATTGGATTCATGGCTTCCCCCTGTGTTTTTAAACCCTTTCGCAATGATAGCTTTGATATTGATGTTGGACAAGTCTCCTTTTTAAACTGTTCCTCTGTTGTTAATACCTCAACGGAACTTTGTCCTAGTACTGGAAGAGTTTTTGTGTGTGGAAACAATTTAGCACATTCCAAGTTGCCCAGCGATTGGACAGGTCTCTGTGTTATGCTTCCCTACTACCTGATATTGAGGTCATTCCCAGAAATGAACCTGTTCCCATCCCTAGCTTTGATTATTTCGTTCTCAGACACAAAAGAGCGGTACAATTTATTCCACTTCTTGTCGGATTAGGGATCGCTGGAGCTGTTGGTACTGGAACTGCAGGATTAACTACCTCACTCCATACCTATTCTAAACTCTCACAACAACTTGCAGATGATTTACAAAAGTCTACCAGTCAGTACGAGACCTCCAGGATCAGTTGGACTCACTGGCTAAAGTAGTTCTCCAAAATAGACGAGGATTGGATTTGCTCACTGCTAATAAAGGAGGCATATGTTTAGTTTTGCAGGAAAAATGCTACTTCTATGCCAATAAGTCTGGTATAGTCCGAGACCGGATAAAAAAACACTAGGAGGAGCTAGAACTGCGTCGCAGAAAATGGTTCGATAAACCTATCTGGAGTGCCTGGAATGGTGTCCTGCCCTATCTTCTCCCAATTTTGGACAAGCTGCTTGGCTTGCTTATTCTTAAAGGAAACCCTGACCCCACTTCCCCCCGTTTTCTTATAATACAAGCATTATTATCTGTGCAACCTCACCTATGCCACTGGGGTCTTCTGGCAGGATGGACCACTCCACTGGGTTTACCTCCGTTCCTCCCCCTCTAAGGTCCTGATGACCTATCCCTCCCTAGTTGTTAAGCTCATTCTTCTAGAAAGAGAAAAATGCCGCCAATATTTCGGCCGGGACCGGCACAAAATCATGTTGCCCTACACAAAAGAATAGATAAATTGGCTACACCAGTTTACAGAGGAATGGCCCTTGGCATGCTTATCCTTTTCTGGCACAATTGATAATCATGACCCTGCAGATAAACTTCTGTATTTTCCAAGCAACATCCCTTTACCTTCCCTAAGCTAAGCCCTCTTCATCTTCTCCTCAATGCTTTGACTATATTCACTGATGGATCTTCCAATGGCACTGCCTCTTTCGTTGCTGAAAAACAAACCTCAATTGTACAAACCTTCTATGATTCTGCCCAATTAGTGGAATTTTATGCTATTTTAGAAGTCTTCTCTACATACTCCCACCACCCTTTCAACCTTTATACCAATAGTGCCTATATTGTCCAATCAGAACCCCTCTTAGAGACCATCCCTTATATTAAGCCTTCCACTAATGCAGTTTCTCTTTTCCTCCAACTACAAAAACTTATTCTTGCTAGACAAGCACCCTTTTTTGCCATTCCTGGGCTTAAGCGCAGGGCCTGAGCACAGTCCTTGGATTTTTCTCAGGGCTAGAGCTCTACGACTTGAGCCTCAACACCACTTCCAGCTTTTTCCAAGTATGTGGTACCAAGGATTCAAACTCAGGTGTTCGTGCATAATAGGCAAACACTCTACCACTAAGCCAAACTCCCAGCCCACAAGCACCCTTTTTTATTGGTCACCTATGGGCCCACACTAATCTGCCTGGACCTCTTTCGAAAGGAAATGCTTGTGATGATGCTGCGACTAAGCTGTCTCTCCCTGTATTCTTGGCTCATTCGATCGCGGCAGTCAAAGCTCATTCCTTGCATCACCTTAATGCTCATACCCTGCACCTTATGTACAAAATTACAGGAGAACAGGCCAGACAGATTGCCAAATAATGCTCAGCCTGTGTCACCTTTTTGCCTACCCCCCACCTTGAAGTAAAACCTCGAGGGCTGACCCCTAATGGGATCTGGCAGGTGTATGTCACCCATTTGCCTGAGTTTGGAAAACTCAAATACATCCATGTAACCATTGACACCTTCAGTGGATTCATCTTTGCCTCCCTACATATGGGTGAAGCCTCTAAGGATGTCATTGCACATGTCTTACAATGCCTCTCTACTAGAGGAAAACCAAAATCTATCAAGACAAATAATGGACCAGGTTACACTGGCCAAAATTTCCAACACTTTTGCTCACAGCTACAAATAAAACACATTACTGGCATCCCTTACAATCTACAAGGACAGAGCATTATTGAACGTGCCCACCAAACTTAAAAATACTATTCTCAAACTACAGAATGGGGAATTGCCTATGGTTAAAGAGTCTCCAAAAATCTTCTCAATCATGCTATGTTTGTTATTAACTTCCTTACCTTGGACAAAGACAGGAAAACAGCTGCCGACCATGTTTGGCACCCAGAAACTAATAAAAAACTTTGCCACAGTCCTATGGAAGTATCTTCTCACATGTAAGTGGAGTGGATCCGACCCTGTACTAATAATGGGGACAGGGGTCACTCTGCATCTTCAATAACAAAGAAGGTGCTGCTAGATTGTTCCCAGAAGGACTGGTCAAGCAGGTTGATTCATCTGCAACCATCCAAGGGGACACTCGCCCTTGAGAAGGTTTTTTTTCTCTCCACAGGACAATGCCTTTCAATGTGCTGCTGCTGCTCCTCAGCCTGACCATCCTCTCAACAACAAAGCTCCTCCAATTTAATCCCCACCAACCATATAAGGTCACCTGGTTGGTGAGCAGTGGACAAGGAGTTGTCTGGTCCTCCTCTTGAGTCACCACTGATAAATACTGGTGCCCCCCTTTTTCCTGATATATATACTCTAGCCATTGGGACACCTCCATTCTGGAAATCTCTAGTTTCTTTCTGAAGTGGTACTACAAAATCGCAGAGGACTAGTCCTTCTATTCCTCCAGCAAGGTGGCCTCTGTGCAGCCCTAAGGGAAGAATGCTGTTTCTACACAAACCATACCAGGGTGGTTCGAGATAGCATGGCTAAGGTCAAGGAAGGTCTAGAAAAGCACAAAAAAACAGAGCAAGAAGAAGGATGGTTTCAGAGTTGGTTTTTGACTTCCCCATGGCTTACCACTCTCCTCCCTTCTATATTAGGCCCTCTTGTGTGACTCCTATTGTTACTAGCCTTTGGAGCTTGCGATTTCAACTGAATCACAAGATTCATACAACAAATTGATGCTCTAGTAGCCAAGCCTATTCAGGTTCACTACCATCGATTGGACCCGATAGACCAGGGGCTAGATGAGCCTACAAATGAAGTAATCTCTTCAGAGACAGCATGACACCCAGAATCATGCTCGTCTAGTGGCATGGGTACCAGCGAAATGGTGCGGATCAAAGCATAGCAGGGGAGAAACCACCGTACCGCTGGGCCCCCTGGGAAGCATTCCTGATTTCATAGAGCTTGGTAACAAACATCCTCTCCCCCAAAAAGGAGTCACCCATAAAGCAGGGAGATCAGGCCTCTGTTTCCCCCTACTGGTTAATGCCCACTGTCCTCCTATGGACAGAACTACTCTTCACCATGCCTGGTCAAAAATAAAAGAAAAAGAGAGGAGATGACGGGACCGACAGGAAAGGAAATACCTTCTCAGCCATCCAAATAGGCTATGCGATAAACTACTGAGTTCAAGAAGCTCAGGCTTAGTGACAGCAGCAAGGCCCCGCGTTCAAATCCCAGGACTGGCAAAAAAAATATCAAAGGACAAGGAGCTGGCCAAAAGTTAGAGGGACTCTATCTTGACAAACAATAGAATGGTAAGTTGCACTCAGAAGACTTGCATAGAATCTGGAAGTGCCTGAGGCCTATCTATGTATGTATCCTATCTGTTTGTCTAAATACATATGCTTTATGCATTTATATATTAGTATAGAGAGACAGATTAATACATATGACTATACATATATACATAGCAGACACTTATGGGTGGGTGGTATAGTTTGTGAGAGTTTGTGTGGGTGTTTTGTGGATGGCTATCTCTGTTTAAGATGGAAAATATGTAAATATATTTTAAAAACTTTGATAATACATAGACATAAGCTCTTGGGGGAATCTGAAAGGACAAGATTATTCACAGGCACCTTTATCATTATGAAGTCCTCAGCAAGTTTTAATTTTTCTATTATTTTATTTCTTTTTTAAACCAGTGCTATGGATTCCTCTCAGGGACCAGGTGCTGCCAATTACTTTTTCTCATGGGTGATACAAGAAGAACTGAGTCACAGTTCCACTTTTGCCTTTTTTTGTGCTTAACTGAAGATAAATATCTCTATCAGTGTCTTTCTTTCTGGGGCTGGTATCTTACCAGGATCCTCAGATCTCAGCCTTCTCTATAGCTACAATTAACAGTATGAGAACCCAGCACTGGGTTCCAATGCATAGGGCAAGAAATTTTGTGAATCTCTCAACTCCAAATAGATACAGTAAGCTAGAAGTGAAAGACCAATACCCCTGAGGAAAGATGCTGAGGGTTATCACATAGGCCCTAAGAGTAAGCCCTAAACCCTATACAAACCTGTGCATGCGCACACTCGCAGACTTACACACACATGCACACACACACAATATCTCAGGCGATATTGTATCTTGAATTAATATCCAGAGATTGGACAACAGCATAGCAGGTAATGAAATGTGTTTTACTTGTCTACATTGAGGGAAAGGGATAGGTCACAAGATGCAGAAGTGAAGAATTCAGAGGCAAATTCTGTGAGTGAATAGCTTGTAAAAATCACTTATCTGATATATTGAATTTAGTTGTACTTGGTTATTTGAAATTTGATAGGGAAGGGGGAAAACCAAGACGGGTTGGGGGGCGGGGGGTAGGGTAATGGGTACCAAGACATTTGAAAGGGTATCAATGTATGTGAATTAATGCATCTTCTATCTGGCAAATATCATGTAACCCTTTTACTAATTACAATAAATAAATTTAAAAAAAGCAGTTTTCATTTCTTTCTTCTGCCAGTCCTGGAGATGAATTCAGGGATTGAGCATTGCCCTTGGGTTTTCTCAAGTCTAGCCCTCTGCCACTTGAGCCACAGTGTCACATCTAGATTTTCTATCTATGTGGTATTAACGAATCAAACCCAGAACTTCATGGATGCTAGGCAAGCACTCTACCACAAGGCCAAACTCTCAACCCCGATATTGTATTTATAAGTAGTCATCATCATCATATCAAAATATCCTTTCTCCTACAAAGAATGAACATTTATCTATGTGTGTAATGCTTTTTTAACATCACCAATACTTCTGTGATTTTACTACTTGCATTTTTTACAAATGACAGCACAGATATTCATCAGGAAAGAAATAAATTAGGGTACAGAAACCTAACAACATCCTAGTACATTGATGTCTAAAATATGTGCAAGATGGCCTGGGTGTTTGATCTAGTGGTATAGTGCTTGGCTACCACACAAAAGACTCCGGCTTGATTCCCCAGTACCATATACAGGAAAACTTTAAAACCCTGTAAAAGGAAATTAAAGCAGAGCTGAGGAAAGGGAAAAACCTCCCATGCTCCTGGATTGGAAGAATCAACATCGTGAAAATGACAATCTTGCCAAGGGCTATCTAAAATTTCAACGCAATACCCATCAATATCCCAATGGCATTCTTTAAAGAAATAGAAGAGGCAATCCAAAATTTCATATGGAATAATAAAAGACCCTGTGTAACAAAAACACTTCTTAGGAGAAGGAACAGTGCAGGAGGAATTTCAATATCAAACTTTAGACTCTATTACAGAGCTATAATCATCAAAACAGCTTGGTACTGACACAAGAACAGGTCTGAATACCAATGGAATAGAACTGAGGATCTGGATATTAAACCGCAGAACTATGGCCACGTAATCTTTGACAAGGGAACCAAAAGAAATAGAATGGAAGAAAGACAGCCTCTTCAACAAGTGGTGCTCGCAGAATTGGATAAGTACCTGCAGAAAACTAAAGTTGGATCCTTCTTTCTCACCTTGCACTAGAATTAACTCCAAATGGATCAAAGACTTTGAGGTAAAAGCCGACACACTGAGAAATTTACAAGAAGGAATAAGAGGTACACTAGGCCTCCTTGGCACAGGTTGAAACTTTCTTAATAAGGACCAAGAATCAAAACAAATCAGAGAAAGGCTGGATAAGTGAGACTGCATTAAACTGCAGAGCTTTTGCATGGCAAAGGACATAACTAGTAAATTAAATAGGAAGACTACAAAATGGGAGAAAATCTTCACCAACCACACAAAGGATAAAGTCCTCATATCTAAAATATATCAACAGGTCAAAAAAATGAATCACCCCAAAACTAATCTCCAAAGAAACAACCATTCCAATAAAAGATGGGCCGAAGACTTAATGAGAGTTTTCTCTGAAGAAGAAACAAAAATGGCTTATAGACACATGAAGAAATGCTCAACATCTCTGGTCATAAAAGAAATGCAAATCAAAACAACTCTAAGATTCCACCTCACTCCAGTTAGAATGGCCAGGATCAAGAAAACTAGTAACAACAGATGTTGGAGGGGATGTGGCCACGAGGGAGCACTACTACACTGCTGGTGGGAGTGCAAACTTGTTCAACCACTATGGAAAGCAGTATGATAGTTCCTCAAAAGACTAAACATACAGCTCTCCTATGACCCAACAATTCCACTACTAGGCATTTACCCAATTGTCCAGAAACAAGCTCAGACTAAATCCACTAGCAAAATGATGTTCAGTGCAGCACTATTTACCACAGCAAAAATATGGAACCAATCCAGATGTCCCTCAGTTTATGAGTGGATCAACAAGATGTGGTATTTGTACACAATGGAATTCTATGCGGCTGTCAGATAGAAGGACCGATCCATTTGTTAGGAAATTGAAAGACTTAGAAAAAAATCATATTAAATGAAGTAAGCCAGACTCAAAGGAAGATAGGCAAAATGTTTTCCATCATTTGTCATAATCAGTAGAAATCTTGGGCTCTCCTAGCAGAGATTTGCAATAGAGCAAAACCTAGATACATAAAGCCATATAATATGACACTAAATGAAAGGACCTCTAGGATATAGAAACAGAAGCCATATGATGAGTGATGGTTGTTCTTAATGTACTATGTTATCTCTCATCTCTTTTGCTACCCCTTGATTATCTCATATTGTTACAGTATCTTACTTTGTTAAATGATATATTGGATATATTTATATTTGGTTATTTGAAATTGCATAGGGAAGTGGGTAAACAAGATGAGGGGTGGGGGTGGGTGGGAGGGAAATGGGGACCAAGACATGAGAAAGGGTATCAATGTATGTGAATTAATGTACCTTCTATCTGGCAAATATAATGTAACACTTCTATTACAATAATATATATATATATATATATATATACATAAAAACGCTGGAAGTGGGGCTGTGGCTCGGTGGGAGAGCTATAGCCTAAAGAAAGCCCAAGAACAATGCTCAGGCTCTGAGGTCAAGTCCCAGGACTAGGAAAAAAAATTGCAAGAGGCGAAATGCAGGCTGAGGGGGCTTTGTGAAGCGAAATGGCTTGGGAAGGATAAGGGGAAGGTTTTACAGATAACAGCCATTTGGTTCCTGACATTATAAAATCTCAAATCTCTCTTAACACATTTTTTAAAGTGGGTCATGGTGGTTGAATTCTGGCCCTGGGCACTGTCCCTGAGCTCTTCAGCTCTAAGCTACTACCTTACCCCTTGAACCACAGCCCACTTCCCCTTTTTCTAGTGATTAGTTGGAGATAAGAGTCTCTTGGTCTTTAGTTGTCTTTACAGCCTAGGCTGGCTGTGAGATCATCAGATCTCTGCCTCTTGAGTAGCTAGGATTACAGGTGTGAGCAACCGTGCCCAGCTTGTCTCAACTCCTTTTTTTCCTTGTTAGTTCCTGAAACATTCAGAAAACAGATACACACTTTGGTATACATTTTCTTTGTGTGATGGTACAAGTCTTGGCAGCTTGAACTCGGAGCCATGCAATTTTGCTCAAGGTTAATGCTCTACAACTTCAGCCACTTCACCAATTGGGATTCTTTTGTTGGTGAATAAAGAGAAGATTCTTTAAAGTTTGGATGAGTAACCCCAAAATGACTAGCTTTTTCCTATATATTGAATTAATCATGAATGATGTGTTGCTTGAGATTGTTTACTCTTGCCCATTCTGTTTTTTATAATAAAAAAACAGTGTGGATAATGTGAAGAGCCTGTGCTTTCTCCCTGTTGTGGAGGTTGAAATTAAAGTTCTCAGGAGGATGAACATCTATCTGCCATCATTATTTTCCCTTTCTCCATCTTTCTGAAGATAGGTTTACCACACAATTAAGACATGCTTTTTGTTAAACTTAATTCAAGTAGTAATGGAAAAAATGAGGGAGTAAAGCAAGATACAAGATGGTTGGAAGAGCCAGTCTTGTTGAGTCACACCTAGAATACTATCTACTCAGGAGGCTGACATCTGAGGATCACGGTTCATGGTCAGCCCATGCACAAAGGGACCTGAGACTTTTTTTAACTTTATTTTTTATTGTCGGGGTAATGTATACAGAGGTTACAGTTACATTCGCAATGTAGTAGGTGCATTAATTCTCACATATTGACACCCTGAGACGCTTATCTCCAATTAACCTCTAGAAAACTGGAAGTGGGGCTTGGCTCAAAGCTAGTGTGGTAGCCTTGAGATGAAGAACTCAGGGACAACACCCAGGCTGAGTTTAAGCCCCATGACCCACAAAAAATAAATAAAAAGCTAATAGTAGAAGTAGTCTTGATTCAGGTGTGGTTGGCTCATGCCTGTAATACTAGCTATTCAGGAGACTGAGATCTGAGTATCAGGGTCAAAGCTAGCCTTGGCAATAAAGACATCCAGGTCCTGGCATTGAGGAGGGGGCAAGGCAAAAGACACCAGACATTCCCATGGGCACTGAACCATGAAGCAACCCCAGCCCAGGGAAGCCCAAAGCAGTGGTTGGGGTCTGTCCCCATCCCCGTTTGTCCCCCAACTGTCGCTGACCATTGCTCAGCCTGTTCCTAAAGTGATATAGTATGGCTTTCCCGATGACTGACCTCTCCTATTAGGTAATTCATTTATTAAATAAATCAAAAGTTTTAAATTAAAATTATTTTTTGCTTGCCCTGGGTATTGAACTTAGGGCCTGAGCACTGTCCTTGGGCTCAGTGGTTCACTCCTGTAATCTTAGGTATTTAGGAGGCTCCACAGATCTCAGATTGTGGTTTGAAGCTAGCTCAGGTACGAAATTCCAGGATACTCCTATCTCTATTTAAACCACTGAAAAAAAGCTGAAAGTGGTACTGTGGCTCAAGTGGTAGAGCATTTGCCTTGATCAAAAGAAGCTCAGGGACAGGTACCAAGCCCAGGGTTGAAGGCCCAGGATTGGCGAAACAAAGAAAACAAAGACCAAACAAAACAACAGCAAAAACATTTCACTTTTTAATATTGCTTATTGTAATTAATAAAAGGGTTACATGATATTTGCCAGATAGATGGTGCATTAATTCACATATATTGATACCATTTCCCATGCCTTGGTCCCCATTACCCTACCCTCCACACACACACACACACCCATCTTGGTTTTCCCCCTTCCCTATCCAATTTCAAATAACCAAATACAAAGAAATCCAACATATCAGATAACAAAGTGAGATACTGTAACAATATGAGATACCCAAGAGACAGCAAAAGAGAAAAGAGATAATATAGTACATTAAGGACAACAATCATTCATTATATGGCTTTTCTTTCAATATCCTGGGGGTCTTTTCAATTAGCTTCATACTATATGGCCTTATGTATCAAGGTTTTGCTCTATTGTAGATCTCTGCTAGTAGAGCCCAAGGTTTCTACTGATTATGACAAATGAGGGAAACCATTGAACCTAAGTTCCTTTGAGTCTGGCTTACTTCACTTAATATGATTTTTTCTAAGACATTCCATTTCCTGACAAATGGGGTGAGGTCATTCTTTCTGACAGCAGCATAGAATTCCATAGCGTACAAATACCACAACTTGTTGATCCACTCATCAACTGAGGGACATCTAGGTTGGTTCCATATTTTTGCTATGGTGAATAGTGCTGCAATGAACATTGTTGTGCTAGTGGATTTAGTATGCCCTAGTTTCTGGATGGTTGCGTAAATGCCATGTAATGGAACTGCGGGGTCATAGGGGAGCTCTATGTTTAGCCTAGGAGGCACTGCCATACTGCTTTCCATAGTGGTTGAATGAGTTTGCACTCCCACCAACAGTGTAGTAGTGATCCCTCCTGGCCACATCCCCTCCAGCATCTGTTGTTATTCGTTTTGCTGATCCTGGCCATTCTAACTGGAGTGAGGTGGAATCTTAGAGTTCTTTTGATTTGCAACAAAAATATTTCTGCACGTTGAGACTAAAGGAAATTAAACAATTTTTCCAATGTCCTCCTGCCAGTGTAGAGGAAAGCCACACTAGTGGTGGTGGCTCACACCTGCAGTCCTAGCTACTCAGAAGGCTGAGACCTAAGGGTTAACATTCCACGCCAGGTGGGACAGGAAGCTCCAGGAGATTTTAATCTCCAAGGATTCACTAAGAAGCTAGAAACAGCTTTGGCTCAAGTGCTGCAGCAGTAGGATTTAGGGGAAAAAAAGGATAGTCCAGACCCTGAGTTCAAGCTCCAAGATGTGTGTGTGGTTTGGGGGAGGGAGACGCGGGGAGGAGGAATAACACAAACACACACACACACACACACACACACACACACACACACACACACACACACAAAACAACCCTCTAGAACCAGACAAGAGTGCCTGTAGCACTGTGTATGGCCAGTAGAGGCCGCTGTAACATTGTGGATCGTGAAATTGTCAGGAGAAATGAAGCTACTCTTCCTCACCACCACCCTCACCCCTGGCTGTTCTACAGTCCTGAGTGGCAAACAGCAGGCTGCAGCTCAATGACTACAAGGCCCAGCTGGGCTGGCTGGCTCCAAAAGTCACCTGCTCAAAATCAAGTCTGGTATTTCCTAGACATCAGCTACAACTGAAATACAATGAGCTATCCAATGGAATAGAAATCACCCCAATTTGGCCGAGAGTTTGGCCTAGTGGTAGAGTGCTTGCCTAGCATGCACCAAGACCTGGGTTCGATTCCTCAGTACCACATACACAGAAAAAAGCTGGAAGAGGTGCTGTGACTCAACTGGTAGAGCTCTAGCCTTGAGAAAACACAAGGATAGTGTTTAGGCCCGAGTTCGGGCACCAGTACTGGCAAAAAAAGAAAAATCACCACAAGCTAAGGTTATTTAGTGAGTTCCCACCAACTGTGATGTCCACCAGCTCCTTGAGGAAATGGAAGAGGGAAGACAGAACTCGTCTTGAGCCAGCACAGTGGTTCATGCCTTTAATCCTAGCTACTCAGGAGGCTGAGCTCTGAGGATCAAGAATCAAAGCCAGCCCAGGCACTAAAGGACCTAACTCTTTATCTCCAAATAAACTCTAGAAAAGGAAATGGGGCTTGTCTCAAGAGTAGGGCAGTTCCTTAAAGAGCTCAGGGACAATGACCTGACGAATTAGAAGCCCCATGACCCATAAAAAAAAACAAAAACGAGAATTTGAATTATCATGGAAGAATAAACTATACCTGAGGTCTGTTCAACTTTTGGTGATTTATTGTGTGACCCGACCCGCGGGCTCAGTTATTCGTCAGGCTCGAGGAGGCACCTCCTAAGAGAAGAAAACCAATGGGGGAAAGAGAGGAAGGAGACCAGGTGCATAAAGAAAGACAGAGTCAGTCTGGGTCGCGTCAAGGTCTCATTTATTAAAAGCAAAGGAGGGTTTATATACCCTGAGTGTAAGGAAGGGAGTATGGGGGGGGATGGAAAGTTTTTGCGATAACAAGAACGGGAAATTTCAAGGTTAGGGGTGGGTCAGGCTATTCTTTTGGCTGTTGTGCTAATCCAAGCGACACAACCTGCAGTTATTCCGAGAAGTATTTTGTGCAGATGACTCAACCTGGTGCGGTTTGCTCAAAGCTAGAGGGTCTTTGCTTTGTTCCGTTTAACTCCTTGATCTCTGACAATTTCCCCTTTCCTTTAAAGAACAGTCCTTAAAGATTGGTTAAGAGAACATCCTGTCTTAGGCTATATAGAGGGCCACCTTACTCCTGGCAACATGCCTTGTTGAGCCGGCCAGTACGGCCTCTGTATGTTGTGCCATCCAGGGTAAGCTCCATACTATTCCCGTCATTGGATGCTCTCTAGCTACCTTGGGGTTAATGGGTGAGGAGTTTATGGAACTGAAGTCCTCTCTCAGGAGGGTTCTCAACAGGCCCTGCAGGGCCTTCTAGGTCCTCTAGGCAACGACAATGCACCGAGATTGACAGAATTAACTTGATGTTTATAAAATATGTAAGGCGCTGAAAAAGCTCAAAGGCCAAAAGAATTATACTGGAAAAATTTAAAAAGGTCCCGAAATTAGGCTAGAGTGGTAAAGTCTAGTCCTGGACTTTGGTCAGTGTCAACGGTACAAAGGGGCTGATATTGAATAGCTATTATTTTAGTCTTAACTACTGTATCTATTTGGGTTTTTATAAAAGTCATAATTTTATTGAAATGGAAAGGCCCGAAAGAGAGTAAAATAAGTATACCAAATAAGGGTCCTAACAGGGGTAGGAGATAAGGTAAAAGCCCATTAAGCCCAGTCCAGAGGGGGTTATCAGTCAGTTCCCTTTGTCATTTTTCCAGATCTTCTTGAAGGTTCTTGATCTTGTCCCGGACAATGCCAGACTTGTTTGCATAAAAGCAGCATCGTTCCTGTAAAGCCAAGCAGATACCTCGCTGTTCTGCGGTTAGTAAATGTAACCCCCTTCTATTTTGGAGGACCATTTCCGCTAGGGAGTCCACTTGGTCCTGTAGATCCTGGATAGTGCCAGATAATGCTTGGACATCTCCAATTAATTGTTTTGATAATTGATTATACTTATGTAGAGACACACCAAATCCGGCTGTTCCCGACCCTACGGCCGCAGTAACTCCTAGGGTCGCGAGGAGGGGAATAAATATAATTGCTCATGTGTGTCTCTTTCCTCCTATCATATCAAAACTAGGGACAGGTAGAGGCTTGTCCCCTGGTACGACACTTATATCTGGGAGTAATAAAGCGAGAACACAATTTCCTGTCCAGTTGGATGGCAATTGGGGATAGGCCAAATTTCCTCCACAGACAAATATTGTGCCGCTGGGGGGGCAAAGAGACGGTGTAGGTTGAGAATAGTTCTTCAATATTTCACAATTATTGGAGGGGTACGTGCCAATATCAACATTTAGGGTATTGTTTTGCATTGCACCTGAGAGGCAGGTTGTAAAATTGCCCATAGGTTGGACCCTAAGATGGGGGCTAAGGGAGCATGTGTCTTTAGTACTCACATTATATGTGGCAGAAATGGCTAAAGGCATAACTCTCCCTGCTGCTAAACAAAGCCAACAATCACTAGCAAGAACAGGGTTAGAGTTGTTGAGTAAAAGAAAGGTGGTGTTTAAAATATCCATTGTATTTATATCTAAATTTGATGCTTGGGACTTGGGTAATGCTATGCGATGATACGTAAATTGAGTCAGTTGTGGTTCTAGTGATTTCAGTACTTGGGTATGTTTAATAGCATCTATGGGCCCTCCTCCATCAGATATGCCTATGGGGGCCGTAAGTGGCCAGCAAGAGGGTTTGCCAAAAGTTCCCTCACAGCCTGCAAGTTGCAACTGCGTATGGAGTCTTGTATACCCAAAAGGACCAGTGGTCAGGTGTGGCCGTTCCTTCAGGGCGAAAGGTTTTGGTCAGGGAGGCTTGAAAGTATTGAAGGCCTTGTTTGCCTATACAAATGGCGGCTGATGTATAGCAAGTGCTGTGCATTGCTGTGGTATATGAGCAGGATTCTGAGCAATTTTGTCTGGCTTGGCCTGTTTTAGAGGGAACTATTTTTGGTTTATTAATGCAAACCCATTTTGGTTGATGAAATCCTCCAGAATTAGTATTTACTTTTGCGCGGAGGTAGGCCACCTTAGTTGTACAATCCACTGTCTGAGTGTAACTACTAGGAGCTTCAGGCCAATATCCTCCTGAGCAGTCACAGGGAGGGCCAAAGAGTGCAGTATAAAGTTCCTTTCTTGAGGGGGGGGTCCAAAGCCTGAATTTACATTTTTGATTATTATTGAGGCTAAAAGCCATAGGGGCACAAGTTTTGGCTGCATCTTTATCTTACCAATTACAGGAATGGTCACGAGTTACTGAGACTCTGCAGCACCGTGGATCTTAGAAGAAGAGAAAAACTTTCTCAGGGAGGGTCCCTAGATTTATTATATGGTTTTATTAATCTTTCAGGTAACCACCTAGCTCCCCCTTCTTTAGAATTATAAATGCAAGCTGATCCTTTTCCCCAGATAATGACTGGGTCAGGGCCATTCCATTTTCCCATCAGTGGGTCTTTCCATAGGGCCTGGGAGTAGTCTGTTTGTGTGGTGGGATGCCAAAGGCGTTCTGCGGCAGATTTGCCATTAGTGTCAAGAGTTAAAAAGTTTAAGACAAAGAGAGCATGTAATAGTAAAGTCTTATAGTTTCCTTTAAGGGAATATAATGTTTCTTGTGATGCAAGTTTAATGAGGGTGTTTTTTGAAGTCTGATGAGCCCTTTCCACTATTCCTTGTCCTTGGGGGTTTTAGAGGATTCCAGTAATATGTTTTATGCTCATTTGGGAGCAAAATTGTTTGAACTTTTGACTGGTATATCCGGGCCCATTACCCATCTTTATAGTTTGGGGTTGTCCCATGACAGAAAAAACATATAGGAGATGGTTTATAACATCTTTTGTGGCCTCCCCTAAATGAGCAGAGGCACAAATAAATCCACTAAAGGTATCAATGGTAACATGTACATATTTTAACCTTCCAAAGGAGGGGACATGAGTAACAGCCATTTGCCAAAGTTGTCCAGGTATGAGCCCTCTGGGGTTTACACCTAAATGGGGTTCAGGGAGCAGGGTTAGGCAATTTTTGCAGTTTTTAACAATTTGTCATGCCTGTTCTCTAGTAATTTTAAATTTTAAGCGCAGGGTATGAGCATTAAGGTGGTGAACAGCATGGGCCTCTTGTGCAAGGGTCACCGGATCAACTGTTTGAGATAAGGTAACTATTTGGGTTGCCAAGTCAGCTAATTCATTACCCCAGGTTAGTGGCCCAGGTAGGCTGGAATGAGCACGAATATGTCCTACAAAAAAGGGGTACAAACGTTGTCTAATAAGTTTCTGTAATTCAAAAAATAATTGAAAAGTGTAGTAGGTTAAACAACCGGAACCATTTCTAAAACTTGTAAAGCTCTGACAACATAATGGCTATCCGAAAACAGATTAAAAGGCTGGGTCTTTAATAACTGAAAAACACAAAGTGCAGCAAATAATTCTACTAACTGAGCAGATTTAAAGGAAGTATTTACAAAGTGGGGAACATTATCGATAACATATGAAGCTTTTCCATTTTTTGATCCATCGATGAAGATGTTCAAAGTACTGGGGACGGGCTTTATTAAGGTATTTTTTTAGAAAAATGAAAGGAGTAATATTAAGGAATTGAATAAGTCTGTCGCTGGGCATGTGAGTATCAAAACTACCCCGGAACCCAATGCATAACACAGCCCAATCATCTTGTCTTTGTTGCAGCCAACTAATTTGCTCCTTAGAGTAAGGGGTAATTATGATATCGGGATCTTTTCCAAAATACCTGACTGAAGTTTTTAATCCTATAAAGATAAGTTGAGATATTAAAAAGGGTAGGGGGATAATACTTTAGATTGAGAGGCAGAAGCATGTACCCAAAATAGGGATACTGCTCTCTTTCACAGTAAACCAGTGGGGGTGAATTCGGTGGCAAATATAATTAAATAAAGAGGCAAACTGGGATCAAAATGGCCTATATTTTGTTGGGTAATAGCTGCTTCTAATTTTATTAAGGCCTTTTCAGCCTCTGGAGTAATTTTTCTTGGGGACGTGGGCTCAGAATTTCCCTGCAAAATATTAAACAAGGGTTTTAATTCTCCTGTTGTTAATTTAAGATAAGGGCGTAGCCAATTAATGTTCCCTAGAAGTTTTTGAAAATCATTTAGGTAAACTAATTTATCCCTTTTAATTTTAATTTTTTGCGAATAAATTAAGTTGGGTTCTAATTGAAATCCTAAAAATAAAAAGGGATATCAGGTTTGAATTTTTTCTGGGGATATAAAAAATCTGCTATCTTGTAAAGTAATAATTATTTTTTGAGTCACTTGATGCGCCTCTGTTTCTTGTTTGGCGGCAATTAATAGATCATCCATATAATGTATAATATATATATGAGGGTATTGAACACGAATTGGGTCTATGGATTGAGCCACAAATTTTTGACAAAGTGTAGGCGAATTGGCCATGCCCTGTGGGAGTACTCGCCATTGAAAGAGGGGGTTAGGGCCTTTATGATTCACCACAGGGATGGAGAAGGCAAATCTTTTACAATCTCCAGGATCAAGGGGAATGGAGAAAAAACAGTCTTTTATATCTATTACAATTTTAAAGAATCCCTTAGGGATAGCCGTGGGAGAAGGCAGTCCAGATTGTAGGGCTCCCATGGGTGCCATGGTTTTATTAATTTCCCTTAGATCCTGTAGTAACCTCCAACTCCCATTTTTCTTTTTTATAACAAATATGGGAGTATTCCAGGGAGAGGTAGAAGGTTCAAGATGTCCCTGCTCTAACTGTTCCTTCACCAACTGAAGAGCAGCCTGAACCTTTTCTTGAGGCATGGACTACTGGTCTATCCAAACCGGATTGTCAGATTTCCAAGTTATTTTATCGGCTTGGAGTGCAGGGGGAGCAGTGGTCTTTAGGAAAAAAGGTCGGTCCCAAGACCTTTTCTATCCCATTTAGGGGTGGGTATAATTGGGTGACTAATTCCTTGCTCATGCTTTCCCAGCCCTTTTCCTGGCAAATATCCAGACCTAAGCATTATGTTAGTCACAGTCTCATTAGGACTGAACATGATAATTCCCATTTGGGTCATTATATCTCTTCCCCACAGATTTACAGGGAGTCTTTCCACAACAAAAGGTTTAACTGTCCCAGTGTTTCCCTCAGGGTCCGTCCATGTTAATATTTTAGAACTCTGGAGTGTATTTCGCGTCTGCCCAATAACTTGCAAGTGGGTAGTGGTGGGTTCCAGAGGCCAAGAGATAGGCCATTGTTGTTTGCAATGACAGTAGCATCGGCCCCTGTATCTAAAAGGCCCAGGAATAGTTTCCTTCCAAAAAAAGCTTTAAGGTTGGTTGAGATTTCGTCAATTGATGTACCCAGAATACATCTGTTGATCCTGGGGTAGAACGTTGGGGCTGTTTACATGGGAATTGTCCTATTACCAGAAGAGGGAGGGCTTGGGCGATGCGTTGGCCCGCTGAAATGGTAAGAGGGCCTTGAGAGGCATGCACTAAAATTTTTAATTCCCCTGAATAATCATTGTCAATTACCGAGGGGATGACGGAGAGTCCTTGCAGTGAGCTTGAAGCTCAGCCTATAATAAGAAAAAACATTCCCAGCGGGGGGGGGGCGAACTTTCCAGAATTTATTACAACTGTTCCTTCTTCTGGGGTTATAATTATGGTGGTGGAGGAACAGAGGTCCACTCCTGCTCTGCCTACAGTGTCTCGGAACAAGTCTGAGTCAGCGATGTTTGCATTAGAGGCATATTTTGGGCGGGAAGGGTCATTGGTTGTCGTGGTGGGTAGGTAGGGCCCCGTTTCCCGAGACCACAGACAAAGGCTGGCCATTTATATCTGTCTTGGACTGGCACTCTCTAGCCCAGTGATGGCCTCTTTTGCATTTAGGACAAAGGCCAGGGGGAGGGGGGAGGGGAATCGCCCCAGGAACGTTGGGTTGTTTAATAGTTCCAGGGCATTCTCTAGCAAAATGTCCGATTTGTCCACATTTAAAACAGTTTTTAGGACTAGATATTTGTCCTAGTTTTCCTGAAGGCGGAGTCTGGTTCTGAAGTATGGCTCCAATGGCCAAATTAATAGATTTAGACATTTTATATTCAAAGGAATCCACATCATTACAAATTTTAATCATACCATTTAAGTCTAGGGTCTTTGTTTTGCCTCTTAAAGCAGCTTTACAGGCTGCATTAGCATTTTCTACGGCCAACTGTATAACTATAATATTATCTGTATCTACCTCACCTAATATTCTTTCGGCTGCTTCCAACAATTTGGCAACAAATTGAGAATATGGTTCATTATTGCCTTGTACTACCCTGGAAGGAGAGGTGGTAACTGCTCCTGCAGCGGGCACGGCTCTCCAGGGCTGCCAGGGCGGCCTGGGCAGTTTAGATTAATATTCCTGCAGGGAGTTTTTGTTGTTTTTCCTCCGAGGCAAATTTGCCCGTCCCTGAAATTTTATCAGAGGACCAACAAGCCATTTGTGTATGTTTTTTATTGGTAATAGTTTGATTTTCTGCCTTATCTACAAATTCAGCTTTCCAGGTTAAATATTGACTCCTGGTTAAAACAGATCGTACAATTTTATGCCACTCATGAGGTAATAAATGTCCGTCACCCCCAAGGCCCTCCAGTACTGTTAAAGTAAAAGGGGCATTAATTCCATAATTCTTGACAGTCTAATGTAGTTCTTTAATTTGTTTAAATTTTAATTTTTATATGTAATTTGAGAACTTTCCCTTGCCTCTTCCTGATCACCTCCCTCCTCCTTGGATGCAGAGGAATCTAAGTTTTGTCCTCACTCCTGCCTCCTGGTGGTGTCAGCCTCCTCTTCTTCCTCCCTTTCCTGAGACTGGGAACTAGAGCGAGTAATTACGGGGAGGGAGAGGGAAACAGTTTGCGCTCCAGATTTGAGTCTATTATTGCGGCTCTTTGAAGCTGAGGGAGTTTTAATGGGATTATTACCCGAGGCGTGGGAGGTAGTTAGAGTTTCCCCAACAAGATCCATTTGTAAGTTATGAATTTGTAAAGTGAGGTCCTTTAATTCTCTTTTCAAGTAAAGAACGTTTTTTAATTTTGTTACTTGTTTTAAGAGAGAGTCTTTGGTTTTAAGGAGGCCTTGTATCTCTGGAGGAACAGAGAATGATTTCAACGTTTCCTGTGTTAGGGCTGACGGGAGAGGAGGGTCTGGATAAGGGGGAGGGGAGGGCCAGTGAAGGGCCCTTGTTTCCGGAGTCTGTGTAGCTGCAAAAACTTGGGGAAGAGGACAAGGGCCATACTTTTCTTCCTCATACTGCGCTGCCTCGTCCTCTAGTTCCACCTCAGAGGAGGGATCGAGTCCGCCACTATCAGGAGAAGTCTTAGAAATAATAGGATAGATATTTTTATAAGGTTTTAGTGGCATATTTTTCTTTTTAGTATTGTTCTTGGTGCTGTCTTCTAAAGAGGGTTGGACTTGTTCCTCTTTTTCGGGGACTAAAGGTGGCGCCAAGCGGCGTCCTGTGGGCACAGGCTCATCAATCAAAGAGGGGGTGCGCGAGCCAGATGGCAGGCCAGTGGCTGTAGGTCTTTCATTGTCGCTTTGGCTCTTACGAGACGGACAACGTGACCCCGTTAGGTAATCCTCTGTTAAAACTAGTAAGCGAGCACTGTCACCTCCCTCCTCTGCGTCCTTTAAGATGTCTCTAACAACCCCATAGAAGATAAAGAAGGCCTCAGGGACTTCCTCTCCCTGAAGGAGTAAATCATTGATATTCTTCTCTACCTTATTCCAAGTGAGGGGATGGATATCTGGCCCGTGCAAGACCAACCACGGACACTTCTCTCCGACAAAACAAAAGAATTTTACCAAATCTTTCTTTTTAACTCTTATTCCTCTCTTCCTAAGTGATTCTTTCATTTCTTTTATAAATAATACCTCTTTTGATAATGCTTTGCCCATGGTAGATGGGACGGCAGAACTTACCTCAAGACTCTCCCACGGTGCACGAGTGATGCGGTGGGGGCGTCTCTACCTCTGGATAGATCGGAGCTCCTGTTTTCCGTGCCGTTCGGCAGGTCACCGTACCCCGAGCCCCACGTTGGGCTCCACTTGACATGACCCGCGGGTTCATTTATTCGTCAGGCTCGAGGAGGCACCTCCTAAGAGAAGAAAACCAATGGGGGAAAGAGAGGAAGGAGACCAGGCGCATAAAGAAAGAGTCATTCTGGGTCGCGTCAAGGTCTCATTTATTGAAAGCAAAGCAGGGTTTATATACCCTGAGTGTAAGGAAGGGAGTATGGGGGGGGATGGAAAGTTTTTGCAATAACAAGAACAGGAAATTTCAAGGTTAGGGGTGGGTCAGGCTATTCTTTTGGCAGTTGTGCTAACCCAAGCGACACAACCTGTGGTTATTCCGAGAAGTATTTTGTGCAGATGACTCAACCAGATGCGGTTTGCTCAAAGCTATAGGGTCTTTGCTTTGTTCCGTTTAACTCCTTGGTCTCTGACAATTGTGTTTTACCCCTTACGTAGAAAAGTACCAGAAATGCTAGATGTTTCAATATGTTAAAGAAATACTATAGCTCTTATACTGAATATATGCCTTAAAAAGGGTATTACAAAAGATCTGTTTATTTTCACAAGTGTGTGTGTGTGTGTGTGTGTGTGTGTGTGTGTGTTTGTGTGTGTATAAAAGCCAGGAATAGCACCCACATTCTTACTTGGTGTTTTCACGCAAGGCTGGAGTTATAGCTCATGAGCTACATGTTCAGTTCTGGATTTGGGGTTGTAAATTGCAAATAAAAGTCACATGAACTTTTCTGCCAAGGCTGAAGTCAAACTGCAATCCTCAGATTTCAGCTTTCTGACTAGCTAGGGTTACACAGTTTAGCTGGTGCCCAGTTTGAGCTAATTCTTTGAGGCAGAAAAAGTGAAGGCTGAAGGTGGCTAGAAGAGGAAAAGGGACAGAACATAATAATCAAAAGTTAGGACACAAAAACAAGTTATCAGTGTGTCCTAAAAAAATTTCTGCTTGGGACCAGGAGTTTTTCCTAGTGGTAGAGTGCTTGCTGAACATGCATGAAGACCTGGGTTTAATTCCTCAGTCCCATATACATAGAAAAAAGCTGGACGCGGTACTGGGGCCCAAGTGGCAGACCGCTAGCCTTGAGCAAAATGACCAAGAACAGTGCTCAGGCCCTGAGTTCAAGCCCCAGGACTGAGGAAAGAAAAAACCTACTACACCAACACTTGAGAACTTAGTAGAGTTTATAGGTAAACAGTTTCTCCCAGACATTCCAAATTATTACTTGATACTGATGCTTTAATGGGTCCTAGGGATTCAGCAAACCACAAATGTAGTCACTGTATCAGGACATTTATAATGTTTTCTAAGTTGTTTTTATTCTGTGTGTGTATATAGGTTTTATTGCAGTCTGGACTATAATGATCTAATATAAATAGGGTCTTTTGTTATTATACAGGTGATGTACACAGGGATTACAGTTACATTTTAGTCAGGTAAACAGTACATCTATTTAATTATTTACTTTCTTTCCTTGCCAGTCTTGGGATTGAGTTCAGGGCCTGAGCACTGTCCTTTGGTTTTCTCAAGGCGAGAGCTCTACCATTTGAGCCTCAGCACCATTTCCAGTTTTTTCTATGTACATGATATGGAGGAATCGAGGCCAGGTATTCCTGCATTCCAGGCAAGCACTCTACCACTAGGCCAAACTTCCGGTCCTTTTTGTTTTTTAATTCATTAATTTTCTTCTTTTTTTGTGGATTATGGGGCTTGAACTCTGGGATTGGTTGCTGTCCCTGAGCTCTTCAGCTCGAGGCTACTGTCCTAGCCTTGAGCCACAGTCTCACTTCCCATTTTCTAATGATTAATTGGAGCTAAGAGTTTCTGGGGCCTGAAACCCTAGCTACTCAGGAGGTTGAGATTTGTGGATTGAGGTTCAAACCTGTCTGGGCACAAAAGCACCTAAGACTCTTATCTCGAATTAGCCACTAGAAAATCTAAGTGGAACTGTGGCACAAGGGGTAGGGTGGTAGCCTTGAGCTGTAGATCTGAGGGACAATGCCCAGGCCCACAGTTTGAGCCTCACATCAGACACAGACACACAATACCAAGAGAGTAGAAAATTTTACCCTTAGGCTCATCTGAAATTGGACTCATCTCCTTTCTAGGACTCAGCAGTCAATAGCGCTAAGTGATAATGGAATGCTTAATTCACACTTGATAGGGCATACAAGGAATATAATCAGAAGTGACTGGAGGAAAAAAATGAGTTAAACACCACCATAAATAAATAGGCAAATATGATATATACAATAGCTTATCATACAACTGATTTAGAATCTTTCATTTGAAAGGACAACATTAGAGAAAGATATTAGGATGACATTTTGGAGTGTACTATATGAAACCTAAGGGAAAAATTACCTTGAATAATAAGAGTATTATTTTGGCTCATTGAAAGCAATATACATGTATGCTGTGTATTATAAGAACATACTATGAAAATAGTTCTTAATAGTAATTAAAATACTGTATTCAATCATGACAAAATGTCTTTAGCTTTACAATTAGAAGAGGCAACTTTCTTTCATGCTTCTGCACATTTAAGAAATATATACAGGTAAAACAAATGTAGAGAAATGTAACATCATTAACTAACAGAGAAGGCACAGTGTGTGCATTTTGTTTTTTAAAATATATTGATTTTGGGCTGAGAGTTTGGCCTACTGGTAGAGTGCTTGATTAGCATGCACAAAGGCCCAGGTTCAATTCCCCGGTAGCACATACATAGAAAAAGCTGGAACAGGTGCTGAGACTCAAGTGGTAGAGCTCTAGCCTGGAGAAAGCCCAAGGAAAGTGCTCAGACCCTGAGTTTAAGCCCAAGACTGGAAATAGAAAAAAAAGCAAACAGTTCATTTAGGTAGCATGTCTATGCTTGACAAAACTGTAGTAAATTTTTAAAATCTGGAAACAAGTGTTATTTGTACTTTTATTATTACTATTAAGGTGTTGTACAGAGGGGATACCACTACAAAAAATTCAGGTAATGCCTACATTTCTCTTTAAGTGAATTTGTAGCTGGCTGGAAGTGGCTCCTGCCTATAACTCTAGCCACTTAAGATTTTGAGATCTGAAGATCACCATTCAAAGCTAGCCTATACAGGAAGTGACACTTTAATCTCTAGTTAACCACTAAAAAGTTGAAGTGAATTATGGCTCAAGTGGTAAAGTGCTATCCATGTGCAAAAAAAGCTCAGTGGAAATGCCCTGAGTTCAAGCTCCATACCAGCACAAAATCCAACTTCTCAGTTCTGAATCTTAGTCCTCCAAGCCGACTTATTCTAAAAAGTCTTCCAGATAATACTGTTGTGCATTTAAGTTTATTAACTCAAATTAAATACACCCTGACATCACAGATAGTGGGCCGACACTCATCAGCAGTTCTTACTTGTTGGAGTTGGTGTCGTACAATCTTGATTTCCTGTCAGTTCCAACAACTGAGCAATCTTCCTTGTTTGGGTGCAGCAGCACTAAAAGGAAAGAGTTTCCAAATGAGAACATAGGACACAAAGGGAATAGAGTAAGAATCCTTAAAATACTCAAATGGAAAAATTTCTTCTCTGGAGTTCTTCAAATTTTCAATTATTAAAAGAAAAAAATGTAAACACAACTACATACCCATTAAAACCTATGACTCTAAGGGACACTCTTTGCTGTCCCTTGGTCATCTCATATTGTTATAGTATCTCACTTTGTTATCTGATATATTGAATTTAGTTGTACTTGGTTATTTGAAATTTGATCGGGAAGGGGGGAAAACCAACATGGGTGGGGGGGGGCGGGGGGTAGGGTAATGGGTACCAAGACATGTGAAAGGGTATTAATGTATGTGAATTAATGCACCTTCTATCTGGCAAATATCATGTAACCCTTTTACTAATTACAATAAAAAGTTTAAAAAACCTGACTCTATAGATATATTTTTTCATAAATTAATATATCTATGATATAAAAACCCTTAACCTAACTTTGATTGTGTTCTAAAAACTAAGTGCCAGCGATTGTATATAGAGATTCCTTTCTTGAACACTTGTTTGTTAAACATGTCATTTGAAATATGATGTAACAATCAATGTTCATAAGTTCTTTAATAAAAAAAGAAAAAACAAGTAGCTGGGCTCACACACCTATAATTCGATCTATTCAGGAGACTGAGATCTGAGGATCATGGTTGTAAACCACACTGGGCAGGAAAGTTCTCAAAACTCTTATCTCAACAACTAAAACAAGTTTGAATCCTCTTGCAATCTTACCTTCCACAAATGGTGAGGTTTTTGTTTCCAGTGTTGCATCACTTTGTGGATATTTGGGGACCTAAATGTGCAGGGACCAGGAATAAAATAGTGAGTTCAAACAAATGATGAGCACATATACGACAGTTGGTGTTTGTTTTCTTTCTACAAGAAGATGTGTTGATTTACCTCAGAGCAGGGATAGTTACGGCTCCCCAGTGGGCCTGGGATGGTGGTACACTCAGCCCAGAAACACGGAAGCCCAAGCAGAAGTGGCACCAGCACCTGGTTGCCACCCTGGGTGCAGAGCCAACAAGGGAAAGCTCTGGCATCCCCCATGACGACATGAAGACTGGGAGCTAGGAAACCTGGAACAAAGGCCAGAAGAGAGGCCGCGGTAGCCTCTGAGTGCTGCCTTCCTTTTCTCATGCCAGTTGTTTCTCAGCAGCCAGGTTCACTGGGTGCCCCTGCACATGCCTAGGACTTCTGCACCAGGGCCCAGGACTGGCTAAGCATGTGTGTTCCAGTGCAGCACCGGGCTAATCTTGCAGTGGTCCAGCTCCGTTTGCAAGTCAGCCCTGAGGCTAGCAAAGCCCAGTGCCAAACCAAAGCATGAAAAAAAGGAATTTCAGAGGCATCTTCCTGGGTTAGAGTGCCATCCTATAAGATCAAAGGTTTTGAGGGGCGCTGTTGCTCTCTCTTTATCTACAGGTCTTGGGGCTTCAATGCAGTAACCGGGTGCAGTTCCTGTTTTATTTTTCTGTTTTTCTCTTAACTGGTGTTCTTCCACTTGAGCCACAGTGCCACTTCTGCCTTTTCTTTTTGTCAGCCATGGGAATTGAATTCTCGGCCTGGGCACTATCCCTGAGCTCTTCAGCTCAAGACTACAGCCCTACCCCTGGAGCCACAGCACCACTTCCGGTTTTCTTGTGGTTAATAGGAGGTAAGAGTCTGAAAGTCTTTAGTGCTCGGGCTGGCTTTGAACCACGATCTTCAGATTTCAGCCTTCTGTGTAGCTAGGTGTACAGGCGTGAGAAACCCTGGCCTGCTCTGACAATAGATTTGCATGTGTATACATCCTGAGTTTTGAACTCAGGGTTTGGTCAATACACCTGGGCTATTTTTCTCAACATGCCTGCTCTACCACTAGAGTCGAAGCTCTACATTTAGTGTTGTTAGTATTTAATTGGAAGTAAGTCTCATCAGGTTCCTATCCAGGCTGGCTTTGAACTCTAATTCTCAGACCTCAGCCTCCATAGTAGCTAGGGTTATAGGCATGAGACACAGATGCCCATCCTGTAATTTTACCTATATTTTCCTTGATCTAAGCAGAATACTACATGAGTTACAATAGTCAATGAACTCTTCTTTCTATTGAATAGTACTACTTTCTATAACTATCTTTTTTCCATGCCAAGGGAATAGACGCAGCTTCCAAGATGACCCACTAAGGAAAACTAAAGAAAAATTTTGACTTAGCAAATTACATCTTCAATGGGACAGAATAAGATTAGCCAAGATCTAGAATCATTTGAGCATAAGCAAAAGGGTGGAACACAGTTGAATGTGCTAAGCAGAAGACTAATGCCCCTATCTCACTTGACTCCCATGCAGAGGCTGCATCTTAGATGCACACATGCAACTTGTGAAAGAAATAGACACTCCTACAAACAGAATGATCTTCACCACTCAATTCTAGAAACTTCTAGAGTACAAATCTTCAAAATTTCATCGAGAGCATCAATTTTAAAACTGATTGTAGACTTTCTGCACAGAGCCCTCCTTGTCATCCCTGAGACCAGAAGCACACCCACAAGTGTGTGCTCTGACATTCACTCAAGTCCCAAGCCTCAATCCCATACTGCAAATCACAGTTGGTGATTCACAAAGGAGAAATTTGCACTTGGAGTCAGAAAGTCCAAAGATCCAGTTTCAAGGACAGCCCTTCCTTTGGACCCAAAGCCCACTTAATTCTTCACTTGCTCATCTTCTTTACAGTTAGGCCAGAGCGATTTGTACCTGATGAGGAAGAGGAAGAGAAAGTCACCCTCTGGCTCTCTTTTTCAGAACTAAGATGACATCTATAGGGTTGGCTAAATCACAGTTGATAATACATAACAAGAAGGCACGTGGGATAAATCTATACTTTTCTCTAAAAATTGAAGAGGTTTGAACGAATGTGTCCAAAATAAATGCTCTGCATGGTGACATTGGCTTGTGCCTATAATCCTAGCTATTTGGGAGGTTGTGCTCTAAAGAACAGAGTTCAACACCAGCCTGTGAAGGAAATTTCCTTGAGACTTATCTCCATTAACCAGCAAACAGCACAAAAGTGAGCTGTGGCTCAAGTGATGAACACTCCATCACTGCACCACCAAAATCAGAGACAAAAAACAGGTCCTGCATTCAAGGCAAAGGATCAGAACCAAAAAAATATGCCTCATATATCTGTAAATGAGGACGCCCAATATCTCCTTTCCTGGTGGTTCAGTAGACACAAGGTCGTCACTCCACCCTCCTCCTAGCTGTTCTCTGTCTACATTACTGCACAGGCCTCCAAGATTGCTTATGAAACCTTAACTAATTGTAAATTTGGTTTCCTAGGCTTCATCCATGTGAAGGCTGAATTTGTGTGCCAAGGTCTTGTGCCTCTGATCATAGCCTCTCATTAAGTAGACTTCTGGGGCTTCTTTAGCTTCTGAGGGTAATGACATGTTTTGGGTGGCCAGGTATAGGAAATCAGACAAGGTGTGTAGGTGTGTTATCCCACATTCCCAATAGAACACCCCAGGGGGAACACACAGGCTCTGAGATGCCGAGTATTCCCAAGTCCCAGCCAGGAAAGGCTGAGTAGCCCTGAGCTTGAGGAAGGAATTGTCACTTTCTTAACAAAATGGCTAGCACTTTCTCAATTGTCCAAGAGTCTATAATTATGCAGAAAGTTTCAAAGAAAGACAAGATCGCCTTTCAGATGGGCAGGGACCACGGTCATCAGCAGTATCTCCAGCGGGCCTGCCTCCAAGCTCCACACGTTACAGGGTACATTCATAGTCCCCCCTGAGTCATTGTCACTCTAAGGGGTAAAGAAAAAGTATCTTTTAAATTGGAAATGGGAGCACATTTCAAATTGTGACAGAGTAGACTGAAAACCATACAGAAAATATTCTATCATTATTGGCACAGAAAAACACAGAAGAAGAAGGTATCTAGACTATACTTCACCTGAGCTGCCTTGTGTTTCCATTGATTTCTTGGTGAAAATAGATTGAGGTGTTGAACTGGTGGCTGGGCACGGTTCTAACCTTTGCAGGCTTGAGAGACACACCGATTTCCCAATTTCCTGAGGCCCGCATCTCCTGACAGTCTCCTACAGCATGAGAACATATTTCCCCTTCCAGAGTCACAGGCCAAGTGAGTTGGCTTGACCAGAATGTCAGTTATAGTTCCTGGCTACCAGAGTTCCGGGTTCCATTCCATTGTGAAGGAGGTAGGGTCACTGCTCAAGGCCCAATGACGTATTCTGCTTCTCACATAAGACCTACCTGAAGACAAACTGGAGGCCAAATGCCCCTTCTCACTGCACAATATGTACACATAGACAAAGTAAAAGTCATACCTTGTCTTTTGAATCCTGAATTCCGCAGGTAGGTCTATGTTCTCTCCTGGACTGTGCTGAAAGGAGCCATTCCTAGGTTACATCAATACCTTCCTTGTCACCATTCCTCTCATCCTGCAGAAAACATTTTGTCTGACTGTGCCATGGACTTTCTGCACACTTTGCTGACATTAGAACGAGGACATTGTTTAGTGTTTATAACTGAAATATCAGATTCCCCTTGAAATCACTTTGTGGTGTCATCCAGAGCAAATACACATACTTGGCTAATGGAAAATAAAGATGTATCTGAATCAATGTCATGTGTTCTTATATGCACTCAGGAACATATGAGAGTAGAAATATCATGACTCTGGCCCTGCATAGGAAAACACATCTTGTGAAATCCCATTTTCTACAGAAAACACTGGGCATAGTAGGGTGTGCCTGTCAGCTACTCCAGAAATATAACTGGGAGAACAGGCTAGGCTATTCTGGGTAACAAGTGAGTTCTTTTCTGATAGCACTTGTAACTCTGTAATTGAGTTTCCTTTATATATGTACTCACAATTTTTTCTGTCTTTATACTTTTTATATTTGTTTTTCTATTAAATTCTCAGATACAAGCCCACACATTAGCCTAAACTAAAGACTGTTAATTCTCTCTCTTCCACTCCATGCCTTTTCCCTTGAAATTTCTGGAGAAGTTACATTCATGAAACTGTCACCTCTCATAATGATACTTCCTCTGAAGTACTCTCTGAGTGACCCTATGAGTCTTTTAGCACTTAAGTTTAGGATGATAAAATAAAGGATTCATATCATCTAAGATACTGGGTAGGAGGTGTTACTGAGTGGTATTCATGGAACTGGACATGCTGCCATACATGTGACAGGTACCACTGTCAAGTGATCCCTCTTTCACAGTACATGTGAAAATAATGCATCGTGCTACAGAGCCATACTAACATAAACAAGCTGGTACTGGCACAAAAATTCACCCCAAAAATCAATGAGACAGACTGGATAACTCAGAAAAAATACCATATACTTACATTTGTCTGATCTTCCACAAAGAAACACAAGACATACACTGAAAATGTCTCTTCAACTATTGGTGCTATAATCCTAGCAATTCAGGAATCTGAAGTCTGATGATTACGGTTCAAAGATATTCTGGGCAAGAAAGTCCATGAGATTCCTTATCTCTAATAAACCACCAGGAAACCAGTAGTGGCACTGTGGCTCAGAGTATTAGAGTGCTAGCCTTGAGCATAAAAGCTGACAGCATCCTCAGATGATTTTTACTTAAAGCTAATTTTGCATCTCACTTTGCGGGTATTTGGGGGCTATGGTTATACAGACCTAACAGGTAAAGTAAATGAGTTTAGCCAAACACCAGTGGCTCACACCTGTAGGATCATGGTTCAAAGCCAGCCCAGGCAGAAAAGACACTGTGAGACTCTTACCTCTCAAAACCCGAAGTGGCAAATTGGATCAAAGTGGTAGTGTGTTATCCTTGAGCACCCAGGCCCTGAATTCTAGCCCCAAGACTGAAGGGAAAAGAAAGATCACAAACATAAACAGTGAGCACAATAGACTATTGACTCAGGATGAAAGATTAAATTAACAAATAACAAATATCATCAAGAATAGTTCTTTGAAATTTGTAAATAAGGAATGTAGCAGAAAAAAGTGGTGAGAAAACAATGATTCATTTCTAATCTCTCTTGTATTATATGTTTTGAAATCATTAACTGCTTTTAAACTAAACAGGCATGTAAGTATCAATTTAGAGAAAGACAACACTTATACATGTATTTTAATCTGAATTCCATATTTTACAATTTGCCTTTTAGAAAATCACCATTCTCTTTTCATATAAAACATGTGTAATCCCTTTACTTAATGTTTCACATAGCTCCAGCATGTGATTATATCATAACTCCTCCATTTTTCTTTTCTCCCAATCTCCCCTTGTGTCTATTCTAGTGCTTAAACTCGAGGCATCACTCATGCTAGGTAGGTGACAAACAAGTTGAGCTGCATACCCTTCTCTTTTTGTTTACTCATTTTTATAGTAGGGTTTATGTGTATGATCAGATCAGCTTGGACCGCAATCTTTCTTTTTACCCTTTCTAAGTAGTTGAGATAAAAACACAATGCACTGAGATCCTCAGATCTCAGCCTCCTAAGCAGAGGATTATAGGCATAATCCACCAAAGTCTAGCATTTGTTCCTCTAATCAAATTCAAAATGGAACTGGGTACAGAGGCTGACACTTGTAATCCTAGCTACTATCCAGCCTAGGCATTAAAGAACATGACACGCTTTTTTTGGCAGTCCTGGGCCTTGAAACTCCAGGCCTGAGCACTGTCCTTGGGCTTTCTACAGGCTAGAGCTCTACCACTGCAGCCACAGCACCATTTTGGCATTTTTATATATATGTGGTACCAAGGAATAGAACCTTGGTCTTTGTGTATAATTGGCAAGCCTCTTACCACTAAGCCAAACTCCTGGCCCAAGAAGGAGAGACACTTATCTCCAGTTAATCACTAGAAAATGAGAAATGGGGCTGTGTGTCCAGGGGTAGGCAGTATCCTTGAGCTAAAGAGCTAAGGGAAGAGTTCAAGGCCTGTGCTCAGGCTTTAAGTTCAAAGCCCAGAACTAGCAAAATAAAAAAAAATATCTCAAAGACTCTCCTGCCATATCTCAGATCTGAAGTCTCCTTGCAGCTAGGATTACAGGCACGTGTTACCACTGCCAGTTTTGAATAACTTTTGTGTCATCCATAGTAATGTGGATTCCCCACAACGCTGGTAGGCAATGCAGACATATGTCACAGGACAGTGGGCACTGATTGCACTCAGGTTTACACATGGGTGTGTGCACACAAGACCTAGCATTTCGAAAGCAAGAAACTCATGGGACGTAAGTGGAACAGTGTGCAGTGGTCAAAGCATGGACATCTTTTCAGTGCCGAGGATACTGAGATGCTGGGGTAAAGCAGTTCTTGGCGTCCTCAGTCCCATGCCAAGGAATGTGAGGAGCCCCAGACCCGGAAAGCTGGGTACCAGCGAGGCTACAGCAGTATCTGCAAAGCCAGAGGAGATGGATTCGTTGCTGCAGCATCAGCAGCAGAGGAGGCCAGGATCTGATCCTGAGTTCCCAGGGTCCCGGGCCAAGTGAACTCTGCATACCAGCTCCCAGTGCACACGAGTAGACGACCACCCAACCCACCCCTGCCACTTTTTCACCACCCTGTTGGTGTGGAGGGACCAACAGAGGAGTGGGGATGCACCATTGAGGCTGGAGGGGGGAGATCTAATGTTGGAACCAGCAGATTGTACCAGAGAGACTGGAAAGCTCCACAAGAAAGCAGATCTCCATGGATACAGATGTTTGCTAGCAAGTGTATAAGAGGGCACCACAAGCCTGGTGGCTCCATGGTGCCCAACACTGGTGTTGGGGGTGGGAATCCCCCTCGCAGCGCTGACTCAGTGGAAACTTGGAGCCTGTGGGGCCTTGCTGTAGATAGTGCTCCAGCAGCCTCTACCTCTGCCAGAGTGGAACCTAAGCACCTAACACCCTGAGGATCTAGGATGACAGGCAGTTGCCAGTGGCTCCCAAAGCTAACCTTATCTTTGATTTAGAAACTCTTTGCCAATAACAGTTCAGTATGAAATAATGGGACATAGTAATTAGATAAAAGTTAAGTGAACATATGTGAGAAATTTACAATTTAGAAATAATGTCAGGAATCAAATCTGTTTACACTAGTATAAACAGTAAAACACTTAGGAATAAATATATCCAAAATGAACGATACAGGAAAGATTGCCATGCCTCCTGTGCAAGGATGACATCCAAATTCGTGATGCATTCCATATATATATATATATCATTGTTTCTTTGGAATAGAATAGGGAAGGGAGGACAACAAGATGATTAGGAGGGGTGGGGGTAGGAAATGGGGACAAAAACCATGAGAAAGGTAGCAATGTTAGTGAAGTAATATATTTTAAAAATATATCCAAAATGTTACCTTGAACAATGAAAATTACAGTGCACAAATAGTCTTGAAACCATCCCAGTTTTTGCCTGATCTGCTTGCCTCCGAGAATTGTTGGGGTTTTTTTTGGCCAGTCCTGGGTTTGAGCTCAGGGCCTGAGCACTCTCCATTGACTTCTCAAGGCTAGAGCTCTACGACTTGAGCCACAGCACCACATCCAGCTTTTTTCTATGTATATGGTACCGAGGAATCAAACCTGGGTCTTCGTGCATGCTAGGCAAGCACTCAAACACTAGGCTAAATTCCAGGCCCGTGGAATTTGCTTTTAAGGAAGGAAATTGTTAGTTTGTATAATTATATTTGCTGTGAAGTTCAAGTCGATATATTCAAATATGCTCTATGTTCTCCATTTTCATGTGGAATAGGTCAGGTTTGCAAAAAGACCCATTGAGAAACCATGTACTCAAGGACTGAATATCATGTATGAAAGTTTCTTCCCCAATATTTCATGATCATGTTGTGTGTAAAGGATCATCAAAAATCATAATAAGCTGGGCCTGATAGCTCGCACCTATAATTCTAGCTACTCAGGACGCTGAGAACTGACGATCATAGTTCAAAGCCAGCCTGGGCACTAAAGGCCATGAGATTCTTATCTCCAATTAACCACTAGAAATGTAGATCTGGCACTGTGGCTCAAGGGTAGGATGATTGCCTGGAGCTGACGAGCTCTGGGACTGTGACCACACCCAGAGTCAAGCCCCACATATGACAAAAAATCATAATAAGCCTGTAAGAGAAAAGCACAGGATCTTAGATATGAGGGAGACAAGAGATCTATCCCAGCCAGGAGTGTTGACTCACACTGCAATTCTAGCTACTCAGTAATCAGCTGAAGAAATTATTGAAGAAAAGGCAAGGCCAGTACTTTTTTCCTAGAGGTAGAGTCCTTGCCCTGTACAAATGAAGACCTGGGTTCAATTCCTCGGTACCACATACACACCAAAAAAAAGCCAGAAGTTATACTGTGGCTGAAGTGGTGGAGCTCTAGCCTTGAGAAAGCTCAAGGACAGTGCTCAGGCCCTAAATTCAAAACCCAATACTGTCAAAAAATTAATTTAAAAATTTTGATTTATTTAATAAATCAATTTCCCAATAGGACAGGTCAGTCATCAGGAGAGCCATCCCATATCACTCTAGAAACAGGCTGAGCGATGGTCAGCAATAGGTGGTGGACAAAAGGGAATAGGAACTGACCCCAGCCACTGCTTTGGGCTTCCCTGGGCTGGGGCTGCCTCATGGTTCAGTGCCCATGGGAAGGTCCAGTGTCTTTTGCCTTGCCCCCTGCTCCTCAATTCCAGGACCCAGATGTCTTTAGTGCCGAGGCTGGCTTTGAACCCTGATTCTAATATCTCGGTCTCCATAGTTGCTAGGATTACAGGCATGAGCCAACAGCACCCGGATCAAGGCTACTTCTACTATTAGCATCTTATTTATTTATTTTTGTGGGTCATGGGGCTTAAACTCACCCTGGGTGTTGTCCCTGAGCTCATCAGGTCAAGGCTACCATGGTACCCTTGAGCCAAGCCACACTTCCAGTTATCTAGAGGTTAATTGGATATAGGTGTCTCAGGGTGTAAATGTGTGAGAATTAATGCACCTACAACATGGCGAATGTAACTGTAACCCCTCTATACATTACCCCGACAATAAAAAGTAAAGTTAAAAAAAGTCTCATGTTCTTTTGTACCTGGGCTGGATTTGAACCTTGATCTTCAGATGTCAGCCTCCTGAGTAGCTAGGATTATAGTTGTGATCCACCAGGACTGGCTCCATCCAACCATTTTGTAACTTCCTTCACTCCTCATTTTTTCCTTTACTACCAGAATTAAGTTTAACAAAAGCATGTCTTAATTGTGTGGTAAAGCTATCTTCAGAGAAATGGAGAAAGGGAAAGAAGTGAAGGCATATAGATATTGATTTCTCCTGAGAACGTTACTTTCAACCTCCAAAAGAGGGAGAAAGCACAGGTACTTCATATCATCCCCACTGGTGTTTTACTGTAACTCAAAAAATGTAATCCCAGCTACTGAGAAGGCTGAGATGTGAGGATTGTTCTTCACAGCCACCCTGGGCAGTAAAGACCACTAAAGAATAAGAGACTCTTATCTCCACCTAATCACTAGAAAAAGGGGAAATTGGGCTATGGTTCAAGGGCCAGGGTGGTAGACTAGATCTGAAGAGCTCAGGGACAGTACCCAGGCCAGGACTTCAAACCCCATGACCCACCCAAAAGAAAAGGTTTTAAGAGAGATTTGACTTCTGTGCACATTTTATAATAAGCATGAAATTGCATCTTCTATTCAAAATTAAACTCTAGGTAGTATGTCATTTCTATAATGCATGGACATACAGTGGGAGACTTTAGAGGAGTAGTGGAAAAATGGATGCCTTTCACATCCTTGGCTGATTAAAATCATTGAATATTTGTTCTGTTTGCTACTTTTCTTCTAGCAAATTTCTTTTCTGATGAATACTGAGGCATGCCTTCTAGACGAAAGATTTTACTCCATTGTTAGAGTAATGGGATTTCTCTGTCCTGTGTGTTTTATAAGTACAGAGCCATGAACTCTTAGTAAAGGACATTCCACAGTTGTTTCATGCAAACAATTTCTCTCATGTGTGTTTTCTTCTCTAAACTAACGTCTGAGTTCTTGAAAACATTTCACGGGTGCTGGTGGCTCAAGCCTGGAATCGTAGCTTCTCAGGACGCTGAGATCTGAGGATCGTGACTCAAAGCCAGCCCTGGCACAAAAAGTCCAAGAGACACTTATATCCAATTAACTACCAGAAAATAACCACTCTTACATCCAATTAACTAGCCAACAAGTAAAGTAAAAAACAAAAACAAGGGCCGGGAGTTTGGCCTAGTGGTTAAAGTGCTTGTCTAGCATGCATGAAGACCCGGGTTCGATTCCTCGGTACCACATACATAGAAAAAAGCCAGAAGTGGTGCTGAGGCTCAAGTGATAGAGCTACAGCCTTGAGAAAACCCAAGGACAGTGCTCAGGCCCTGAGCTCAAGCCCAGGACTGGCAAAAAAAACAAAAACAAAAACAAAAGCAAAAACAAACAACTGTCCACATTTGTTTCATTCATAGGATTTCTTTCATGTGCAACCCTGAGCTGTGCCTTCTGAGTGAAAGAATACACATTTGCTACATTTATAATCCTTTACTCTGTGTGGGTACCCTGATGCGAACAGTTTTCATCTAGGAAGTATTCACATATATTATTAGTCTTAAGGTTTTTCATTGGTGAGACTTCTTTTATAGTTGCTTAAGTGTCATATATATGTGAAGGACATTGCACATTTGTTACATCCATACAGCTTTCTATTCTTTGTCATCTCTGATTATTAGTAAGGCCTTGCTCTGGATGACAGAGTTTCCACACTCATTCATAAGGTTTTTCTGTTTGTCTCTTCTGATGGTTGGCAAGGTCTGCCTTCCTGGTGAAAGGTGTTTTGCATTAATTATGTAAGTTTTCTCTCCTGTGTGTACTCTGAGGATTAGTAAGGTTTGCCTTCCGAGTGAAAAATCCTTCACATTCATTAAAATTCATAAAGTTTCTGTCTTGTGTGTGTTCTCGTGCTTATTAAGGATTGCTTTCCAGGTGAAAGACTTTCCCCATCTGTTACATTGATAACGTTTCTCTCCTGTGTGTGTTCTCTGATGCAAATGGAGCTATGACTTCTTTCTGAAAGAATTTTCACATCTGTCACATTTCTCTCCAGTTTGTGTTTTCTGATAGGCATTAAGTGCTGACTTGTGGGCAAAAAACTTTCCACATCTTTTACATTCATAAGGTTTCTCTCCTGAGTGTGTTCTCTGATACAAAGTGAGGTATGACTTCATTCTGAAAGACTTTTGACATTTCTTACATTGATATGGTTTCTCTCCTGTGTGTGTTGTCTGATGATTAGTAAGGCTTGTCTTCCAGGAGAATGACGTTCCACATTTATTATATTCATAAGATTTCTCTCCTGTGTGTGTTCTGCGATGAAGAAGTGTAAGTCTATTTTCCTGGTGTAAGACATTCCACACCTGTTATATGTATATGATTTCTCTCCTGTGAGTATCCTATGATGAGTAATAAGGTATGCCATCAGGGAAAAGGATTTTCCACATTCATTACATCCATAATGTTTCTCTCCTCTGTGTGTTCTCCGATGATTATTAAGGCCTAACTTCTGGGTGAAAGACTTTCCACATTTGTTGCATTCATATAGTATCTTTTCTGTATGAATACTCCAGTGTCTCCTCAGAGCTGATTTCTAGGTGTATGTTTTTCCACACGTGGTACATTCACTTGTTTTCTTCCCTCTCTCTACTACTGCTTAGGTATTGTGAGTAGACTTTCATAGTCATCTCTAAGCTGTTTATGTTTATTGTCAGAGTCTCCCACAAAAACCCAATTCTGCTTAAAAAATATGCTCTCTGAGTTTAAAACCTTCCCTTCTTCACCATATTCAAAATACTTCAGCTCATCAGAACACTCAAATTTTGATCTAAAATGCTCTGAATATCTGAAGGATTCTTCAACTACAGGAGGCACACCTGGCCTAGATGCAGCATGTATGTCATCAGGATCACTGTAAAGGAGTGTGTTCTGACACTCACTGAATTCTTCAGTCTTCATCACTAAGGAATCCAGATTACTCCTACTCGGCTCTGCCTTACGTTTTGAACTCAAATCAAATGTTCTCACTAATCTCCCTCTTTCTTCCACTGTATAACTATTGGTGACTGCTGCTTCACATAGACATCCAACTGAATTTTCCTGACAGGCTGTAATTATGTCCTTCATTTCTTGGATATCTAAACGAGTTACAATGAAAAAAAGACAAAATCATAAATAAGATTCCAAGTTTCTTTAATGTGAACACATTTGCTTTCTTTACATTTGTTTTTCATTTATTTACTTATTCATTTATTTACTGTGCGTTCTGGTAGTTGGACTTCAGCCTGGGTGTTGTCCATGAACTCTTCAGCTCAAGGCTACAACCCTACCTTTGAGCCAAGCCCACTGCCCATTTTCTCCCGGTTAATTGGAGATAAGAGTCTCAGGTCCTTTTGTTCCTGGGCTGGCTTTGAAACTTGATCCTCAGACCTCAGCCTCCTGAGTAGGATTAAAGGTGTGAGGCATCGCACCTGGCTTTTTTTTTTGTTTTTGGTTGTGGGGCTTGAAGTCTGGGTCTGGGCACTGTCCTTGAGCTCTTCAGCTCAAGACTACCACCCTACGTATGGAGACACAGTGCCACATCCTGTTTTATAGTGGTTAATTGGGAGATAAGGGTCTCAGAGTCTTTAGCTCCCAGGCTGGTTTGAACTATGATCCTCAGACATCAGCCTCTGGAGTAGCTAGGATTCCAGGTGTGAGCCACCGTGCCAGGTCAAGGTAGACATTTTCTCCCACCCTAACTTTAGGACTTTAAACCATCACAAAGAATTCCATTATGTATTGGTAGAGTTTTAAACTGAGTACTTACCATCTACCTATAGAATCCTCATGGTTGTGTTTTCCAAATACTATTTTGATTTACCATGGGAGACTAAGCTCTTTCCTTTATTTTCTTGGAATATGTATATATTGCTGCTCTCCTTCTCAACCATTAAGCGAAGAACACGAATATTTTCTAGATTCAGATACCACTGGAGTATTTTATGCATCTCCTTGCCTTTTACCTAAGTGGTGATGGTTTCTGAGAGTAAAGATTTATACATGAATCTCTTAAGTACTAACTTCTCACTATCAATTTCTTCATGTGGGTCAGTCCTATAATCCTACTCAAGGTTGAGATCTGAGGACTGTGGTTCAAAGCCAGCCCGGGCACTAAAGAACATGAGACTCTTATCTCCAAATAACCACCAGAAAACAGGAACGGGGCTTTGGGTCAGGGGGAAGGTAGGGCAGTAGTAGCCTTGAGTTGAAGAGCTCAGGGACAGTGCCCAGGCCCAGAGTTCAATCCACAGGACCCCCCCAAAAAAGACAAGAAAAAGCCAAAAGTGGTGCTCTAGCTCATGTGGTCGAGTGCCTGCCTTTAGGAATGCTCAAGAATAATGCTAAGCCCTGAGTTCAAGACCAAGGACTGGCAAAAAAAGTGAGCAGTACCCAAGGTTCATTTCCCAGCCTTTGCAGCAGTAAGGAAGGGAAAGGGGTTTGGTACTCCAGTCTCTTAACCCTCTTGAGTTGTCTGTTTTATCCCTTCCATGGCCAGCTCTCAGAGTGTTGTCAGGGTGGAGTTCCAACCTCTCAGAATTTTCTACCTTTAGCTCAACTTCAGGGCTCCCTACAAGAAAAATAATTAATTAATTAATTAATTAACTAATTAATTTTGCCAGTCCTGGGCTTGAACTCAGGGCCTGAGCACTGTCCTTGGTCTTTCTCAACGCTAGAGCTCTACCACTTGATCCACAGCACCACTTCTACCAAGGAATTGAGCCCAGGACTTTGTGCATGCCACGCAAGCATGCTGCCACTAGCTCAAAGTCTTGGTCCCCCTATAAGAAATTTCTATGTACCACATACCAATACTCAGCAAAAAATTTGATTTCTCCTGATTGTATTGCCTTTATATGGCCTAACCTCATTTGATGTGGTGCTGTAGTTTTGTTTTTTCTTTTCATTACATTTGAATATTCTAATCCACTCCCAGCGTAAGTTAGAAGGTATTATTGATACATTTCTAGATAAAAACTTTTAAAATGTTTCCAAACACTTAATTTGTAATTTCAACTGGAAAGGGGACATATACACAATTTATATCCCTGGTGTATTTTACAGAATCCAGATTTTTCCCTATTATTTCTTTTTGTGGGTCATGGACCTTGAACTCAGCCTGGGCACTGTCCCTGAACTCTTCACCTCAAGGCTACCACCCTACCCTGGAACCAAAGCCCCACTTCCCATTTTCTAAAGGTTAATTGGAAATAAGAGTCTCAGGTCTTTTTGTGCCAGGCTGGCTTTGAACCTTGATCTTCAGATCTCAGACTCCTGAGTAGCTAGGATTACAGAAGTGAGACACCACACCCACTCTGCCCAGCTTCCTAATTTTTTATTCTTTTGCCAGTCCTGGGGCTTGAACTTGGTCTGAGCACTGTCCTTGAGCTTTCCTCAAGACTAGTGATCTGATACTTGAGCCGAAGCACCACTTCTGCCTTTTTCTATGTTTGTGGTACTGAGGAATTGAACCCTGGTCTTCATTCATTCTAGGCAAGCACTCTAGCACTATGACAAACTCCCAGCCCTTCCCCCCCCGATTCTTTTTGATGATAGATCTTTTCATGTAGTCTAGGATGGCTAGAAATCCTTCTTGAGTTTCTCAAGTTCAGGGAGTATAGGTGAGTCCTATCCTGTGTATTTGGTTTTTGGCTTTTTATGGATCATGGGGCTTAAACTCTACCTGAGCCCTGTCCCTTAGCTCTTCAGCTCAAGGCTATCGTACTACCTTTGAGCCAAGCACAACTTCCTGTTTTCTAGAGGTTAATTGGAGAGTCGAGTCTCAGGTCATTTTGTGACCTGGCTGGCTTTGAACCTTGATCCTCAGATATCAGACTCCTTAGTAACTAGAATTTCAGCTGTGAGCCACCATCACTCGCTTAATATTCTCCTTTAAAAAGTTTGTTATATAGTAGTTATAATCTATTCTAATAGTTTTACTGTCTTCTTCATAAAGAAGTAACCAGAAATTAAATTTCACATATATTTTGCTACTACTAGTTTTTGTAGTAAATTTGTCCCCACAGCTGACCTTTCTCTAACATTTCCCCAGTATATACAGAACAAAGGCCATCCTCAGTCTGAACCATTAGTGCTTCTGAAAAAGTAAAATATGCAATAAACTTGTTGTAGTAGTATAAAACAGGAAGAAAAAAATTTCTTGCCAGTTGCTGTGGCTTATACCTGTAATCCTAGCTACTCAGATACCAGGCTGATATTTGAGGATTTAATTCAAAGCCAGACTGGCCACTAAAAAGTCTATGAGACACTTATCTCCAATTAACCAGTAAAATATGGGAAGTGGCTTCCTAGATAGGGTGGTAGCTTTGAGTTGAAGAGCTCAGGGACAGTGCCCAGGCTCAGAGTTCAAGTCCTATAACGCACAGAAAAAGAAAGCAAATAAATTTCTTTCCCATGTGATCATAATGCCAGACATAGGAAATTAACATGCTGGATGCACTTCACTATATTGTTACTTGATACCCCAAGATTTTGCAATATTCTCACAGTACCACCATATGACATAATACAATGTAGTTTCTTTTCAATGGGATAATTCCATTTATAACCTAAATATATTGCCACCCGCATTTGTTAGTACTACAATTGCACTACCACAATAGACCAGAAGCCATTAACCATTTTCTGGTAGGAATTGAAAATAAGTCTCATGGAATTTTTTGCCAAGCTGGCTTTAACCATAATCCTCAGATCTCAGTATCCTGAGTAGTGAGGATTATAGATGTGAGCCACCAACACCTGGCTTCCTTTTCTTTCTTTCTTTCTTTTTTGGTGGGGCATGGAGCTCGAATTCTGGATCTGGGTGCCATCGCTATGCAATTCAGGTCAATATTTTATGTAAGTCTAAAGCATTCATGTAGAAGAATAAAATTCCAAAATTGGTGTGCTTATAACTCAGGGCTAATTACTTGATGGACATGTGCCATTACACAAGCTGGTGTCATTTGATGATGTAGCTGTGGATTTCAGCTGGGAAGAGTGGCAGGATGTGGACAATGCTCAGAGTACCCTGTACAGAGATGTAATGCTGGAGACCTACAGCACCCTGGTGTCATTAGGTTAGCAAAAGTCAAATTAACTTGAAGGTCAAGTGCTTTTATATTTTGTAGATTCGTGAATATTTATCAAACTTTCCATGCTATTTAAATGTAGGATTCCAGGCCCTGAGAAGTATCGTTTCTTTCTAAAGAAAACCTAAGATAATTTTATTCTCATTCTTCAGGATACCTAATCAGCACTTCGACAAAAGTTCTAAATTGTGTTCCCACTAATGGAGACGGTCTTTCCAGGAAACCTGGTACTAGGTGCCACGTTTCATGCCTGTAGTATTAGCATCCAGGAAGAAGAAAACTGAGAATTCTAATTTGAAGCCAGCAATGTCAGAAAAGTCCCCATGAAACTCTTTAACTCCACTTAACCCCTCAAAAACTGTTAGTGGAGGGCCAGGAGTTTGGCCTTGAGGTTGAATAATTGCCTAGCATGCATGAAGACCCATGCATGTTAGTGGAGCTGGGACTCAAACTGGTAGATTTCTACCCTTGAGCAAGCAAGATAAGTTTGTGACATACATCTGGCAAAATATATCCAGAGCTGGGGAAAAGTCAACCATGGAAACAGTGAGAAGTGAGAAAAAAGATTTAAGAGCTACCTTGTGAGCCGGATATCTGAGACCGAAAACGTACACGGGAAAGAATCCTCGTATATGTACTGAATGTGAGAAATCTTTCAGTAATGAAATATGCCTTACAATACCTCAGAGCAAATCTCCTGAGATGTCTGATGAGTATATTAAGTGTGAAAATTCAATTTCTGAGAAGTCAAACCTGACGTTCCAACCTCGATCTCCAACAGAAGAGAAAACTTACAAATATGAGGAATTTAAGAAAATTTAAGCCCAGAATTCAGCTCTCAGCAGGCATCAGAGATCTCACAGAGAAGAGAAATCTTATCAATGGGATAAATGTGGGAAAACTTTCTGACAAAAGTCATATCTCATGTTGCATCAGAGAAGAGACACAGGAGAGAAACCTTATGAATGTAACAATTGTGGAAATTCCTTCACAAAGAAGTCACATCTCAACAGACACAATACAATTCACACAGGAGAGAAACCTTATGAACGTAGTGAATGTGGAAAGTCTTTTAGACAGAAGTCTTCCCTCAATTTGCAACAGAGAACACACACAGAGAGAAACCTTATGGTGTGATAACTGTGGAAAGTCCTTCACACGGAAGTCATATCTCATGACACATAATATATTTCACACAGGAGACAAACCTTATGAATGTAGTGAATGTGGAATGTCTTTCAACTGGAAGGCACAACTCCATGTTCATCAGAATACACACACAGGAGAGAAACCTTATGAGTGTGACAAATGTGGAAAGTCCTTCACAAGGAAGTCACATCTCAACACACATAATACAGTTCACACAGGAGAGAAACCATATGAATGTAGTGAATCTCTAAAGTTTTTCAAATGGAAGGCACAACTCCATGTTCATCAGAATACACACAACTATGAGTGCAACAAATGTGGCAAGACCTTCAAGTGGAAGTCATATCTCGGGAGGCATAACAGAAACCACCCATGTGGAAAGACCTGCATGCAGAATTCACACCTCAGCAAGCATAAGAGAATTCATACACATGAAAAAACTTAGCAATGTAATAAATGGGAAAGATTTTTTAGTCTTTGGAAGAAAAATCAGCTTGCATCACAGAATAAACACAAGATAAAACCCTTAACCCAGAACGCACACCTCTGGATGTATCACTAAACACATACTGGAGAGAATCCTATGATTTAAATAAAAGGGAAAGTTTTTCAAGAAGTCATACTTGAGATTGCATCAGACAACACACACAGGATAGAAACTGTACGAATGTAATGAATGTAGAAAGTCCATCTCGAAGGCATGGCAGAGTGCAGAATGCACATAGGACAAAAAACCTCATGAACATTAGAAATGTGGGAAGTTTGACCTGGAAGGCATATCTCTGTGTTCATCACAAACCTGATTCACATAGAAGAAAAGAAAACTAATGAATATAACAAATGTGCAATGACTTTTAATCAGAAGTCAGTCTTCAGCAAATTTCAGAACATATACAGGAGAGCAACTTTGATCAATGGAAAATATTTAACTACATATAGAATCTCTCTTTATATAGAATCTCTATATGTAAGCATGAGAGGAAGTCTTCAGAAGTCAACCTTCAGCAAATATTAAGAGCACTCACAGAAGAAATAATTATAATGCAGGAAAACTTTGTCAGAAACCTCTATAAGAGCTACCAATGTGGCTTAGTGGTAGAGTGTTTACCTAGCAAGCATAAAGACCTGGGTTCGATTCCTCAGTACTACATAAAAAGAGCAAGGCAGAAGTAGCACTGTGGCTCAAGTGGTAGAGTGCTACTCTTGAGCAAAATAAGCTCAGGCCCTGAGTTCAACCCAGAGAGAGAGAGAGAGAGAGAGAGAGAGAGAGAGAGAGAGAGAGAGAGAGAGAGAGAGAGAGAGAGAGAGAGACAGAGACAGAGACAGAGACAGAGACAGAGAGACAGAGAGAGAGAGACAGAGAGAGACAGAGAGAGACAGAGAGAGACAGAGAGAGACAGACAGAGAAAGAGAGAGACAGAGAAAGAGAGAGAGAAAGAGAGGGAGCGAGAGAGAACAAATTCTGAAGTATACAGAGAAATCCTTCATGGCAGAAGTAAGCTAGGTATAATGGGAAACCAGTCTTTAGCCTTGGGCACTAATGAGCCAACATTTCCCATTGTGTTTAGTAGTGAAGTCCCTTAATATTATCCAGAGGAATTGGACACAAACGATGGGCATTAGCACTTCAGGCTTTACAAGTAATTAAGAGAGTGAAGTTGTTGACTTGTGTCTTTTATAATAGCGAATGGTTGGTGAAACTAATTTTATTAACTCAGTAATAAAAGTTCTGGCCCATTGAGACTGAGGTCAACTAATCTCCACGATGGTCTTGGGAGTGATGGATGGGGAAAGATTGTCACAATTTGAGCCAAGAACCTGAGAGCATCAATTTCTCCACTGCTCCCGTAAAGTCTGCTGTGTGTGTGGTCCATGCATTAAAACACAAATGACTTACTATATCAAATTCAATTTTTGAATGGACGGTATGATGGAAGATACTCCTCGTTTTTTATTGCAAAATTAGCACAGTAGGAAAATGATTTTCATCACCTTTGCCTCAAATTATGTATGAAACATTTAGAAAACATGTAAAGACACACTTTTGGGGATATATATATATATATATATTGTCTGTGTGTGTGCATGTGTACACAAGTTGTTCAGCTTGTACTCAGAGCATAAGTACTCCTTAAGCATCTTTGTCTATGGTAATGCTTGCCACTTGAGCCACAGCTCCACTTCTGGTTTCTCTGGTGGGCCAATAAAGACAAGAGTCTTAAGTATTTTGTTTTGGATGAGTAAGTCCCAAATGACTTTAATGCTTCCTTTACACTTAATTAATCACAGATGATGAATCACTTGTGATTTACTATTAGCCTGTTCTTTTGTTCTGCTGAATGAGTCTAAACAAAACACCAGTGTTCATAATGTGAAGAACCTGTGTTTTCTCACTGTTCTGGATGTGAAGTTAACAGGAGGATGAATTTTTTCTACCACCACTAATTATTCCTTTAACCAGCTCCCTTCAGAATTTTTTACCAAAACAAGACTAAGAAATAGATTTGTTAAACTTACAGTAGTGCAAAAAATTAGAAGCATGGCTGGGCACAGTGGCTCACACCTGTAACCCTAGGAACTCTATAGGCTGAGATCTGAGGATCAAGGTTCAAAGCCAGCCCAGGCACAAAAGGACCTGAGAAGATTATCCCCAGTTAACCTCTAGAAAATGGGCAGTGGGGCTTTTCCAAGGTAGTGCCTTGAGCTGAAGAGCTTAGGTAAAAAGCCCCAGGCCTAGGGTAGGGAAATAGCCTGGAGCTGAAGAGCTCAGGGACAGGGGCCAGGCCATGTTCAAGCCCCATGACCCCCCCCAAAAAAAGGGAAATATGGAAAAAATGAAGAATAGTAGCTACATAAAAGATGATTATAGAAATCCAAGGGATGTGGGCTGGGAGTTGAACCTAGTAGTAGAGTGCTTGCATAGCATGCACAAGGAACCCGCTTCTATTCCTCAGTACTACATACATAGAAAAAGCCTGAAGTAGTGCAGTGGCTCAAGTGGTAGAGTTCTGGGCTTGAAAAAGTCCAAGGACAGTGGTCAGGCCATAAGTTCAACATCCAGGACTGGCAAAAAAAATCCCAGGGATGAGGGAGACAACCGGATGTAGTAAGAAATGTGGTAGGTATTTGGTAGAGTAAAATTCGGTGAAAAGTGATTCTTTTTGCTTTCTGCTGCATGCATGGTTATAGACATACAGTATTTTAAAGGACAGTATTGTGTTCCGTGTTTTCATTGTGCAATTATTACATATACAAAGCCAGATTGCATGTTTCTTTGTCATGAGGACAGTCTCATGGAAGGTTATGGATGATAATACATTAAGCTAAAGTACAGAGAGGTATTGAGCGATCTCACAAAATGTCACGGGAATGGTGGGATCTAAGTGTCCCATTGAAAGCAGTCTTAGTGCATCCAAACTTCGATAACAGGAATGCTAAAATGTCAATGCTGAGATTTCTTTTGGCCACAGAAATGCGGGTGTGCTTGTTATCCACTAAAAGGTTAGGTACACAGATTCTGGAGCTTGATGCCAGGTGTTTTTTGGATTTTCCTTGGCAGTTTCATGAGAGTTTCATGGACTTTCTTTCTGGGATCGCTTGAAACAGAACCTCAAATATTAACTGTGCACAGTTTTCAAACCATACACTACTGAAGATGGGAAACTTGATCTGCTGCTTAACTGGGTTGCACTTTGGCTCTGTTCTCTATGCCTCATGGGAGGGGGCTCATCTTTATAGACAGATCTCATGACCTCCAAAGCCAAACCCTACCTCAAAGTTCAGGGTCCCATTGGGCCTGGGAGAATACATTGTCTGTGGTGCTGGGTCATCAACCCTAAGGCAGAAGTAGGCCATGCCACATTTGATAAGAACGTCTGCCTGAGATTGTCACCTCATGAAAGCAGATTTAAATGTTCATTCCATTTCCTGTAATGGAGAAATCCCCTCCAAAATAGAGGGGCTCAGATTTACCTGCAGGCCTCACACCTAATCCACACTCGTATATCCTGGAGGTATGGTTATCTAAGACTGGAGGGAATTCTGGTTTAGTCCATGAAGTAGCTAGACAAGTGATGACAAAGGTGTTCTGGATTACTACGAGAACAATCTAAGAAGCCCTGGAGGAGCATCAACCTGAACCTCTGCGGGGCTAGAAATCTGATGAGATCTTCCAGACTGAGAAATAATCTCATGGCTTTGTGTTTGGCATCCAGACAAGTGAGTTCATTTCTTAACCTTCAGCCAAGACAGAGGAGGACATGAATAAGTGGGTGGAAAACATCTGTCAGACCCCTGGCTGTGGGCAGGTGGAGAGTACATAGGAAGGTAGATACCATGGCTGTGGTGCGGCCAAAAAAACAGGGTAAAAGAAGCAAAGAAACCAGGGGCTGTTGGCTGAAGTCTCACATCATAGCTAGTCAGGAGTTTGAGACCCGAGGACCACAGTTCAAAGCCAGCCCAGGACAGAAACTCCATGAGACTCTTATCTGTAACAAACTACTGAAAAAAATCTGGAAGGGGTGCTATGGTTTAAGTGGTAGAGCACTTGCCTTGAGTGAAAGAAGCTCAGTGACAGCACCCAGGCCAAGCGTTCAAACCCCAGGACTGGCAAAAAAATGTAGCAAAGGACAAAGAGCTGGCCAAAAGTTAGAGGGACTCTAACTTGTCAAACAATAGTATGATAAGTTGCACTCAGAAGACTTGCACACAATCTCGAAATCCCTGATTCCTATTTATCTATGTAGCCTATCTGTTTGTCTAAATACATATTCTTTATGCAGTTATATATTTGTATAGAGAGACAGATTAATACATATGACTATACATACGTACATAGCCAGACACAAATGGGTAGGTGGTATAGTGCATGTGAGTTTGTGTATGTGTTTGTGAGGATGGGTATCTCTGTTTAAGAGAGATAGAATATGTGTAAATAACTTTACAAAACTTTGATAAAATGTAGATAGACATAAGCTCTTGGGGGAATCTGAAAGGAGAAGATATTTCACAGGTACCTTTATCCTTATGAAGTCCTCAGTGAGTTTTAATTTTTTGATTATTTTCTTTATTTTTTTGAACCAGTACTAAGGATTCCTCTCAGGGACCAGGGGCTGCCAAGTACTATTTTTCTTATGGCTGGTACAAGAGGAACTGAGTCACAGTTCCACTTTTGCCTTATTTTTTCATGCTTAACTGAAGATAAAGATTTCTATCAGTGACTTTCTTTCCAGGGCTGGATTCTAACCAGAATCCTCAGATCTCAGCCTTCTCTGTAACTACAATTAACAGAATGAGAACCCAGCACTGGGCATATGAGAAATCAGTTTCAATGTAAAGGGCAAGAAATTGTGTGAATTTCTGAACTCCAATTAGCTGCAATAAGCTAGAAGTGAAAGTCCAATACCAGTGAGAAAAAGATGCTGAGGGTTATCTCATAGGCCCTGAGAGTAAGCCCTAAACCCTATACAGTGTGCATGCACACACTGGCAGTTATACAAACACATGCACGCACACACAATATCTCAGGCAATATTGAATCTTCAATAAATATCCAGAGTTTGGACAACAGTACAGCAAGTTATGAAATCTGTTTTTCTTGTCTACATTGAGTGAAAGGAATAGGAAAAGAATGCAGAAACCAAGACTTCAGAGGCAAATACTGTGAGTGAATAGCTTGTAAAAAGCACTTTCTTTTCTTTTCTTTCTTCTGCCAATCCTGTGGCTGGAACTCAGGGCCTGAGCACCTTCCTTGGGTTTTCTCATGTCTAACCCTATGCTACTTGAGTACCATGCCACATCTGGATTTTCTATCTACGTGGTATTGAGGAATGAAACCCAGATCTTCATGGATGCTAGGCAAGCACTCTACCACTAGGCCAAACTCCCAACCCCAATATAGTATTTATAAATAGTTATCATCATATCAAAATATCCATTCTCCTACAAAGAATGAACACTTATCTATGTGTATAATGCTTTTTTTATTTTGCCAATACTTCTGTGATTTTCCCACGTGCATTTTTTACAAATGACAGCACAGATGTTCCTCAGGAAAAAAAGATAGATTAGGATACAGAAACCAAACAACGTCCTAGTAGATTGATGTCAGAAATATGAGCAAGATGGCCTGGGTGTTTGATCTAGTGATAGAGCTCTTGGCTACCACGGCAAAAGATCTGGGTTTGACTCCTCAGTACCACATGCATAGCTAATGTTGAAAGTGGTGCTGTGGCTCATTGGGACAGCTATATCCTAAAGAAAGCCCAAGAAAAATACTCAGGCTCCAAGGTCAAGCCCCAGGACTATCAAAAACAAAAAAAATGTGCAAGGGACAAAATGGAGGCTGAGAAGGCACTGTGAAGAAAAATGGCTTATGCAGGATGATGGGAATAGTCACAGTTATGGTTGGATCTTACCTAAGAAAGGTTCCTTGAGACTGAGAGCAGGCTTGTATCTGGGCCTAACCCTACCCCTAACCCTAACCCTAACCCTAATCCTAACCCTACCCCTACCACTAACCCTACCCCTACCCCTACCCCTAACCCTACCCCTAACCCTAACCTAACCACACCCCTACCACTACCCCTATACCTAACCCTACACCTAACCCTAACTCGAACCCTAACCCTACACCTACACCTACCCCTAACCCTAACCCTAACCCTAGCCCTAGCCCTAACTCTAACCCTAACCCTAACCCTAACCCTTACCCTACCCTACCCTTAAACCTAACTCTAACCCTACCCCTAACCCTAAAACAAACCCTACCCCTAACCCTAACCCTAACCCAAATCCTACCCCTACCCCTACCCCTAACCCTAAACCTACCCCTAACCCTACCCCTAACCCTACGCCTAAAACTAACCCTAACCCTAACCCTAACCCTAAACCTACCCCTAACCCTACCCCTAACCCTAACCCTAACCCTAACCCTAAACCTAACCCTACTCCTAACCCTAGCCCTAACCCTAACCCTACCCCTACACCTAACCCTGCCCCTAACCCTAACCCTAACCTTAACCCTATTTCTAACCCTAACCCTAACCCTAACCCTAACACTACCCCTAACTCTAACCGAAACCCTAACCCTAATAATAACCCTAACCCTAGACCTAGCCCTAACTCTAACCCTAACCCTAACCCTAACCCTTACGCTACCCCTACCCCTAACCCTAACTCTAACCCTACCCCTAAACCAAACACTAACCCTACCCCTAACCCTAACCCTACCCCTAGCCCTAACCCTAACCCTAACCCTAACCCTAGCCCTAGCCCTAACCCTAACCTTAACCCTAACCCTAACCCTAATTCTAACCCTAACCCTAACCCTAACCCTAACCCTACCCCTACGCCTAACCCGAAAACTAACCCTAACCCTACCCCTAACCCTAAACCTAACCCTAACCCTACCTCTACTCCTATCCCTAACCATA